>NC_065889.1:14220312-14822500 GCF_905147045.1 Nymphalis io
TGCTGCTGTCTTAAGCCGGTTCCTACCAAATATAGGAGGGCCGGAAACGCCATGCCGGCGATTATACGCCGGTGTTGTGCGGTCCATGGCTTTGTACGGTGCTCCCATCTGGGTGGACGCTCTCACCGCTCGGAACAAGGTTCTCTTGCGAAGGCCGCAGATAATCATAGCAGTGAGGGTGATACGCGGATATCGTACGGTGTCGTGGAAGGCGGCAACACTTCTCGCGGGCGATCCGCCTTAGGAGCTCCAGGCGGAGGTGCTCGCGGAAGTGTACCGGTTCCGGGCGGAAGTGAGGTCGCGTGGCGACCGTCCAGGGTTGGAGGAGGTGCTGCGAATCAGGACTCTCGCCCAGCAAGCCCTGATTCGCAGGTGGGAGGAGGATCTGAGGTCCCCATCAGCAGGCCTGGCGACAGTGGAGGCGATCCGTCCCTACTTGAGTCGCTGGGTAACGAGAAAAGGCGGCACACTAACCTTCAGACTGACTCAGGTGCTTACTGGACATAGGTGCTTCGGTAAGTACCTGCACGGAATAGTCAGGCGGGAGGTAACGCCCTCCTGCCACGAGTGTGGTGCGCCTACGGACACGGCATGCCACACTCTGATGGAGTGTGCCGCTTGGGGGCCTCAGCGCCTTTCCCTGGCGACTTTAATCGGCGGAGACCTTTCGCTGCCAAGCGTGATAAATGCCATGCTTGGTAGCGAAAGGTGCTGGATGGAGATGGTCTCCTTCTGCGAAAATGTCATGTCGCAGAAGGAGGCCGCGGAGTGGGAGCGCGAGGAGAGTGCCTCCGCTGACCCGCTTCGCCGAAGAAGACCGGGGAAAAGACACCGGCGCTATGCGCATCTTCTCCTCCCGCCGTGAGTGTCGCCGGGGCCAGGGGATCTCAGTACCCCGAGTACCCCCTAGGATTTGGAGGCCCGCAGAAGCGGGCCAACCGTCGGGACGGCACGGTAGTATGCGCGCTTGCGCATGCGCTTGCGATCCCGTGACGTCCCCCGACAAGATGGAGTGTCCCACATACCCCCCCCCCCCCCCACCTCATGTGGGGGAAACACATAAATATGTTTTTCCAGCGAGAAAAAAAAAAAAGAGGCAGACGTATTAAAATTACAAATTTTAAAGTGCTTTCAATTATTAAAGCATACCTTCTACAAAAATCAGAGCTTTCATTATCTGTATCTTCGACAGTCTTTGTTTTCCAAAGAAATGAATTCTGAAAGAATGGAATATCACCATCAAACATCGATACAAGGTTATTTTAACAAATATAAAGTCAATAATTATTAAGATTTTTTATAGTATAGGTAGGCAGACGAGCATATGGGCCACCTGATGGTAAGTGTTCACCGACGCCCATAGACATTAGCATTGTAAGAAATGTTAACCCTTGTTAACATCGCCAATGCGCCACCAACCTTGGAAACTAAGATGTTAAGTCCCTTGTGCCTGTAATTAAACTGGCTCACTCACCCTTCAAACCGGACACGGACCGGAACACAAAAATACCAAGTACTGCTGTTTTGCGGTAGAATATCCGATTATTGGGTGGTACCTACCCAGATGAGCTTGCACAAAGCCTACCACCAGTAAACTTCACTTAGTATAGAGGCCATTGTCAGGAATATTTAAGCAAAACGTTCAGCACTTCGTATCCGTACTGTAACTGTTACAAAATTGCTGCACACATGACGGTCAAGAAAGTAACAATTTTATGTTGCACTAATTAAGTGAATTGTATGGACTAATTTTAATTAATTTGTATGGACTAGTTTTGGAGCTAATTTTACGGCTGTAGATCATAAAGTCCCGAAATTCCCAGCTCACGCTAACTAAAGCTTTACGTTTAAGTTATGAGTGGAGTTTTGACTCCCGTGTCTCGAAAAACACGTCAAGCCGTTGGTCTCAAAATTAATCTTTCTCCAATCCTTTCAAATTATCCTTCCATTGGACGAAAGTGTAAGGAAATATAGTGCATCTATCTTGTGTGTGCGCTGTTTTATAAGGATGTCATCATCGCTGCGTAAAGTTTTATTTAATGTTGATTAATTCAATGTCAAAAATACGCTCTATAATAAATACGTCTCACAATCTTTGAAACTATTAGTATGCGTTTAGTTCGTATTTCATTTGAAAGCGCATTTTAGCAGTTCTGCTAAAATTTAACTCAACAAGGAAATTTCGCGCCAACTTTCTGCTGCATTAATTACAAAAAGAGAAATCTGGTTTGGACGACAAGAGTTTAAAATATAAATTTTTGTTTGAATACTGTTTTGTATTCAATACACGAAATTGTTTTAAATTTTTAATTGAATCTCTTCAAAACCAGAACACGCTTGTCATTTTATAAAATTTCTTCAACGATAACAATATTCATTATTATATTTTGGCTTAGTATAATATAGATATTATATCTGTCAGTTGTATGTATGTATATCTCTTGCATTTTAAATCTTGCTTGAATAATCACTAAAGTAAAAATAATTTTAGAAAAATAGAAGGTATCATTACATTTCATTTTTACCCAAAAGGTGGAATGAAATTTTAAATAAATATAGTGCCTCTATCAGGCCCCGACGATTGGCTTGGACCTGCGCCAGGAGCAATGTGGCAGCGGGCTTAGAATTAATTATATTTAAACCTTTTATTGTTTTACTGACTAAAGTAGCGAATAAATGACCCAATGCTGGGGAATTACCACATATATATGAAACTTAATCGACACGAAGAAGCGGCCAAAACCCACATCTCAGACTTTCAGGACCACATGATACAATTTTAAAAATGAATAGTAAGTAATCTTTATACATATATTCCATTGCTAGGCTACGTCCACTTTTCTTAGCACATTCAGGTTTGTTCGCGAAATTTTACTTTACCAGTAAGCACGATGTTTTTGCGATGAATACTGCTTGATACGTGCTCAAGCTTGAACTCGAAACGGTTAAAATTCATCTGTTCTAGCCACAGATTTGTCGACCTTTTTTTTTTTTTTATAGAATAGGAAGGCGGACGAGCATATGGGCCACCTGATGGTAAGTGGTCACCAACGCTCTTAGACATTAGCATTGTAAGAAATGTCAACCATCGCTTACATATCCAATGCGCCACCAACCTTGGGAACTAAGATTTTATGTCCCTTGTGCCTGTAATTACACTGGCTCACTCACCCTTCAAACCGGAACACAACAATATCAAGTATTGCTGTTTTGCGGTAGAATATCTGATGAGTGGGTGGTACCTACCCAGACGAGCTTGCACAAAGCCCTACCACCAGTAATAACAAAATGAATATTTTGACCATAACCCACAGGGCCCGGGTGATTGGCGCTCAGGTGTATATCTGCTTGTTTTTGTCGTGTTTTATTGGATGGTAATTCCAAGCAGATGTTTTCAATTTGCAGTAACCATTATCGAACTAAGATCACTTTTAATTATAAAATATTACCTTAGTTAATATACATATTATAATAATATATTTTTTTTTAAATAAATAGGTGGACCGACAAATAGGTCACATGATGGTGCTCGTCACCACACATGACATTGGCTCTGTAAGAAATATTAATAGCTTACACAAAGTCCTACCACTAAGAAATTTATCTTTCATTCCAAATACATTTATTTAATCTATACGAATTTACCTATTGCGAAATTCAGTCAAGTAATCGTAAGCCACTGCTGGACATAGCCGTCCAGATCCGTCCGCACCCAGTCGTATCCCGTCATCTTCTTCAGGTAACCGACCCAAGTAGCTGGAAACTCAATCGGTTTATATCAATAGCTTATATATATATCAAACCTAATCGGCTTATAAAATATTTATTGAATGCTAATCGAGTAGCTCTCGAATGATAATATTACTAGTATAAGTATATGAAAATAATAAGACGAAATATTTCGCTAGCATCCAAAGTGATATTCAAAGTATTATAGATACTTGACTCGAGAGAATGTTGAAGTATTTTACTTCCACGAACGATAAAGAAAGATCTTGTTCAGCCATAAATATATTATGAAACATCTTAATAGACCAACGTCTTTATTGATGATAACGAAGATTAGCGTTTGAGTGTTTTAATAATAGATAAATGCTTAAGAAGATTGCTTTAAAAAATATTTTTAAAAATGATTTTTAGATGGCGATAATTTATATTAGATAATAACGACATTGCCACTAACGTCCAAAATCATGACTAAAATTTCGCCTCGAATAGAACTTTTTTAAAAATCTATTGCGACCCCACTTAAAACTCGATAAAAACCAATATAGTATTTATTGAAGAAGGGTTTTAATTCGAATGTAGGGTTAACACCGGTTCGAAATGTCGATTCTATCTAAAAGGGTTAAAATTAATAAAAATATGTGAATGTCCCACTGCTGGCTAAGGCTACCTCTCCCTTTTTTGAGGAGATTTTTTTTTTGCACGCTGCTTCAATGCGGGTTGGTGGAATACACACGTGGCAAAATTTCAGTGAAATTAGACACATGCTGGTTTCGTCACGATGGTTTCCTTCGCCGTATATCACGAGATGAATTATAATCACAAATTAAGCACATTTAAATTCAGTGATGCCTGCCCAGGTTTGAACCAACGATCATCGGTTAAGATTCAGACATTCTTACCATCTCGGCTTTAATGAAATAAAAAAATATTTGTAACATTATGACATTATATCGAATGTAAAAATGTTATTGAACACTACACTACCCGGAATTCATTGCAATGGCTAATTATGTTTACCGTAAATAATTATCCCATAAAATTCGCGCGTTCGATACCTATTGCACATTAAATCTACTTAACATTTATTTATTTAATAAAGAAAAATTATACTTAGTCATTAATACACAAACTAAAAACTATAAGCATTTCCTTACAATAAAATACACTGACCTGCGAAAAACAATTATAAATATAATTATCAATATAATAAATAAATGGCCAGTGATAGTACTAAAAACGTGAACTATGTCAGAAAAGCACCAACAACAACTGTACTATTTGTGAATTCAATTATATTTTCAATTTGAATCCATTATAATTCACTTGCTCCAAATATTTGGTATACAAGAACAAACAACTAACAATAAAAAAATAACTAAAATAAGTTTTTCCAAATGTAGTATAATATTTATTAAAATGAGATTACGCAAGCAATTATGATAAAACAATAAATATCTTTATCATAACCTTAATCTACAGCTTTGCTCATTATATCGTAATTAACTAGGATTAATTTTTATTTATAAATGAAATCCAAGCAACGTATAATCGGTCGCAGGAAACGAACCCGGTCGTTTATGACGGCGAGTGTACCCAACGATTTGACTGAAGTCATCTGACCAATCAATTTTGGGTGCTAATGTGAATTGAATAAAGTTCAAAATCGGGATTCGAAGGAAATAATGATAGCATTGGAACACGGCAATTTGGCTCGGCTCGGTTCACAGACTGTTATTCCGTTTACGAGGTTGGTAACTAAACAATAACGCTTTGGTTCATTGACGGGGTAATAAAACGTAATAACCTAATATGATGTTTGGTGAAACGAAAATATTCAGACGCCTTAAGCGGATACATTGTAACCAATTACAAATGGTAATTAAAACAAATTAGAATATCATATAGCGAATATGAATTTGTTTGTTCTCTATGAAGTCAACAAAAAGTCTAAATTTTAATTCGAAAAAAATCCAGCGATGTGAAGCAATCATATAACAATTGATCGAACCAATTACGATTATATCCCAACAACTTTTAAACTAATAACTATCGGCCTTAATTATAAATGTAGCGACTGTTTTGGTTAACACTGATTTTGATCTTTCTGTCATTACTGATTTGATATTTGAAAGAAGAAGACAAACATTGTTTAACTAATCGCTCACTAAGCAAATTTTACAAACAAGGGCGTATTTATTTCTTGTTTGGCCGTATAATTAATTACTCACTTAATTCGACCCAGAGAGAAATCACATACTTGAAAGAAATTAATTGGTGTTTTCTGAAAGTCTCCAGGTCTATTTTTTAATGGTATTTTTATTTTCATGATATCATAACAACATATATGATTTAACGATTTTATTTTGACAGTCACAGTCGAGCGTGTATGAAACCTCATACCCTTCTCAACAGGACAGAAAGACTTTGTCCATAACGGACGCATATATTTGTAACCTCGTTTTCTTTTTACAATAACATCCTTTACATTATATACAGAAAACAATAGACCGCTTATATAATATTTAAAAGCTTTTGAGAAATTTCTCCATGTACGTATTCAAACTGTATAATCGAATAGGTTAATTCGAGCTCTATATTGGACGTTTCGACGAAACCCAAAACTTTGTCGGGTGCGTATGGTTGTTCCGATTCGTTGTAATACTGCCAACATGAATTGGTCACTTGTTACACACAAATATAAAAGCGTCTAGGTAGTAAATAGTTTGATTTATTTTTATACATCACATTCATATATAACGTTTTTTTACGGTTTTTGTACGATTCGTTTCAGAAACCATAAAAATTTATGACAGTTAGTGTCGTATATATAGTTTATGGATAAGGTGCTCTAGACCGACTTCGGCCAAGGTGGCCAATCTCAAGAGAGATTAGCCAACTGCGCAGGTCATATTATAGTGCACAAGTGTGTGCGCCAACACAGGTGCACTCTCTATTCCCAAACTCTCATAATCGGCCTTATATCTAGCCACTAGACCAAGGCAATCTAGCCACTAGATCTAGTCAGTTTATGGATACATTATTATGAAATTAGCAAACAAATCATTTCATAGACAACAGAATATCCATAATCCAATTGTAAGATATATTTTTTCCAGACCAAATCACACAATGCCAAGCAACCATTGTACATTACGAAGTACAATGAAGTGAAATTTTCGGGGTCCCTAAACACAGGGCTCACACGCAACCGATCCGCTGTCAGTGCGAATAAATGAAAATTAATGATATCATACATATCGTGGAAAAGGCATTATAATGTCAGAATCATTCAACCTAGATTACTTTATAACCTATCAAAGTTACTTCTATAGTTAAATATGATGGAACACACTTTCCGAAAATAATCTGATTCATAGATATCTATGCCTAAACGTTTTATTTTAGCATAGATACTTTGTTTTTCTGTATTTCAATGTTATATGTGAGCCTATGTAAATACCGACCCAAATCATCTTAGATTTCATGACTAGCACGCTGTCTCTGGATATTAAGTTAGCACCTTCCATAATGCAGCATTTATTTGTCTTTTTTATGTAAGAAGGGGCAAACGAGCATGAGGCTGATGGATAATGACCACCACAATATTTAAAACATTTCAAACATTACCAATTACGATCAGATGGTATATTATCCAGCTAGCTAAAGGAAGAAGAATTAGTTTCATAATAAGGCGTTGCAATCAGCGCAGTCATTTCACGGTGGCAGCTGAACTAATTCCGCAGCCTGTAAAAGTGCAGCGCCAGTTTTCCGCGCCGTGCGTCGCAATCACACGCTGGTTACCTCATATTCGAACCTTTTACGAAATTATATACTCTTTACTTTATAGTAATTAGTGTATACAGAAAAAAAATTACAATTAATGTCTCATCGCTGGGCGAAGGCCTCTTCTCCATTTGATGAAAAAAATTGGAACCTATTACACCACGCTACTCCAATACGAGTTGGTGACAAAATTTCACATTTTACACTGAAATTAGACATTTTATTTTATTTCGCCATTAAGCACTTGTAAATTCAGTGGTACTTGACTGGGCTAGAACTTGTAATCATCGCATCAGATTCACGCGTTCTAACCACTGGGCACTAATATTAGCTCTTGCTGTATATGTAACACTGGTGCTTTACCCGCGGCTTCTCGTCGTAATTCAGAACTGCTAAACACCGATAATTTTCATTCCCTTTATCATCTTAGAGGTTAAATCCTTCCTGAATGCTAACCTACGTAAAAGAAATGTATTCGTAAATTTTGTTTTTAAATGCATAGGCTAGCGCTTGACTGTTATCACACCTGATGGAAAATGAGATACAGTCTAAGCGCGCTTGCCTAGAAATTTTCTAGCCTTCTGCCTATTTATACTGGACTTGAGGGTACCCATATTGTAGGTGGTGGGGAAAACGGAGGTCGGGAGCGTATTCCAGGCCTTGGTGGTGCGTATCAGAAACGAGGAAGCAAATCGTTTCGTACGTGTCTTAAATACGTCAACTACGTACGGGTACAGACCTTTTCGTTGCCTCGCAGTTCTGTGGTAAAAAGGTGACAAGGTAACTAGATTAAATAGTTCCCGTTAGTAATTTGGGCTGTACGTTGATATAACGTTCAGTCAGTCAGTTATTCTTTTATATACGTATTGATTCCGTAACAGCCTGTGAATGTCCCACTGCTGGGCTAAAGGCCTCCTCTCCTCTTTTTGAGGAGAAGGTTTGGAGCTTATTCCACCACGCTGCTCCAATGCGGGTTGGTGGAATACACATGTGGCAGAATTTCAGTGAAATTAGACACATGCAGGTTTCCTCACGATGTTTTCCTTCACCGTAAAGCACGAGATGAATTATAATCGCAAATTAAGCACATGAAAATTCAGTGGTGCTTGCCCGGGTTTGAACCCACGATCATCGGTTAGGATTCCCGCGTTCTTACCACTGGGCCATCTCGGCTAATTGATTATTTATATTTAATTAATTTAACAAAAATGATTAAAAAACAATTATGTTTATTTTATTTCGTTGTGTAAATTATATTATTTAAGTATCGTAAAGTCGACAAGTGATGTTGACAAAATTGATAACAACATACACACTTAAACACAAATAAACGTGCACAGGCGCGCACACACATGCGCAAACGTTCACAAAATTTATTTACATTATGAATATTTTTTTAATAATCAGTGTGTTGTGCTTATAGCGAGGTTTAATAATAAAAGCCATTCGTTTATTATCTTGTTGAAACTGAATATTGTATCTTATACCTTAAACAATAAAAACAATAATATATATATATATATATAGCACAAGGGGCTATCAAGTGATGTGAACGTCACAGATTCGACACCTTGCAAGGAAAATTTTTTTTTTTTTAAGAATCCTATATAAGACTTGATTCGTTTTGTAATTTTTATAAAAGTTTTTTTTTTTTAATATTGCTATTATTCTTTAAACAAAATATATTATAGAATACTAAATACAAATAGAGTGGAAAACTAAACATTTTTATAAAGACACTGTTTTAATATTAAAACAAAAAAAATATATAATTATTAAGCTTTTTTTATTCATACGCTTAGCGCGATTTTAAATGATTTTTTTATTAACAATCACGAAATACGTTTAATGAGACAAAACAAATTGTCTATAACGCTTGGTGCTAGCGCTCGTACTTGATGCATATTACATAACATAATTATTTTAATGACATTTATAAGGTTGCTTCCATTTTGTATTTATATTGAAATACATTCAGTCGTATAGTTACAGTTGAGTTAAAAAGCCACTCTGTAGATAGAACCGACTAAGGGATTTTTAAGCATATAGCGAGGAGGTTTCTAGTCTCTTTTGAAAAGTATTCTACCAAGTGCAGAGGGGCCACAGATACGTTATGACAAAAATTAAATTATAATTTTAATAAACATCATATCGTAATGTCTTATAATTAGAAGTGGAGTGCGATTCATACATTACAACGAATGTTAATATTGTTGGATGTTTTGGATAAAGCTCGTAACGATTACGGCCCAAGTATAAGAACAACATCGCACGAGTTTCAGTGGTAAGTTTTAGTGGCTTTGTGTTTAAGTTAATGCTGATCTATTAATCTAAAACAAATTAAAATATTCATGAGATAACTTGTTCAACAACGCCAATAATTACTTTCAAGAGCAAGGTGTACATTATTGTTTTTTCGCCAGTCGGTACTCGCGTTTCAATATCAAAATTAATCAAAGTTTCTTGACTTCATTATTAAATTCCAAAAAGTTTCGGGTCTCAAGCATCATGGCGCGTATCATGAAGGATAATTAACTTCGTATTTGACGACTTCCGAATTTTCCAGCGAGCGTCACTCGCCTCATTAATATGTAAATTCGTGAACCCATTTCAGTGTTATGCCTTTATGGTCATAGAATAAAAAACGTGTTCGATATGCAACAATACTGTTGTTGTTTAACGAAGGCACCATACTACATACAAACCTCTGCTAAAGAAACAAAAAAACGTTTTTCAAAATATTTTATGTTCAGATTACGATCTTACAATTATATTTTACATGTATAGACAGCCTGATTTTAATGTTATTCGGGCAAAATGAATCATCTATTTTATAATTAGTTATATATTAAATTTTGTTAATTAAGCATAGAAAAAAAAATGTATACCAATAACGAATATACGATTGTATTAAATCTTAATTTGTTATTTATACTTCACCAATATATACATAGTAAAATTTTATCCCATAAAACAAATAGCGACAAAACTGTTTCTCTACATCAAACATTCACGCGAATGTTGCTGGACACAGCGGTTCCTCTTTATTAAAAGTCAGTTATCCATAACATTATTATTTGAAACTCTACCATCATATACGTCAAAGCGAATTTCAAACGTGTACGATGTTATATAAATCCAGTGTCAAAACAAGTCAACAATGACGAAACGCTCTGACAGGCAATGTTTTATGAACTAATCTAAACAATAACAGTGTTTTGGGCTTGTTCACATCTGTAAATAACGTTCTTATATAATATTATGCATGTGAAAGTGACTTTGTTTGTTCGCTTTCATGTATTAAATATTCAATCGATCATTATATTTTTTCACATACGTTGTCAGGGGAAAGAGCTACGTAACACCCTCCACTCCACCTACTCGGGCGAAGCTGAAATCGGAAACTAGTTCATAATATAACCTAACCGTACCGTAACCGTAACAGCCTGTGAATGTCCCACTGCAGGGCTAAAGGCCTCCTCTCCTCTTTTTGAAGAGAAGGTTTGGAGCTTATTCCACCACGCTGCTCCAATGCGGGTTGGTGGAATACACATGTGGCAGAATTTCAGTGAAATTAGATACATGCAGGTTTCCTCACGATGTTTTCCTTCACCGCAAAGCACGAGATGAATTATAATCACAAATTAAGCACATGAAAATTCAGTGGTGCTTGCCCGGGTTTGAACCCATGATCATCGGTTAAGATTCACGCGTTCCTACAACTGGGCCATCTCGGCTCATATGACCTAGGCAAATGAGTAAAGAATAGCGATAACCTTTGAAAATTAAAAATATGTATATAAGCACCAGATACTATAAGAAATTCGCATATGAATGTAAAGCTTGAAAAGCAATGTCAAGTACATCAATAACTTGTCAAATATAATAACTTCTCAAATAGATAATTATATGATGTTAACCAAGCTTGTTACAGTGCTTAAGCTAATTTATAATAAACTAGTTTTCAGCCGCTTCACTCGTGTTAGAATGGGAGAAGGTAGGTGCTAGGTTTAAAAGAAATTGTGTATGTAATAATAAAAAAATATATCCTTTTTAATAGAATAGGAAGGCGGACGAGCATATGGGCCCCTGATGCTAAGTGGTCACCAATGCCCACAGACATTGGCATTGTAAGAAATGTTAACCATCGCTTACATCAGCAATGCGCCACCAACTTGAGAACTAAGATGTTATGTCCCTTGTGCCTGTAATTACACTGGCTCACTCACCCTTCAAACCGGAACACAACAATACCTAATAATGCTGTTTTGCGGTATAATATCTGATGAGTGGGTGGTACCTACCAAGACGACCTTGCACAAAGCTCTACCACCAGTGTGGTACAATATCGAATATGTTGTGTAAATATTAAATGCCTACCAACAATTAACAAATTATTATTGTACATCCGTGCCCAATCTTTTCTGATATACGAATAATGATTGATTGAATAGTCCCACCTCCAAGCATGTTACATACAAAATTTCATCCAATTAAGTTTAGTGGTTTAGCCATGAAAGTGTAACATAGAGACAATTACTTTCGCATTTATAATATTAGCATAAGTCAAATTTCAGATATCAAGACAATTATAACATTCCTTCATAATTTCGAAAAAAAAGTTAACCCTTGTATAAGCATGTAATATCCACATCGAGAAGACTTAATTCTAAATATGTCAATTAAATGTATGTATTATATATATATAATTTAATCCACAAACCTGACCACCATCAACAATAACACATTACATTTAATTGACATATTCAGAATATATTTATATTATAAAGAATCTATTCGTCGGGAGGGACTATTTTAAAATTTGACTAAAATAATAAAAGTTAATAATCTAAATTTAAATCAAATCCTATGTAATGATCATGATTTCTGTTTATATAGAATATAAATCTAAATATGTCATTTAAATGTAATGTATTGTTATTATATATATATATATAATTATATATATATATATATATATCAATAAACCCATGCTAGGAATAGATAAGATATTGATATTATTGCTAATAACAATTGGTAATGTGTATAACATTAATTGAAGTACGATATAAAGTAAATGTGAAACTGTATACGTTAATTAACTAAATATTGTTATTTTAAGTCAATTTACTTCGACGGCCTATGCTTAGTCTGTGTTCCATCGAACTGGGTCGCAGAACAGGGGAATAGCACGTACGTTTATTAAAAGATTGAATTTAATGAGGTCCATGCAAATACGAGGCACAATTATTCGAATGCAAATGAATGTGTTTGCGCTCTGAACGAGTGAAATATCTGAAATTCAAAATTGTATATAGAATTTTTATTGTTTCTAAAATAATGATATGAAACGCAGTTTATTAGGTATGTTTGCAATCAATCTCGTTACTCTTATTATGTAACGTTTTATATTGAATTTTTACAGCGCATGTGCTAGTGATACTTATGTATTTGACAAACACTTTATACATGTGTTGACAATGTGAATAAAGTTACCTTTAATTATATTTGTTTGTTTGTTCATTTACGAAGAGTACTTTAGTAACAAATATATATTTTTAAATAAACTCAGCGTATGGGAATCAACTAATACAAGCTCCACACTCTTTTGCTATGAAAAATAATCAGTCTAATTCCAACTAAATGTGAAATTAAGGTCGTTAAATTTAGTGAGTCCAATTCGAAAACTGTATAATATATAATCGTTTAGATATTCCCAGATTTTTATACGCACAAATACACCCATTTAAAAGTACAAACTGGTAACGTTTTTTTTTTTTTTTTTTAAACATTTTTATCTGTCGCGTAATGGACCTTGTGCCTTTTCAAATGCACGCGGTTCCGGTACAGTCGCGATCTAAAATTTTTATGTGCAAGTTATTTAGATATTTTTCATGTGGCAACCGTGTCGTTACAGTCTGTCGCCCGCGTGTGTTTATACATCGCGACTGTTTAGTTAAACACTAATTTCGCTCTTTCTGTCATTATTGATTCGACATTTGAAAAAAGAAGACACAACATTGTTAAATAATTACTCTATATAAAAACTCCGCTTCCCAAGCACGTCACTTCTTACACTATGTCAGAATAAAACCAATGCTTCAGACGAACATTTTAATTTTGCTTAAATAATACAAACACAATAATCTCTTTTATGTGATTCATTTACAACAAACTATAGCGCGATATAACTGACTATTAATGCAATCTATTTTCACGTAACAAAATACAATTAACATATATTGAACCTTTTTACTTAAAACTTTAAGGCCAGTATTGCCAGTGCCTGACGTTCACGGAGACAATTAATGTCACAAATAAAAACTTAACCTATCTTGTAGGACCTTCCTTCTCGTCATATAAAGACTGGAATCAAAGTTAGTTTGAATGAGACGCAGAATTGAAGTGATTTCAAATAATTCGAAATCAACTCTCAAAAATAGTAAATTACTGCATCCAAGTTATGACAACGTAATTTGTGCTTATTTATAAATATATTAATGATGGTAATTGATTAAATTAGTTTAATCATTCCACCGATTTTAGATTAGATTATTCGACAGCAATACTTATTATTGTTGCGTTCCCGTTAGAAGGGTGAGTGAGCCAGTGTAACTACAGGCACAGGGGACATAACATCTTAATTGCTAAGTTTGGCGCATTTTCAATATAAGTAATGGTTAGTATTTCTAACATTTCCAATGTCTATTGGCAATTGGTGGAGGTGACCACTTACCATCAGATGGCCAGTTTGCCCGACCTATAAGATAAAAACATATCATAAACAATAAATAATGGATGAGCGCTTTATAAATGCGAATAATGAACAGTTAATATCGTGGACACGCAAAATTTCATTGGACCACAAATTTTATTTCCCTTTGCAATGTCTACGAGAAAGTAGCAAATACAAGCTCTTATATGAATATTTATGAATTCATTATTCATATCATTCAGAAGAAAAAAGTTACCTCCAACTTACTCGCGAAAAGTTAAATAACAAACTTACTTTAGCCCTTACATTATATATTAAATATAAATACGGTACATATATTTACTTTTATATAATACTAAATACTAAAAGGTCATTATTAGAAACGCCTCACTGAAATTAAGCCTTGATATTTAATTCCTATCGCACACAAAGAAGCTTTACTTAAATACAACATGACTGCCTCATTGGTCTCGGATCTAGCTCATAAGACTACAGCTGTCTAGGTCCGGGATTCAAAGCCTGGGATAGCCCAATAAATATTAATGAGTCTTTCTGTCATACAATAAGCAGTAGAAGCCCGAAGTTTACAAGTTGGAAATGTTAGAGCTCCAGTGCCACGGAAAGCTTGGTTGATCATGCGCCAGAAGTTTCTCCGGTCATGTTGGTTTGCCGTCTCATGATGGGTGATGGAATAAAGCAGTATCATTTCTCCAGTGCAGTTATTTGTTTTGATTATCACCAAAGACTCAAAGGCATCAGTAAGTTAGAATTCTATATTAAAACATACTTATTTATAAGTAGGTATATATTCACAAATTTAAATACAATTATATTTATTTACATATATGCATGTGTAGATTTCACTGAACTTCGCCCGCGTGATTGGTTTAGGGGTTAAGAGTTCAGCAATAAAAATGCTTTTGGAGTTCAAGCTTATTTCATACCAAGTTTCATTAAAATTGGTTCAATGGTGAAGCCGAGAAATCGCAACAGACGGACAAACTTTTGCATATATAATATTAATAAAAATATTCTTTATTCCATGTAAAAAGTAAGATGTTACGAGTGTGTCCATTGTGCCTAAATAGCACGGTCTCACCCGTGAATGAGATGGCCCAGTTTTAAGAAAACGTGATTTTATCCAACGATAGCTGGTTCAAGCTCAAACATGCGCCATTGGATTGTAATGTATACAGAGTGTCACCGGTCACATTTATCCACTTGCATACTTCTCGAAGAAGAGGAAGCCTTAGGCCACAAGTGGGAAATTTACGTTTTACTTATTATATAATACAAAGTGTCGCTGCTATAGGACCAGTAAAATTATACAAACAACATTTACAATTTACTTAATTAGTTACATCTAATTTTGTCGACGAAGTCTCAGAGTTAATTGCTGTTCCGGGACTTTATGTGAAACCACTTTTTAACCAAGTTCAAAAAGGAGGTTATATATTTGTCGCATACTTTTGATGTGGAACTTTTTCTAGTGCAACTTAGTTATAAGTCTACTTCGTATGTATTTATGCTTATCACACCTCGGTTCTCTCTTGTGTTTCCGTAGCGCGTATACTATATACTTCTTTGCTACATATTATAATAATAAGATACGTTTGCCAGCCCCGTCGATGTACGCTTTATTTTTTTTATTGTATTTTGTTTTATATTATGACATATGCCCGCTTAATAACACATTTTTAGTCACTTGCTTTAAAGTTAAAACTGTATACCTAAGTAAACTGTATATATAAGTCGAGACAGCAGAACACGACTGTGATTGACTAAATTAGAATAATATTGGCGGTAATGAAATATAAATTAAAATTTACAATTAATAATAAATTATAATTTCATAATAAAATAAAAATTATCGAATAAATCTTAATTTTAATAAAAATAACATGCATTTAAAATAAAATAAAAATAATAGCACGAATAGTCTTACTAAAAATCTATTGCCACAAAGATAATTTTATTACATACAAATAAATCTGTTTTTTTTTTTGTTTATTTTAAGTATTGTTCCTTTGGTTTCTCAAAACATAATCAACATTAATAAATAAGCAACCCCTAACCCTACACGGTAAATGAAATAACAGATATTCATTAACATTTATTCCTCATAGCGGGTCGAAATTACTACTCATTGGAACTCAGCCCCGAGGCACAATTAGCACAAACTTGATTTGGAACCAAAACTATATTTGGGTGTGCTTCTGTTTGGAAGCGCAGACATGCGACTATAATACAATAAAGTCAATTGCTAAAAATGAAATGAACATACGTATTACTCAATGTGATGATAGAGTACTGGTGGTAGAGCTTTGTGCAAGCTCGTCTGGGTACCACCCACTCATCAGATATTCAACCGTGTTCCGGTTTGAAGGGTGAGTGAGTCAGTGAAATTACAGGCACAAGGGACATAACATTTTAGTTCCCAAGGTTTGTGGCGCATTGACGATGTAAGCGATGGTTAACATTTCTTACAATGCTAATGTCTATGGGCGTTGGTGACCGCCTACCATCAGGTGGCCCATATGCTCCTCCGCCTATAAAAAAATATTAAATAATAAGAATAAATTGAAAATGAAAACGCAATTACTCACTTGAAACGTTAACAACCACAACCATCCAGCTCGGTCGATAATATGTTAAATGATATTATAATGCTAAAGGTTAAAGGAGTCTGCATAATACTATGTAATTATTACAATATTAAGTTTTTATAAATTGTTTAGAAACTAAATTTTTGAGCCACCTTGAGGTATAGTTAATTTTATTATATATTTTATCTTATGAATACGAAAACATACGACATTCATGTTGTTTCATATTGATCTAAATTAGGTTTTCAAAATATACGATACGTACTAATTATGTTGTGTATCAAGGTTTATAAAAAAAAAAAAAAAACAATTTTTTTTTAATACTGAATACAATTTGGTATACAGCAGGTCTTAGGAACTATAATGCTCTATTTGACTTATAGTTCAAATCAAATGAAGAATTCATCGAATTGCTTTGTCATCCAATAAAAATTAAGGAAACAGTTCAACAATAAATAAAACACGAAGAAGACAAGCAATTTCTTTTTTCAAATTTATACAAATCTGTCTTTTCGCATGTCTGCCGCCACTAATGGGATCGTTAATGTGGATTTGTCCCGTGGTTTCTTGCTCAGGGTAAAGGACAACGTAGGACTGTAAGTGCTTATGTAATTCACTCTTAATATCATGTACAAACAATATTATTATTATTATTAACAAACGCTAACTACAAATTTATTTGGAATTTTCGAATAGACTGAAAACGTTTTTAACAATCATATGATTTATTTATTTATTATTATGAATATCATTGAGCATTATTATTAAAGAGAATGTTGGGGAGAGTTGACTATAAAACAACAGGAAAATCAAAAAAAGATGAATTGTGTGAAGGTTGGCATGTGCAAGACGGGATATGGTAGCTTTACAACAAATTTAGTACTGTATCGTGACGATTCTAGTGCTTTTATGGACTTGAATGAAGAATTTTATTTGTTTGATGTCCCACTGTTAGGCCTAGTCATCTTTCCCTTTTGAGGAGAATGAATGAGGGAATATATTTTTATGTAAAAAAAAATAAGCAAATGATTTATTTCAGAGCTTGGGTTTGTACCCGTGATTTTTTGGTTAAGAATTACGTGTTACTACTACTCGGCCATTTCGCGTGATGATGAACTGTGTTGCCAAGAATCATTATGTTTTCTTTGAATGAACAGACAACATAATTATTATGACTGGATCATATTTTAGCCAGTAAAATACTTTCAAATAACAATATCTAAAATCTGAAAAGATTACTAACAAACATACTGCGAAAAGAACTTACTTTGTTTTAATATCTGCTTAAAGTGATCGTTTCGATCGATAAGATTAAAAGCTGAAATAATATTCAATTTCACTGATACATAAATTAATTTTATTTATGATAGCGCCTACAGCGCTGGAGTCGTAACCCTCCCTCATCGACCGCCGAACATTAATAATTATTACATAATGTTGTATAAGAAAGGTCAATCAGAGTAAATAGAGGCACCAATTTCTTCCAAGGATTGGCCCAACGCGTAAGATTGGCCTTAAGTTTCTATTTTCAATCTATGAACAAGATGATATTATATTTATGACCGTTTAATGGTATCCATTGCCATATTAGTACATAATCAAAAAAAAAACGGTAATTTATTTTTATCCGTGTGTATTATAACAGGATGTTCCATTTCCCAATATCATAATAAATCATATTCATGTTAAAAATAAAAATTGCATTTTGTAAATTAAATTCCGATTTCGCTCCATTTAAAATATTCCGCTGATGTGATCGCCTATGCTAATTCAACGGAGATGTTCCATCGCTTAGGATAATAAATGACGCAGCGAAAAATCTTGCTTAAAATGCGTTGCCACGTCATCCGTCAAAGCCATGATTGATAGCGTAATAAAAGCCGTCAGACTAGACAATTGTAAGGGAATTATTTGACTTTTATTATTAACATGAGTAAGTGTTAGATACCAGTAAACCAATAAAATTTATATTTAAAAAAATGTTCAAGTTTCAAGATAACAAATACACATATATAGAGTTAAATAATGAAATACATAGAATTTTATAGTAAAATAAATATATTTTTATAGTAAAATAGTATATGCGTAACACACACACAAAGACGTCGAGAACGGTGGCAGAGAGGGAAAATAACGCGGTGGCACACCGTTTGCCGTCACCGGCTTACGTCGGTCTTACTCCACTTCTAAATAAATGAATAATAGAAACTTTTTTAAAAGATTAATCCAAGGTCAATCTCACAATTTTTATCATATTTGCAATATATGTCTACCTCGTTGGTCTAGTGGCTAGATGTATCGCCGCAGACTCGGAGGTCGGGCCAATAAAAAGTTATTGGGTTTTTTCTGTCGAAAATTCTCAGTAGCAGCCCGAAGTCCGGAAGTTGGTATTGTCGTGTCGGATTGCCGTCCCAAGGATTGTGAGAGTTAAGAAAAAGAGAGTGCACCTGAGTGACATATTATGGTGCACACACTTGTGCACTATAATATGTCCTGCACAGATGGCTAGTCTCTCTTGAGATTGGTCGCCATGGCTGAAATCGGTCTTCAATTCTTTACTTACTTATATCTCTGTTCGCGCAACTTACGGAAACAATAGATGGATTTTATTAAAACTTGACATAGTGATAACTTACAAAACAATTCTTGTACGAAAACAGTTCGTGCAAACGAAAGCGGGAACAAGCTTGGAATTGAAACAGTTATGAAAGAAACAAAACATTAAACAGAATCAAACTTAGAACACGAAGAGGAAGTGAAGTTCGTAACGTTACATACAAGAAACAATATAAAATGTCATTTAAAAAAACCTACTAATACAATGTTTGTAATTTACTTTAAACTGGCAACTAAAATATACTATATATGTAGATGTGATATTGTATATCCTCGTTTATTATATTTTTAGTTTGTAACGTGGTGAGTGTCAATGTGACCCAGTGGAACACGTGCATATGAACCAACAATTGCTGATTCAAGCCCGGGAAAGCTCGACACTTAATGTACATGGGCTCAATTTGTGTTTAAAGTATATCTAATTAGATTCTCGGAGGTAAAGAAAAATATTATGAAATAACCTTGAGGAGGATCGCAGCTTAACCACCAATTAAAAACTCCGGCAGACTTTAAGAATTATTTATTGTGACTAGTCAACAATGTTTACATTAGAGCGCACAGTAAAAATAGTTGAAATAATTAATTTATTAAAAATAAACAACAACAACAGCGCTTATATAGGCATTCCCCTCTCACGATGACCACCACGCGTGCTTGCCACTTTTGGGACCTCCTCCTAGGCGAAAACAAAAGCGATGCATGCGGCCATCTTGCTGGGGGTGTGGTCAAGCGTGTGACGTCGCTGCGAGGACAATAGATGCGCATGCGACCATATTGCCGAAGGGGCGTATCCATACGTGTGACGACATACATCAGACCACTGCAACATCACCTGATCCATGACGTGGTTGATCAGGTGATGTTTGTGCTGCGTTTAGACGCATTGTGCACTCGCCACACTACTCCCCCGCCGAGACCGTGACTACGGGCGATAGTAGTTTGGGAATCTGACCACTCTACCACTCCTGGTTTTACTGGCAGGGATGGCATCAGACTTCTCCTGAACTTTGATATTCTGGTCTGTCTGGTCCTCAGCGAGTATGTAAGCTGGTTTCAGTCTGTCTATGCTGATTCGCTGCGTTTTGCCTTGTACGTCGATGTCAAAGGTTTTCTCCTCGCGTCGCAGCACCCTGTATGGACCTGAATAAGGTGCTTGAAGGGGTTTCCGATGGGGACCCTGCCGGATAAATACGTGCGAGGTAAGCCTAAGGTCTTTTGGTATGTAAAAAGTTTGATTAGAACTTGTGTGCCAAGATGATGGTTGTGGCCTTAATTTATTGACATGTGTTCGGATTCTACCAATGAATTCGGTGATGTCCTCGATGGTTGGGGGTGCTGATGAGAAGAACTGTCCAGGTAACCGCAGTGGTTCCCCGTAGACAAGTTCGGCAGTTGAAGCTTTAATGTCATCCTTGTATGCACTGCGTATACCTAGTAATACCCAAGGTAACACTTCTACCCAGTTCGGAGTAGAATGACAGGCAATTGCGGCTTTTAATTGACGGTGTAGTCTTTCTACCATACCATTAGCTGTCGGATGATATGCCGTTGTGGTATGATGGTTGGCACCGATGAGCTTGACCAGTTCTTTGAAAGCGCCCGACTCAAACTGCCGACCACGGTCAGTGGTGATGTGTTCGGGGCAGCCGAACCGTGATATCCAACCACTGGAAAGGGCAGCAATGCAGCTTTCGGCGGTGATGTCCTGTAGTGGGTAGACTTCTGGCCACCTTGTGTAGCGGTCCACGATGGTTAGGCAGTACCTGTAACCTAAACATAAAGGTAAAGGACCTATCAAATCCAAGTGGATGTGTCGAAAACGTGCGGAAGGGCTTTCGAAGGCTTGTAGCGGAGCTTGAGTGTGTCTGGTCACTTTGCTTTGCTGACATTGTTGACACTCCTTTACCCATTGTCGACAGTCTTTGCGGATACCAGGCCAAATGTAGCGCTCTGTAACTAACTTGACCGTAGGCTTGGCTCCTGGATGGCTTAAATTGTGGAGCGAATCGAATACCTGCTTGCGATATGAAGGTGTGATGAATGGTCGAGGATTACTTTGAGAGACATCGCAGTATACCAGAAGAGCTGGCTCTGACTCTAATCGTATTTTCTTCAACCTAAGTGCAGACCCATTTTTCAGCAGGTCCTGTAGCTCGCTGTCCGCCTCTTGTGCTTTGACCAGGGAGTGGTAATCTAAGGGTATAGAAACTGCCTCGATACGCGAAAGGGCATCTGCAACAATATTGTCTTTACCAGCTACATATCTGAAGTCTGTGGTGAATTGGCTTATAAAGTCCAAGTAGCGAAACTGGCGTGGCGAACTGTTCTCTCGGTGATTAGCAAAGACAAACGTAAGTGGTTTATGGTCCGTGATGATACAAAATGTCCGAGCTTCCACCATAAATCTGAAATGTCTAATTGCGTCATACACTGCCAATAACTCTCGGTCATATGGGCTGTACTTTTTCTGTGATGGACTTAGCTTCCTCGAAAAGAATGCTAAGGGTTGCCATTCATTGTTCTTGAACTGTTGCAGCACAGCACCTATTGCTGTATCTGAAGCGTCCGTCTGTATCGACAGTTCTGCTTGAGGATCTGGGTGGACCAAAAGCGTAGCTTCTGAAAGTTGCTTTTTAGACAGTTCGAAAGACTCTAATAGGGCAGGCGTCATGTTAATAGGCTGCGATCCCTTCGTTTTAGGCCCAACGAGGAGTTGGTTGAGCGGTGCCTGAACTTTTGCAGCATTAGGTATAAAACGGCGATAAAAATTAATCATACCTAAAAATCTTCGTAATTCTTTTAGCGTCTTGGGTACCGGGAAGTTCTGAATGGCTTCAACCTTCGATTCTAACGGCTGTATTCCTGCTGCTGACACGTTGTGGCCCAGGAACTGGACTTGCGTTTTGCCGAAAGTACATTTGTTGGTATTTATTAGAACTCCATATTCTGCTAGTCTTTGGAACAACAACTTGAGATGCTCTTGATGAAGGGTACTGCTGCTGCTGAAGACTAGAATGTCATCCAGGTACCCATAACAAAAATCTAAGCCCCGCAGTACCTCGTCCATGAATCTTTGAAAGGTCTGTGCGGCGTTACGAAGACCGAACGTCATGAACGGGAATTCGTAAAGCCCGAAAGGAGTGGCGATAGCGGTTTTCGGAATGTCGTCTTCGTATACTGGTATCTGATGATAAGCTTTAACCAGGTCTATGGTTGAAAAGACCGTACTGCCTGTCAACTGGCACGTAAAATCATGCAAGTGCCTGATAGGGTACTTATCGGGAATTGTACGGGCGTTTAGGGCTCTGTAATCGCCGCACGGTCGCCACCCGTCGTTTTTCTTCTTAGTTAAATGTAGCGGTGAGGACCATGGGCTGTCAGATCTTCTTGCTGTGCCACTCTGTAACATCTCATCGAACTCTTGCTTAGCAATTTTTAGTCTTTCCGGGTCTAACCGTCGCGGGCGGCTAGATACCGGTGGTCCATCGGTGGTACGGATATGGTGCACCGTAGAGTGTTTGGTGATGTGCGGCTTTCCAGCAGGACGAGTGATTTCTGGGAATTCTCTAAGCAGGCGATGATAAGATGTATCCTCTAAAGTCGTACGGACTGAGGAAATTGTTTCCGTAGAACGTTGTTTCGGGAGTGCAACAGCAAGTGTGGTAACACCGTCAACGAGGCGCTGGTTGCGACAGTCGACTAGCAGGTTATAGTAACTTAAAAAGTCGACGCCGATGATGGGCTTTGAGACGTCTGCTACGACGAAACGCCACGTGAAAGCGCGCCTAAGTCCTAGATCCAGCGTTAAGGGGAGGAAGCCATATGTGTAAATGATAGTCCCATTTGCAGCGAACAATTCGTATCCCATTTTGTTTCTAGGTTCCCGAACAGCGGATCTTGGAAAGACACAGAGGTCTGAACCGGTGTCAACTAAATATTGCACTTTGGTCTTGCGATCCGTGATGAACAGGCGGCCCGAAATTGTAAGGCAGTCGTCTACCGCCACTACTGGCTGCCTTGAGAGTTTCCCATCTTCTTGTAGCTACACGGTTGAATACATTTGCGTGCGCGCTCGCCGAATCTATAATGGTACCAACAGTACGGGTAGTTGTTTGTTTGTGAGCGGGAACGTGCGCGGGAATGTCGTCGCGATCTGTCTATGGCGAATCGTGAGCGGGATCGTGGCTGTCTTCGGTTAAGTTGCATGCTAAGTATCTCCATCTGCTTGCTCAGCTCAGCTACGGTCTGATTCAGGCTTTCGAAACTAGTACTTGGTACTCCTAGAGTGGAACTAGATGCACTGGCTACTTGCCCGGCTACTCGACCGGCTACTGGCACGGCTACTTGCTCGGACACTTGCAATGTTGCTGGAACGATTTCGTTGATACGGTCGGCAAGCTCTGCCATGTCTTCAAGGCTCATCTTCGTATACTGCGCTGCTATACACGTCTGCAAATGCGTTGGGAGTCGACTTGACCAGATGGTACGGATAAAATCGGTTGGAACAGTTGGCCCAGCTAGGTGTTGTAGATGCCGTAAAAATTGTGTGGGCTTTCTATCACCGAGTTCCTCGTGCATTAGCAGTTGTTTTATTTTACGCTCTTGTGAAGCTGACAGCCTCCGTATTAATTCGGCTTTTAATTTGTCGTACCTGCCGGTGGAAGGTGGAGCTACGACCAGGTCCCTTATTTCCGCCGTGTGCTGTGGTTCTAGTTGCGCTAGTACGTAATAGAACTTCGTGGAGTCTTCTCGGATGCCGGACAGGGTGAATTGGCCTTCGAGCTGTGCGAACCATAATTCTGGATCATCTGGGTTGAATACAGGTACTCTCACTCCAACTCGCATCGTTTCTCCAGTGGCCGGAAGGGCGGTAACAGCTGTGGCGTCACGTGATAATGGAGCGTCCGGCATTGACATCTTGAAAGGTCTTCTTCTTCTTCGTTCTTCAAACG
Organism: Nymphalis io; assembly: GCF_905147045.1. Lineage (NCBI taxonomy): Eukaryota > Metazoa > Arthropoda > Insecta > Lepidoptera > Nymphalidae > Nymphalis > Nymphalis io. Next base: position 14,244,714 of record NC_065889.1, read on the forward strand.
TCGGGGTCACCAGTGAGGAGGATCGCAGCTTAACCACCAATTAAAAACTCCGGCAGACTTTAAGAATTATTTATTGTGACTAGTCAACAATGTTTACATTAGAGCGCACAGTAAAAATAGTTGAAATAATTAATTTATTAAAAATAAACAACAACAACAGCGCTTATATAGGCATTCCCCTCTCACGATGACCACCACGCGTGCTTGCCACTTTTGGGACCTCCTCCTAGGCGAAAACAAAAGCGATGCATGCGGCCATCTTGCTGGGGGTGTGGTCAAGCGTGTGACGTCGCTGCGAGGACAATAGATGCGCATGCGTCCATATTGCCGAAGGGGCGTATCCATACGTGTGACGACATACATCAGACCACTGCAACATCACCTGATCCATGACGTGGTTGATCAGGTGATGTTTGTGCTGCGTTTAGACGCATTGTGCACTCGCCACAACCTCATGAAATACTCCCATATGGGTATCCTCCGATGTGCATTGGAGAAGTGGGGTAGACCTTCTTCTACTCTTATTTATCTCAAAAGTAGAGGAGGCCTTAACCCAGTAGCTCATTTACAGGCTCACAAGTGGTGTTTAGTAAAAAATACAAAATAAATTAATTAAAATTATCATCATTGAATCGTCACAAGATAAAAACACAAAGTTTTGTAATAAAAATTTCACATTATTGAGAGAAGAAAGTCATAAAGCGTGAAATAGAGAAGACAAAACAATAGAAGCACTCGTTATGACTATAATTGCGACGGAAATCGATACATTTATTGTTGTAGGAACAAAGCGACGAACGAGAGATACGGCCGACCTATATTGCTGTGAGATTTATCCATGTTTACGGTTTCATACCAAAAAATAATAAGTTCGAGTTACAGGAAGGAAGCCTTCACGTGTATTAACTCTTTTGTAAATTAATGTCAACGTACTATCCAGGTGACACATACCACCATACGTTTCTAGTTTCGTATCACACCATTGTCATGCAACTGTTATTTTTTATTTATTGATATTAAACGTCTATTTTCGCGCTTTAGAGGTAAAACTGACGTCAATCTTCGTCGCTCTCTACTCTTTTATACGTGGCGCATATACTACATATTGCGTTGCTATATAGTAAGAAAAATATATTTATTCTATAAGCAAACTTTTTTGTGTCGATGATTCATTCACTTGGTCGATGCCCCGTGACGACCGCATTTTATATTATCAATATTCGTCCTCCTATATACCCCTGTTCCATTTATATTTTTTAAGCGCATTGTTAATAATAAAGCAGGATTTATAAAGCTACAAGAACAAGGATGTATCAGATTTATATAGCTGGCTGCCAGCCTGAGGCCAACACTTTTTGAGAATGCTTTTACTGGTGGGTTGATTTCATGGATTGCCTCGTTGTTCTAGTAGCTTGATATAAGGCCGCAGATCCCAAAGGTCCTGGGTTTAAATCCTAAATTGAGCAATAAATCTTAACTTTTATTTTATTTTTTATTAATTAGTATATTTTTAGTAATTTTTTTGTAACGTAAACTTTGCATGAATTTAATGAATTATTTAATTTTAATTTGTACCTATATCAATTTCAAACTATTTGTGTTATTAATTTTAATTTTATTAAGTGCATGTTTATTTTTTTATGATCTTTAATTTGTACCAATTTGGACTTTTTTTTTTTTTTTAATCTTTCTACTCATGTTGCTATAATTATGTGTTAATGTATTTTTAAAACAAATATTGTAATTGTTGTGGCTACTTTAAAAAGCTTCACATGTTAGCTATTTTCACTAAATTGTTTTACATTTGTTCTCTCTGTGTAACTGCTATCTTTGATCGTTGCATCATAAAAAGTTATTCTTGACATTAATCTGCTTTTTTTTGGTGTAGAATTGAGTTTAGTGTGCTTTACTATAGTTAAAATAAAAAAACAAATGTTAGATTTTGTTACAATTCGTTAGATGTTTTCAATGCTCCAACACCAATGAAAACGTTGTAACATTGTTGCATTACACTTTATAACTTACATTCAGGACTTTAGAATTACTTTCAAATATATTTTTTTTTAAATTGCTGTGATGTTTAATAATATTAATAAAAATTAAATTAAAATGAATTAATTTGTTTAATAATATTAATTTTAAATAACGTTACATGACAAGAAAACATTTGATAACGTTTCCTACAATTTGTGACAAAATGTAATAATTTACTACCTTTACTAAAGATAGGTAGTCGGACGAGCATATGGGCCACCTGATGGTAAGTGGTCACCAAAGCCCTTAGACATTGGCATTGTAAGAAATGTCAACCATCGCTTACATATTCAATGCGCCACCAACCTTGGGAACTAAGATTTTATGTCCCTTGTGCCTGTAATTACACTGGTTTACTCACCCTTCAAACCGGAACACAACAATACCAAGTACTGCTGTTTTGCGGTAGAATATCTGATGAGTGGGTGGTACCTACCCAAACGAGCTTGCACAAAGCCCTACCACCAGTAAAATACGATTAAATGATTAAGGCGTGAACACGTGATAAATAAATAAACAAACACTTTAGCTTTTAAAATATTAGTAAAGTTTGTTTATTATTAATATTTTAATTAATTTATTTTTATTTTTCTATAACATATAGTGCAGTATAAGATATATTAGTTGGTGTAAAAGTCTTGAATATGTTGAGAACTATACAAACTATTCTCATATTACAAACAAAGTTTAGACTAGACTTTGCATTATAAGAAATGTAAACCATCACTCACATTGCCAATGCGCCACCAACCTCGGAAGCTAAGACGTTATGTCTCTTGTGCCTGTAATTACACTGGCTCACTCACCCTTCAAACCGGAACACAACAATAACTAAGTAGAATATCTCATGAGTGGGCGGATACCTACCCGGACCAGCTTGCACAAAGCCCTATCACCAGTAATACTGATATCTCTTTCCATCATTATTAATTCGACATTCGAAAGAAGAAGACACAGAATTGTTTAACTAATGTAAATGTTCAAAAATGTTTTATAAGTGCAGTGTTGACGCACCACTACCTAACTATTTATCCAAATAAATTCACCTTTGGTATTTTTCTTTCTATAGTTCAAGGATAATTAAAATTAAATTATGTATACAAATGCAATAATCCTTCAATTTCCGGCTCTTATCATCCGTAACCGTAACAGCCTGTGAATGTCCCACTGCTGGGCTAAAGGCCTCCTCTCCTCTTTTTGAGGAGAAGGTTTGGAGCTTATTCTTCAATTCAATTTCTCCAATGCGGGTTGGTGGAATACACATATGGCAGAATTTCAGTGAAATTAGACACATGCAGGTTTCCTCACGATGCTTTCCTTCACCGTAAAGCACGAGATGAATTATAATCACAAATTAAGCACATGAAAATTCAGTGGTGCTTGCCCAGGTTTGAACCCACGATCATCGGTTAAGATTCACGCGTTCTTACCACAGGGCCATCTCGGCACATAATCTCTCATCATAATATTAAGCTATTCAATTAAGATTTTAATATATGTCATAAATTTCTCATAATGATGACACCTTTCATTGACAGAGCTTGATTTATAATCGAATTTTCTTTCATTTAACCTGTATTTAACTTGCATTCCATAGAATAATAAAATAATAATAAGAATTTGCTGTTACTAAGATCAAGATATGAAAACGTTCACGTGTCAAATATTGTAATTCAATATTCTGAAAAATCCATCCAATTATTTGTTGTTGGTATCGTCAAATTGAAAACTTTTAATCACTTCCTTTTTCTCTATACATTTTCTGGTTCTAGGCTCTTCAAATTCTGTTAAAAATTATACATTTCGTTCATTTAGCTTTTATATTTTTATAGTTCAAATATATTTATAACTAGTTTCCGCTTTTGCCCGTGTGAGGTGGTGGTGCTAATATCTTTTCTGAACAATAAGCAAAATTTCATGATAATCGATTTTTTTTATAGAATAGGAAGGCGGACGAGCATATGGACCACCTGATGGTAAGTGGTCACCAACGCCCTTAGACATTGGCATTGTAAGAAATTGGGAAATTACATTGACATTGGGAACTAAGATTTTATGTCCCTTGTGCTTGTAATTACACTGGCTCACTCACCCTTCAAACCGGAACACAACAATACCAAGTACTGCTGTTTTGCGGTAGAATATCTGATGAGTGGGTGGTACCTACCCAGACGAGCTTGCACAAAGCCCTACCACCAGTAAAATACGATTAAATGATTAAGGCGTGAACACGTGATAAATAAATAAACAAACACTTTAGCTTTTAAAATATAGTAAAGTTTGTTTATTATTAATATTTTAATTAATTTATTTTTATTTTCTATAACATATAGTGCAGTATAAGATATATTAGTTGGTGTAAAAGTCTTGAATATGTTGAGAACTATACAAACTATTCTCATATTACAAACAAAGTTTTGTATCATAAGGTACCATGATCCAGACCGATTTCAGCCACGGCGGTCAATCTCAGGAGAGATTAGCGAACTACGCAGGAGATATTATATTGAACAAATGTGTGCGCAAACACAGTTGCACCCTCTATTCCCTAGCTCTTATAAAATGACGGGACGGCAATCCGACACGACCGAAAAGAGTTCAGGCGCAAGACCAACGGCTTTACGTGCTTTCCGAGGAATGGGAGTGTACACACTTCCAACTTCCAGAACCCGCTTTCATAATTTCGTAAATTACACACACTATAACTACCTACATTTGAATTAACTTATTATAAATTCAATGTTAATATGATTATAAGATGTCATGAAGAAAATCTATTGATACGTTGATACCTCTAACAATAGCGAGGTATAACAAGCTTAGGTATAATTATTGCAACCTGTCATCGCCTGGTCAGTTTTAGGTCAAGGCAGTATTACTAAATCCTCAAGGATCCCTGTTAATCCTCTTCTAATAGACTATTGTATACTCAACACTGCCAATGGCCTTAAAACCTTTGCATACAATTATGAGCTGTGTGTTAATAGTGCAAGTGTCAATTTTGTCTGTATAATTTGTTATCTTAAGATTTTAAAGTCATCAATTATAAATTATATATTCGGTCAGATATTTAAAACAAGTTAAATTAAAACTCAAGATAAAAATTAAACCAATTTCTTCCAATATTTGTATCTCACATAAGCCGAGATGGCCTAGTAGTTAGAACACGTGAATCTAAACCGATGATCGTGGGTTCAAACCCGGGCAAGCACCACTTAATATTCATGTGCTTAATTTGTGTTTATAATTCATCTCCTGCTTGACGGTGAAGGAAAACATAATGAGGAAACCTTTATGTGTCTAATTTCATTGAAATTCTGTCACGTGTGTATTCTACCAACACGCATTGGATCAGCGTGGTGGAATAAGCTCCAAACCTTCTCCTCAAAATGGGGAGGAGGCCTTAGCCCAGCAGTGGGACATTAACAGGCTGTTACCGTTATATACAATAGTTGTGTAGTTCTAATAGTTCAACAACTTTAAATAATATCATAATACATATTTTATAGAAAAAAATGAAAGTGGTTAATCATTGAAGAGACAAAATACAATTGTAAATCATTGAAGAGAAAAATTACAAGCTTTTAATTAAGTAAATAACAGCCTGTAAAATGTTTTACTGAGCAAACCTAGGGTAGGTTGTAGGCCGCTTAAGGAAGCTTAAGGGAGCTTCTAACCCGAAGGTTGTGGGTTCGATTCCCACCCAGGACAGACATTTTTGTGCATGAACATGTATGTTTGTCCTGAGTCTGGGTGTAATTATCTATATAAGTATGTATTTACAAAAAAAAAACAAAGTAGTATATGTAGTATATCAGTTGTCTGGTTTCCATAGCACAAGCTTTGTACAAGCTTAATTTGGGATCAGTCAGATGTGGCAGAAGTGTATTGCATGCAAGTCTAACCACGATGTTTTCCTTCACCGCCGAATATATAATTTACAGACACAAACTAAGCACATGAAAACTGAGTCGTGCCAATAACTATTATAAAATTTGTTTGTGGCTTTCTTAGCAATTTTTTTCTGATTTACATACGTAAATAAATACTCCAATAAATACATAAATTAATAAAATAGCATTCTAAAAACTTCCTTTTTATTTTTGTATTTATTTATTCATTTATTTGAAACACCATAATGTTCACAAAAATACAGTAATAATTGAAAAACACACATTTTCATAAAATTATTCCACTTCTCTAGAGTCTTCCTACCAGTCATTATGAACAATGACATTGAACTAAAGTCAAGTAACAGAAGCGTTGTCATGTCATACAAAATTGACATAAAAGTATCAAATAGAAGTATCTTGTACCTCTTGTTCTTGTATTATAATTGCCATATGACTTAGCGCTATTTAATAAACTATTTAAGATGTATTAGGATGCAGAAAAGTTTTTAAATTATCCACGCGGGCTGTACGCTGGTAGTGCAGCATCACAGTTCGTTATTTCAAGGAAGGCGTGTACTAACTCGATCTAACTTGTTCCGTCTCGGCTGCTTGTTGTTTGAGGGCACCTGTTTGAACACTAGTTATGACTCTCAACTTTACGTATTTGCATCTTAAATAAGTACTGGAAATGGGATTTATCTTTGGTTTTCCTATTTGAGCTTTAGTAAATAGTGTTTTTTGGAATTCTAAAGTGTAATATATAAGTTAGGATTACTAAAGCTTTTTTCAAGAACTCCATATAGTCCATAAATAAACTACTTTTAGAAATATTAAAGAACTCTGTTAATAAGATGTTCGCAACCAATTGGATTAGTCAATCCTATATTTTATAAAACAATGTGACTTTGTGCGACCCAAACATTATATATTCTACCGTATTTTTTAACGCTGGAAAAACGCGTTACGCGTTTCCCCCACCGGAACAGTGCGGGAGGGTATGTGGGGCTCGCCGGTGTCCAAGGCGCCAAGTGCGCCCTAAACATCGGAATAAAAATAATATCGGAATACCCACTAAAAAACCAGCGGTACCCTTTCCGTCTTAACGAGGAGCGCCACGGGATCGCTTTCGCATGCTCCCGTGATATATATTCTACCGCCTATGCCAAGTATGTTGTGACAAAGACCAAAAAAAAACGGGATCCAAATCGGTTATAGTATGTCAAGCAAATAATTTATGATATAATACTAAAATACTTTGAAATAACAATTTTTGGAGTCGCTATGGTTAAAGATTATAACATAGAGATATTACCTACGTTTTAACCAATTTAATTGTGTTGACAAAGCGACATTTATTCTCGTCATAAGAGAAATAAAATGAATGTCTGAAATAAATATATATTTGCGTGCATATATTATAATATAAATTTGTTAACGATAGTTAATCATATTTAATGGTGATCTTAGCCAACGTACGTAGCTCACAAGTTCAAACAAATATAAATATATACAGCAACCCACCCCAGTGAACAATACACCGACGCGCCACATCAATAATTTTCACTATGACATCATCAAGTTGCAGTGACGAAACACGTTCGAGCCAAATTATATCGAAATCGTTCAGCGAAATCATTTATTGCTCATATAAATATTTTAGAACCTTCGATGTATAAAATAATATAATCGTTTACAAAATAGGTATTTTGAAATTTTCATCTATCGATACATATATAATCGAACCACTAAAATACCACTCATCACGAGATCTCCTAAACTATCCACCCGATTGACTTGAAATTCGTCAAAATTACGTCTTCCCCGACGTAAACGCTCAGTAAGAACGGATTTTAAGCAAATCGTATCCAAAGTCCATTTTTCTTCTTATCTACCCGCGAGAATCCGGGACGATTCGCTAGTTGTATATAACGGCGCGTAAAAATTCCCCAGCTAACACAACAATTACAATTAATTCCCACTTAAACGCACACAAGCAATGTTTTAAAATCACGAAATTGGTTGAGTGTCTCAGTTTGACGTTTTAAGGTAAATTAATTATTTATTATTTCATTAGTCTTTCAGTTTGACTGACTGATATTTGGTCAGCTCCTCGACTTATTACTTGTTTCAAGCGCTTCTGAGTAGGTACCATCACTCATCACGTATTCTACCACCCAACAGCAACACTTATTATTGCTATATTCCGGATTGAAAGGTGAATCCAGTGTAATAACAGGAACATAACATCTAGGTTCCTAAGATTGTTGGTATTCGCGTTGTGAGGGATGATTAATATTGCTTACAGCACCAATTTCTAGGTGCGGTTGTGACCATTTATCAGCTGGCCCATTTGCCCGTCCGCCTAACAATATTATAAAAAAACCGTAACCGTAACAGCTTGTAAATGTCCCACTGCTGGGCTAAAGGCCTCTTCTCCTCTTTTTGAGGAGAAGGTTTGGAGCTTATTCTTCAATTCAATTTCTCCAATGCGGGTTGGTGGAATACACATATGGCAGAATTTCAGTGAAATTAGACACATGCAGGTTTCCTCACGATGCTTTCCTTCACCGTAAAGCACGAGATGAATTATAATCACAAATTAAGCACATGAAAATTTAATGGTGCTTGCCCGGGTTTGAACCCACGATCATCGGTTAAGATTCACGCGGTCTTACCACTGGGCCACATCGGCTATAAAAAAACACCGATTCACTATTTTTAAGGCCATTTTCGGGTTAAACTCTCATATAGCATTGCTTTTACAGTCTCAGTCAGTTCCAGATGAGAAGGCGGGTGTCATTAATTATATTTGTACCAGTAAGAGATCCTCCTTCAATTCTTATACGTGTACATTACATACCAAGCTATAATTATTAATTTACAACTTATGGCCCCCTATGTCTGTTTCCTTTTTACGACGGTTGGGAGAAAGTGTAAGGAATAACTTACCTTTTTTATAGTGTCAATGTTTATGGATGGAGATGGACGTGGACTATTTGCTCACATTTATAAATAAAGATAAAAATCTTAAATTGAAAACAGTTTTGTTTTTCAGCTTTAGTTTACAAAATAAATTATACACATAGTTGTAGACGTTACGCGGCGCGGCTATTTATACAACCAAATTAAGAAGAAATTACAATTTCCAATGTTTCTAAGAAGGAATACGTGTAACAAGGATATACAAAGAAATACGTGGGTCATTCTAAGCTGGTCGTGTTAGCTAAAGAAAAACGCTCCGACGGGCAGTCATTAGGCAAATTGAATGTGTCTGCGTACGATGATTTGTTCGTGTTATACTTTTCACTCGCTAAGGGAGATTTGAGATATTATGGGAATTTTACGTTTTGCTTTTGTTATCTTTGCATACATTAGAAAATTGGTATTCTAAATTAATTGGCATATTAACAATGCATAGATTATTCTAAGTGATATCAGTACGTATTACAGAACAAAGTGTTCTTGCCGCGTCTCTTTGTCTGAATGCGTCAAACTCAAAAACTACCGAATGAATGTTCAGATAGCTTTCACCAACAGACGAAGTGATTCATTCAGAAAGGTTTTAGTGTATAATTCATTAAGGCTTTGTGTATATTGAATAATATGAAGATGATTATTGAAGCTGTCGGAAAAAATCATACCGATATGGAGCTTTAATAGCGAGTGCCGCATGAACCAAAAGAATATATATACAATATTAATATGCAGAAGCTAATCTGACCCGTGTGGAGCCGTGACGGATAGCTATTTGTGAGTATGAAAATGTATTTATATCCCAAATAACTGTAGTAAAAAATCATAACAATGTACTGAACCACAAAGATGTGTTTGAGCTACTTTCAATACCAATGAGAATGTTTTTTACGAAATTTCTCTAAAATAAAAACTACTTTTTTTATTTATTAGGAATTCAAGGATATATACCAAGAAAACAAATGTATTATTTATAAGGTTTAAATTTAATTTCTTTACTGGTATGTTTAATTTTTAAACCATTTACTACGAGAGCAAATAGGGAAGATAGAGAGAAAGACGCGACAACAAAACAGATAAAATCTTTTAAACATTGCGATGTTGCCATTCATGGAACTCTTGTATATTTAATTATACTCGCTCTTATATAAATTATCTTAAATGCATAGAACAGAGTTACACATTTAAATAACTTTAAACAGGCGTGTAAACACTTTTCAAGTGTTTAAGTTACTTTAATTATTTATTTTAATGTACACTGCAAAATCAGACATATCAATCAACACCCCAATAATCTCTTCATTTATTAATTTTATTCGAAGAACGCCATTTTTATAGCCGTCCGTGTAACTTTTTTGCAAAAACCCGCCAAAAATAACTATCCTTTTTCCACAGATAATAAAACTAGTGTTTTATGTCAAAAATATTTTTGACAAAAATAGATTATCAAAGTGAATAATAAATTAGTATAGACAAAAATAATGATTTATTCGAAATATACGGTAATTAATAATTATAATTTCTTAAATATAATATTCAACTTCGAGAAGGAAGCCGATCGAAGAATTCGCTTGGGATGGGCAGCATTTGGCAACCTTCGTCAAGTACTCAAGTCGTCTATACCGCAATGTTTGAAGACGAAAGTCTTCAACCAATGCGTCTTACCTGCCATGACATACGGTGCCGAAACGTGGACACTAACTGCGGGACTAGTCCATAAATTCAAAGTCGCTCAGCGTGCTATGGAGCGAGCTATGCTCGGAGTATCTTTGAAGGATAAGATCAAAAATGAGATTATCCGAAAAAGAACCGGAGTCACCGACATAGCTTGCAAAATTAGCAGGCTGAAGTGGCAGTGGGCTGGTCACGTATGTCGTAGGACCGATGGCCGTTGGAGCAGACGAGTCCTAGAGTGGAGACCGCGAATCGGCAAGCGCAGCGTAGGGCGCCCTCCAGCCAGGTGGACCGATGACCTTAAGAAGGTGGCGGGCACCAACTGGATGCGGAAGGCGGAGGACAGGGAGCTTTGGTGCACCTTGGGAGAGGCCTATGTTTAGCAGTGGACAACGATTGGCTGTTGATTGATTGATTGAAATATAATATTACTTGTTAATATCATTTGCTTACAGACAGTAGAATGACAATCTTAACAATTTATTTTAAGAAACAATCGGTTAATGTATTTTATGTCATGTTCACTGGTGGTCATGTGATCTATGTTGACCGGTCAGTTAGTCACGAGACGCGCCTATTTTACTAGTGGTAGAGCTTTGTGCAAGCTCGTTTGGGTAGGTAACACCCACTCATTACATATTCTACCGCAAAACAGCAGTACTTGGTATTTTTGTGTTCTGGTTTGAAGGATGAGTGAGCCAGTGTAATTACAGGCACAAGGGACATAACATCTTAGTTCCCAAGGTTGGTGGCGAATTGGCTATGTAAGCGATGGTTAACATTTCTTACAATGCCAATGTATATGCGTTGACCATTTACCATCAGGTGGCCCATACGTTCATTCACCTTCCTATTCTATAAAAAAAATGTTAGAAAACACGACGTTTCAATGTAATCAATTCATTAATCACCAAAACATAAAATAAAATTTAAGTTTTATCAATTTTGTCTGGTAATATGCACAAAGTGAACTAGTTTATAGTTTAATTGATTCTTTGTAACAATACTTATGCTAATTTGCAAATAAGAATAAAAAGAAAAGAAAACCGTTGCTTCATTTGTACAAAGTACTTTGCTAGGAGCAACAAGGAACCAAGAAAGAAACGAACAATGTTATAACTTAACAACTACGTTGTGTTTAAAAATGAACATACAATGTAGATACGTAGTAACAGTAAGAGCCTGTGAATGTCCCACTGCTGGGCTAAGGCCTCCTCTACCTTTTTGAGGAGAAGGTATGGAGCTTATTCTATCACGCTGCTTCAATACGGGTTGGTGGAATACACATGTGCCAGAATTTCAGTGAAATTAGATGCATGCAGGTTTCCTCACGATGTTTTCCTTCACCGTTAAGCACGAGATGAATTATTGAACCCACGATCACCGGTTAAGATTCACACGTTCTTACCCCTGGACCATGTCAGCTATATACGTGCACATGAATAATACACGTAGGTACATGTTCATGAATATATTATATATATAATACCAATTACAAAGAAGTAACTAATTACAAAATAACGATTTCCAGGACAATTTATCAAGATGGAACAAATTAAGCTAATTATGCGATAAAAATCATTTACAGACCACATAGATATCTCACACAAGCCGATACCTACCTAGAATAGGAAAAAAAAACAAAATAAGTGTGTGTCAGCTATGACGTATTATGTCAGCCATGACGTATAGTATATACGCTGGGCCTATTACACAGTTATACATACATACTAATTACTAATATAATGTATCAGCTTTCTAGCTTGCATTGGAATATCTAATATACCATCGTAATTTATTTTACTTCTACTCATCCAATTAACTACAATTATTTTGATATTGCAGTATGATTGATACCATAACAGACTAGGGACCACATAACTTCTCAAAAACAGATTTATAGTGACGTAACAAGAGAGCATCACGACGTTCGCCATCACGATATACCAGTTGGTTCCACAACAAGGTATCTTTAACATCTATAATGCATTATTATTCATATATATTACAACTCTGTTTTTTATTTTCTTAGTTGTTGTTATATTTGTATGTATGTATATTTTTGAGTATTAATTACCGACTTCACGAATTTAGTAGAGAATGCCTTTAGGCATTAAGTCCGCATTTTGTCATGCTACACAATGTGGTGGTCAAAAAAGTTTTTAAATAAATAAAGGTACCAATAGATATTTCACATCAATAAATAATTTGCAAACACATTTTCTTTATGCATACCATTTAATGGTTAGTTATTACATTAAAGACTGGCCATTAGATAAGCCAGCTGTTAATCCCGACAGCTAAGTTGTCCGTTCACGGTTCTTATTGCACTGTTTCGCTTTGTCATATGAAAAGGCAGCATTCGGACACCTAGATAATAAATATATTTATTTGTTGATTTATTAATTTTAGGACGACAATCATAATTAAAAAAATTACCAATTTCAAAAATAATATTAAATTTGAATGTATTATACATGTGTATTTAGCAGCTGTACTCAACTTGCGGCCCACCGGGCTTTAGTTATTGGCCAACTTGATGTTACTTTATTTTGAACTATTTTGAATTTCAAATTTTTTTATTGACAGCTAAAAAATTTGAATTAAGCAACTGCTTGTGTCCACGGATACTGTAAAAATTTTAATATCATTTGAACAATCCCGAAACCAAAAAAAAACAATCATTACCTTTTTTTTGCGGCCCGCGACACCATGTGTTTGTTGCTCGTTTAAAGAAAAGGTAGTATCGCTGATATTCTGCCATTTTGCGGTAGAATATCTGATGAATAGGTGGTACCTGCCCAGACGAATTTACTGGTGGTAGGGCTTTGCACAAAGCCCTACCACCAGTAAAATTATGTATACGTAAACTTCAATAAATTCTCATTAAGATTCAGGACCTTAAATGTTTAAGATAAGACGTTACCAAAACTTACAATTCCATAAACATTCAAAACTAAAATTGTTTTAATTATACAATTTGGGTTAAAGTGGTACGAAAATTTAGTTTGGATACAACAAATAACATTATCTTGTTGACCGTTTTGAAAGTGAATTATGCGGTTCCATCAAAAGAGAATGTCGCCGAGGAAGAGTTATGTCGCTGAGGATTCTAAGGTATTTAAATTAATGGGTGACAATTAAGGAACGCTTTGTAACTTTACTTATTTCGTAGAACTTTTTGTTGCGTGATATATATTTCATGTGTACATGTCAAGCTTAGTAATAAAATCAATTATTTTTTTATTAAGTATACACCTTTTAAATAACAAAGAAAACACATGACATTTGTTGTTCCAAATCAAGAGCGAATCACATGCCACCATAAATAAAATATATATTATTAAAATTTAAAATGTATGCATGCAGTGTGCATTTCTTGAAAAAAAATTTGACTAAACAATGTCTAAATTTATGAAGTCTAGTGCGCATCCTCATTATGTTAGGAAGTAGAGTGAGAGGGGGATAGCGCCGATAAGTTCAATTTGCTTACATCACGTACGGCGCTGCGTAGGGGAATTTTAAAAATACATCAAATGTCATAGAAGGATATTCTTCATTTTGATTTTTCGTTAGGACATCGTTTAAAGAGCAAGAATATCACGTAGCGTAAATGCTCCGGTGTAACCCATTTGAATAGTTGACATTAATTCTTCTCGCGTTCTGTGGTTTATTGCCGAATCGGTCTTTTGAATCTTCTGACTTTTGTGAAGTTATTATGAGTCCATTAGTAGGGAATTTTGCTAGAGAACATTTCGTGGAATAAAAATGATCTTTTCAACATACTTCCGTTCTATTATTTGGAAAACTAGACACGAATTTGACAATTTTTTAAATCAATTAACCAATCGTAAATTTTTTTATTCAACGCTACTTTTCGTGGCTTCTACCGAGAAGAACTGGTAAGAAATTATGTAGTTAGTGTTAAATCTGAGGCGTACATTATGTATTAAAACAACAAGGCAACTCGAAAGGGTGAGAACGGGTTCTAAAATCAAGAACATTGAAAAGATTTATGTTTCAAAGCAGGCTTAAGTCCCGACATACAATTTCATGTACATTTTGGAAACAACAAATCGCTATTTCGGGCGGACAAAGCGAATTTCATTTTGGTTGGTGCCGCCATGATGGATGGCGTCAGCTGACAGGTGAAGCACGGTTGGTGCGCCATGTTGTAATTTCATTTTGGTGTAGCGGAAAAATTATGTTTGTCGAGGGGATAAGAAACTCTTGGTTGGTTGTTTAACAGTAAGCTACATTACGAATAATGTTTGAAATATTAGTACTTATATTCTTTTTCGTTTTATAGTCTATATATCGTATATTGTAGCTTAATCTACTTATGTATATGGTTATATTTAATTTATGTAGTTGGTAATGTTTTTATTGTGTATGTAAAAAATAATAATCTATCTCTCCCTTTTTGATTAAAAGGTTTTGGAGCTTATTCCACCACGCTGCTCCAATGCGCATTGGTGGAATACATATGTGACAGAATTTCAGTGAAATTAGACACATGCAGGTTTCCTCACGATGTTTTCCTTCACCGTCAAGCACGAGATGAATTATACCAAAAATTAAGCTTGCCCGGGCTTGAACCCACGATCATCGGTTAAGATTCACGAGCTCTTACCATTGGGCCATCTCGGCTTTTTTCAAAATAATTTGTTAGTTAAAAGTAGGACATGTTTAATAACAAAACCTAAAATGTTGCTTCTTTGTTTACATGTAATTTTTTTATTATGAATTATATAGACGTATACTTTCGCAATAAAACATGTTAAACAAAAAACTTTGCTTACAAAGCAACTACAAGCTTATTCATTTGTAATCCAGATTGTTCCTTCATTGAAATAACAAAAGATTTTAATTTTTGATTATATGTACGTAATTTCATTTCTTTTTTACATTGCGGCATACAAACAGTGAGTGAGTCCTAGATTCAACTCTATTGACGTTTGTGCAGAGTAATTTCAAACTAAGTATCGCTTTTCACAGTTTTAATCATTTCGGACCTCGGATTGGTATCCGAGGACAATATCAAAGTATGCTTTTAGGTCAATTTTGATGAGTCCCGGTCATCCATGTGAGGGCGATTGTATCGTGGCAGGTGTATGTGTTAAAAAAAAAAAAAACATTTTTCGATATTGCAACAACTGCGCGAGATACGCTATCGAAAAATTGGAGTTTCGTTTACACGATGCCACGTGTGTAGACAGAGAACAGTTGACTTACATATTATTAGTTTTTAGTTATGTTCATAGATGCGACTGTTAAAAGGGGTGTGTGGTGTAGCTAGACTGGATAAGATAAGAAACGAGTATATCAGAGGAAGTCTGAGAGTAGCACCAATAGTTGAAAAGTTGAAGAGTTATAGATTGGCATGGTATGAGCATTTTTTTTTTTATATAGAAAGGCGGACGAGCATATGGGCCACCTGATGGTAAGTGGTCACCAACGCCCATAGACATTGTAAGAAATGTTAACCATCGCTTACATCACCAATGCACCACCAACATTGGGAACTAAGATGTTATGCCCCTTGTGCCTGTAATTACACTGGCTCACTCACCCTTCAAACCGAAACACAACAATACCAAGTACTGCTGTTTTGCGGTAGAATATCTGATGAGTGGGTGGTACCTACCCAGACGAGCTTGCACAGAGCTCTACCACCAGAAGAGGCATGTGATGAGGAGGGATGAAAGGCATGTTACCAAAAGGGTGATGAGTATGAATGTTGATGGATATAGGGGATGGGGGGGGGGCGAAGAAAATTTGGATGGATTGCGTAAGAAAGGCTATGTGTATGAAAGGGGTAAGTGCTGAGATGATAAGTGGCAGAGAGCAGTGGAAGGAAAAAAATGTTGTGCCGACCCCACGTAGTGGGATAAGGGCAGAAAGAAGAAGAGTTATGTTCATAGATGGCGTTATGTGTTGATTGAATCGCACTATCAAGTTTTATTTTGTTTTCTTTAGTATACATGACTTTATTTTAATGAAAATACTTTTGTGGCAAATAAAAGATATGTATTATATATAATATATATACTCGTGTGATTAAGGTATATTAGACAGAAGTGAGTGAATAAACTATATACTAGTTATTGTTAAAAAAGTGCATTGCACTTTATTCAAGAAGACCCTTCCAAAGCACTTTCAAAACGTTATTTCGATTCGGAATTAGATTATACCGCGAGAAACCGGTAAGCGATTATGTTAAAATTTAAATCGAAATTTGATAAATATTAGATTTTTTATTCTTTTAAAATTGAATTTGATATGATCTGTTCGAATTTAAATCCTAATTAAAGCTATGCATACAGTTAAACTTTTATTTATTAATATCATATAATTCACGTTAACAATATTTCATTCATGAAATAATTATTTTCACATACATATACATATTATACATGATAGCTTCGTTATAAGACTATATTATAGAAATATTATAGAAATAATGAATATGAAATTCTGCAAATTTAAAATACAATATACTGGTTTTTTTTTTGCTTTATTTCTACAACATATGTTTTAACATTAAATTTTATCATACTTGACTAGTAATTGATCGTACAAGTGGGAAGTCGAGGCTAGTTGGTTATTACGTAAGATAGACGATTTCTAAAACCAAGAAATAATAAAGTAAATCTTTCTATTTTAACATTTAGATGTTTTAATAAGAGTAGAGCAGCGAAAAGCAGTGGGTTTAAGGGTTCACTGTCGGAATAACTTATGTGCATACTTTAATGGACCCGCTGTAGCGTCTCGAGAACTAGCGATCTAACAAATGAGATTTTTAAACAAGAACTCTATTTATATGCACTTAGATTAAATTAGTGCGGGGTAAAATCATATACTTTTTTATTATTAATGGAATAACTTTTTTTTAATATTAGGATTTACAATTATAATCTAAAATTAGCGTATTGTGTTTCAATTATGAACGTCCGTTTCTGGAGCGATTCTTACATTTTAAATGATGTTCCATATTTAAATAAATTTATTGTATAATATATTTCATTGAATAAAATACAAAGCATTTTTTATTTAGTTTATCTTCAAAGACGCGCCCGACTTTTTCCCAATCGCTCCAGTGCAAGTATGCAATTTTAGCTGCTAGTACGTGTGAATGTATTGTGTGTGTGTTTGTGATTGTGAATTATTTTGAAAAAACTTTTCAGTCTCATTACAACTTTTGTTTAGAACACAATTCCCATATATGTTAGGGAGCCTCAAGCTAAAGCGAGTATGTCTTCCAGCTTTCGCGGCACAACTTTGCAAATCTTATCACGACTGCGCTAATTTTTGACAAACATTGGATCAAAGGTTGGTCCGGAGCATGAATAAGAGTATTAAAGCAAAAGTTGGCACCCCGTTTCTAGGTTTTTACTTTGCATAATTATGTTCTATAATTTTATCATTCAAATTATAAAATACTGATATTAGTTTAAGTTAATACAATTTTTCGTCAATATTCTTTTGATATTGACATTATGATACAGTAACAGTAACAGCCTGTTAATGTCCCACTGGTGGGCTAAGGCCTCCTCTCCCTTTTTGAGGTGAAGGTTTGGAGCTTATTCCACCACACTGCTCCAATGCGGGTTGGTAGAATACACATATGGCAGAACTTCAGTAAAATTAGACACATGCAGGTTTCCTCACGATGTTTTCCTTCACCTTCAAGCGCGAGATAAATTATAAAAAAAAAATTAAGCTCATAAAAATTCAATGGTACTTGCCGGGGTTTGAACCCACGATCATCGGTTAAGATTCACGCGTTCTAATCACTGGGCCATCTCGGCTGCTATTTGATACTACATAACCACTTATTATATCTTCTTGTTAAAATTGATTACTTGGCCATCTCGCTATACGAAAATGCGAGAATAAAAACAATAATATTACAACAATCAATTTATTTTAAAACAAATTTACCATAAGCTAAACATGCCAAGTTCTACTCCAAAACTAAAATAAGTACCCAATAATTTGATAGCTATATAGCGAGAGTATTTAGGAACGACTAACTAATAACTATACAGCGCTTCATCGTTAACTGGCGCTAGGTGAGCATAGTGAACGTATCGGTAAATTCATTAAATTTTAATCCCTTACTTGAAGACGGATTTAGATTAAAATAAGATAAGCGATCCCTTGAAACCCCGAGAAGAACAATAATGTTGCTAATAGTTGCTAATTATATGCAACAATCGTTATGTTCGGATATGAGGATAACGAGGTTCGTTTTCAATGTTGCTTCGGTGTTGAAATTTGATAATGAGATCCATGAAAGACCAAACTCTTAAATTTGCTAAGGTAATGTCTAAGTGCTTACCGATCGTTAATGAATTTGAATGATCATTGTCATGTTTGACAAGAGATTCTTAAGGAATCTTTAGTTTATTTTTTCAAAACTTACAATGGAAATGGTATATGTATTGCTTTTTAGATCTTTTAGTGTGTTTTATTACACAAAATTGAGTAAAGACATGAAACCATAACAAACAAACAAACTCTCGCATTTATAATATTAGTAAGGATCCTCATAAAAAACCTAATATTTTAAATACAAACAAAATCACTTTGTTAAATTAGTTTCCGTTTTTTGATAGCAATTCGAAAGATTAAAATTAAAAAGGAACCCACAAAGCTAAAGCCTTGTGAAAATAATTATTTCATGAACGTGCAAACAAGATTTACACGGTTTAATTTTAAAGCGTGGCTCAAAGTGAATCAAGGATTTTCGTGGTCGGAGAATGAATTATGAACTCTCTTCAAAAGATAAGGTATCAGTTTATATAAACTACAAGTACTACTTGTTTATTAAGAATACTCAGTTGAATAAAACACTAAACAATTTAGTTTATTTTTTATTACAATAAACACTTTGATTGTGGGACAAAAATATTACTTAGACAATCACAACTAGAATCAAAATTCGAAATTTAAAAATGTAATGTTACCTACTGGTATTCATTTGAAATTCGGTTTTTAATACAGTTCCAATTTCGAAACAGTCGCTAAACATGGACCTGGACAAATTCGCATAGAGATTGTCGATTTCGTTTGTAGAAAACAACAAAAAGTAAATGATCAGCCTTATTCATAAAGGTCGCTTAGCGAATGATTAGTTAAACAATGCCGTCTTCTTATTTCGAATGAAAAATAAATAATCACAGCAACAGATAACCATTGTTTAAATAAACAGTCGTTAACATTATTTGTAAGTAAAGCCGGATATATTTATTTTGTCACTTTAATGACGTACTGAATTGAATAATGTAGACGAAAGTACACTTTCGTTTCGATGTTCCAATAAGGATGGTGCAATGTGGCAAGTTTTCACAAATATATTTCATAATTAACTGCTTATAAAAATTTAAACATTTCTTATATTTTGATGAATGCTTGCTATATACCTGTGCATATTCGCCTGAACGTGAATTAATCATTCCATCTTCTCTGTGTGACCCAACGACTGTTGAGCTCGGTATGCCTTTCTGAAGTCTAAACAACTAAAATTTCATACTCAAAGTTTCTTCACAGCATCGAATTGGAGACGACTTTTCAGCAAAACGGGAGTGAGCCAGAAACTTAGTTCATCTACTGTATGAACGTTATATAGGTACAATAGATATATTGAAGATTAAATATATCTAAAGTTGAAATGCATCCTTAAAATATTTGCATACGATATCAAAATAGCTCCAGCGAAATTTTATCCACGGACTTACATAATATATATATACATATACTTAATTATATTATTGACACGTAGAATTAGAAACAGTCACACTATCCTAATGATTATTGCGAATGATGCTAATGGTTATACGTCACGGCGAGTGCTCTGAGGAATTATTCTCTCTAATTCCTGCTTCCCCCTTCTTTCTTAAGTCCACGCGAGCTGGTTCTCGATGTCACTGCCTAACTGTGACATCAATTCCATCGCGAACAAAGAAATTTGGCAACTCCTTTCTTTGTCGCACTTCCAAAAAATGGAATTCCTTACCAGCTCACGTCTTCCCCTCCTCTTACAACCCGGGTTCCTTCAAACGAGGCGTGAAGAGGCATCTTGCGGGCCGGCAAGGCGAAGGCGGCTAGTGCAGAACGTTTTTCCCATCTATACTGGTCGTCATCGCGTTTGGACTCTACTACCACTTACCAACAGCTGGAGTAGAGTCATTTGCCCTCTCGGCGAAAATAAAAATAAAATAAAAAAAATAATATCATTATTCACACACGGCCATCTAAACTCAAACTAAGCAGAGCTTGTACTATCAAAACCAGACAACTGATATACTACATATACTACTTTTCTTTTGTAAATACATACTTATATAGATAAATACACCAAGACTCAGGACAAACAGAAATAGCATGCATACAAATGTCTGTCCTGGGTGGAAATCGAGCCCACAATCTTCGCCGTGAAAGGCAAGTATCTACCAACCACGCCAACCGGCCCGGCAAAATGATGAGGCGGGTGATCCATAAGTCTTTTTAATACACTGGTTTACGTTCCTCATACATAAACAATTAATTATACTTAAACTTTTATATATTTTTATTGTTTTTTTATTATTAATTCTTATGTATTCTAATTTAATTCTAATTATTAATGTTTGTTATGTAACATTATTGATGCATTATTATGAATGTATTAAATGTGTAATTAATGTTACTAATAATAAAGCTAAATAAATAAAAATAAATAAATAAGTCGCTTGTCAAAATTTCACGAGTGAGTAATGCTGAAAGTATAACTCAATATAGAGTATATTGAGTTATACTTACTCAATTCACTTTAAATAAATATTTAAAGTTCATCAAAAGATGATCACATATAATATTAATTAAATCAGCCCTATTTATTTTATTAAGATATATTACTATGAAATAACAAAACAATAACAGGAACAAACTGCATGGTATTTCTTTTATAAGTCAAATAAAACATAATTGTTCTACTGTGACCGTATACAATGTCTTTTCTAGGGAGAATAAACAATGTAGAACGAATAGACACTAACAGGCGAGACTTGGCAAATGGATTTCCTTTGTTGCTAGTCAATAAATGTTGAGAGGTAACACTTTGTGGCTACTTTGAATGCTGAACTTAAAATTCAAACGTTGGAAGTGTTCCATACACTTTGTGACATTATCGCTGCTGTAGAAAATGATATCAAGAGATAATATTATGGTATAATTCTTAGATTTATCTTTATCTATATTTACCTGGCCGCCAAAAAAATCGACCCACCCGTATTTTTTTACTTACAAAGTTGTTATCTTAACTATGCGACGACCTAGGTGGATTGTTTTACTTATGGGACATACATTTAACATTTTATTACCCACTTGATATTGATTTGGAGGAGTTGTAAGTGTTATTGAGGATATTTGGAATATTTTTAAAGTATTGATAAGAAAACGTTACTTTGTGCACAAAGTGCATGGTTAGTTTATTTCCAGTTCTTAACGCGGAGTCATCTCGGTTCGATGTTTATTATTGATTAAGTGTATGAAACTTTGTTGAAACAATAATTTTAATAAGTTTAAACATAAAAAATGGATACTACTGAAGCAGAAGCTGCTCAAGTCGTAGCTCTTATTCATGAGGGGTTAAGTCAGCGAAATGTGGCTAGAACACTAAAATTAAGTCGTTCAGCGGTGCGAAGAGTGTACAAACGCTACTTGGAGACTAGGGAGTATCGCCGGAGACCAGGATCTGGCAGGGGGCGTGTCACGAACCCGACCGATGACCGTTTTATTGGTTTGACGTCTTTAAGAAACCGACATCTTTCGGCTGTTGACGTTCAAGGTAGACTCCTAGAAAGTCGTGGAGTGTCTGTGAGTGAAAATACTGTAAGAAGAAGACTTCGAGAGCAAAACTTAACCCCTCACAAGCCAGCAACAGGACCAAAACTCACAGCATCCCATCGACAAGCAAGACTACAATTTGCTAGGCAGCACGTCGATTGGACACTGGACCAATGGGAGACAGTATTGTTCAGTGATGAAAGCCGAATGTCTCTAGTAGGCTCTGATGGACGACGTAACGTCATGCGAAGGCCAGGAGAACGCTTCTTCTCAGTGTTGCATTCGAGAAACAGTCCGATTTGGTGGAGGCTCTACAATGTTTTGGGGAGGTATTTCTTTGACGGGACGCACAGAGCTGGTTTTTTTCCGTAATCGTGCTCTTAATGCTGAAACTTACATAACGGACATTCTGGAGCCTCATGTGATGCCTTACGCTGGATATATTGGGGATAATTTCCAACTTATGCACGACAACGCACGACCTCACGTCGCTAGAATTGTTAAAGACTATCTCAGGGAAGTCGAAATTCCAGTTATGCAGTGGCCAGCCAATAGTCCGGACTTAAACCCGATAGAGCACCTCTGGGACCAGCTAAAACGTACGGTTCGAGCACGAAATCCAATTCCAGAAACCCTGAATCAACTGGAAGCTGCCCTAACTGAAGAATGGCAACGGACCCCACAGGAAGACCTTAAAAAGCTAATCAGGTCACTTAATAGGCGTATGCAGGCAGTGATTAGGTCAAGAGGAGGAAACACTCCCTATTAAAGTAAGATTTAGGCACCCAAATTTAAAAACAAACGGCATAATCGTTTTGTACACAAAAAAATAAAATTGCGTAAAATTTTGTGTTTTCGTGTTTTGTCACATATTTACCTAAAAACCTATTTTTTGCGCACTATTTCTGTTTTTGTACAATCCTACAATTGCATTTTTTCATTATCAATCTTAAAAATATAAATATGTGGTAGTTTAAAACCATACGATAGCTTTTTTACAAAAAATGTAGGTGGGTCGATTTTTTTGGAGGCCAGTGTATAATAAGATTTAAATAATATTTTGGATACAAGTAACACGTAAAAATACGATGTTAATTTAAGTAAAATTTTTATTATATTCTGGTTCAAGATAAAACAAAGTATTTCCGATACTTTTCAAAAACCAATGCCTGTGATATTTATAAATATTTATGTTTTTTTTTATCGGTTTGAATATTTAGGCTTCTTGATATAATCATTTATCCACGCCTGGCTGACATTAAACTTGCGACCAATAAATCCAAAATTGCCAACTCGATATTTGAAATATCAGAACCCTATATAAATTTGGACGAACCAAACGTTAGTGTGATTCAGAAATTTGACGTTACATCCAAAATTTATATCTTATATAACAAAAAAATAAAACTTACGCAAAACAGAAGTCATATTATTAAATAGAGAAAAACACATAAATATTTTAATGTCAGTATTATAAACACCATTTGCATTATAATATAGGTGATATTTTAACGAGTGTCATAATATAAGTCATGGTTATGTGCGGTTTATAGAGCGTGTAAAGTACGTGCTATTAAAATTTTTTGCTTCCTTAATATACCGCCTGCTGTGGCGCAGAAATAATCACACCTTCTCCCTACGTGTGGCCTGTATATTTGATGTTAACGTTAAACATTTTATTCATATAAACATGTATATGTTTATGTATGTAATGAGATCGAGATTACAATAAAGGATTGATAGAATTTTCGTTCATTTCCTGCACAGTAATAATAATAATATATACTGCGATCCCGCTCCCGCTATCAATAATTAATCTTAATGCATCTTTGTGATTATAATTCATCTCGTGCTTGACGGTGAAGGAAAACATCGTGAGGAAACCTGCATGTGTCTAACTTCACTGAAATTCTACCACATATGTAATCCACCAACTTGCATTGGAGCAGTGTGGTGGAATAAACTCCAATTCTTCTCCTCAAAAAGGGAGAGGAGGCCTTAGCCTAGCAGTGGGACATTCACAGGCTGTTACTGTATATTGACTACATCAAGGGTATATATATACCAGGTACCCTTTAATTTGACAACCCTTTTAATTTTATCTCATTTTTCGCA
Source organism: Nymphalis io (assembly GCF_905147045.1). Lineage (NCBI taxonomy): Eukaryota > Metazoa > Arthropoda > Insecta > Lepidoptera > Nymphalidae > Nymphalis > Nymphalis io. The sequence continues at coordinate 14,269,235 of NC_065889.1, forward strand.
ACGCAACCGCGTTTACGCCAGAAATAATATTATAATTTCTAAAGATAAGATTTGTCAACAATTCAGTCAACATTATGTTCCATTTCAAATCGTTTATGCTACAAAAGAATCACCGAAATGCAATCACAGCTGCTCGGTCAATACCAAGTAGCAGGATCGGCTTTAAACCGAATAACCACAGCCGAAAGGCTATTGTGGCAGACTTTCAGTGAAGATCGATTCAGATGAAGCTGATTCTTTTAGACCCACAAATGTAGATATGTTTATAGTTTCAAATTGAATGATGAATAAACTATATCGTTTTTTACTAATAATAAATTTTGACTGAAATGGAAACTTTGAAACATTGCAAACTCACTTCACTTTATAACCAATTTACGGTTATACGCAATTTTGGTCCGTAACGTTATAATCATTACAAATAATGTCACATGAAATTTTTTTACAGACGATCGTAACGGGAATCGAGTTTGTTTTTAAGGAATAGCTCAACTGAAACGAAATAAGTCAACTATTTTTTATTTATACCAGAATACTTCTACACTAATAAACAATAAAAAAAACTGAAAACTTTTCTGATAGATATCAGACAATAAATTGCAGGTTTACATAATCATTCCCGGCTGCGCCCGCGTCTGAGGAGACAGGTATATGTGGAGTCAAGATAATAAGCTTTTCCTATTCCAAATTCTAAAGCAATTAAATAAATAAAATATAAGATTATTTTAGAACACATAACATTATGTTTAAACTTTCAAAGTGTACATAAACTATGTGTATTACATATTTAAAAAACACATAATAGATTTCCAAATAGAAAAATTATAACGAACAGTCTCCTAAAATATTTCCACAATTTCTTTTAAACATTCGACAAAGGCGTTGTAATGGTCGCAAAGTGGTCTGATGGAGTTCTCGAGAGCTGTCGCAGTAACTAATGCGCCACTTACATGTATTAAGCTACTGAGATGACGCCAGGAAACCTTAGGTGCCCTGAAAAGATTTCTTAAATGAGATAAAACGAAGACACGTCTAGGTGGAACTAAAAATATACTTTTTAAGATTCATCAAAAATTGTTGGTAAAAGGAAATTATGTTGAACACTCTATGTTAGTACTTATCTCTCGATTTGTATAATTATCACTTTAATACGTTATATGTTCGACATATAATATGTTCGACAGACAGTTTGCATCATTTTGGTAATAGTTTTTTAAAATTATTATATATATACTAGCTGGTGCCCGCGACTTCGTCTACGCAGGATTAGTATTTGGAGTAGCTTATATTAGCGTGGCGTAGAAAAGAACTAACATTATGACATAAATATTTTTTGAGTCGCATTTGAAAAATATAACTGCTTGACAATATTTTAACATAAGAAAATTGGCAATATAATAAATATACGGTAATTAGGCACTGCAGAACCCTGATCATAGGCCTATAGTTATCTATCTACTGCAGTATGCTCTTATAAACTATATTTAACGATTTTTTTCCTTCAGCATAAACATGCAGATTTTTTGCTTTGGAAAAACGTGAGCAAGCCACATAGAGCTGACCGTGAGAAAAACATGGCGTGCCTAAATGTATGCCTGCTACCTTTAAGGTTTGCTCCTGCGATTTGTTGATCTTCATTGAAAATGCGACTTTTAACGGGAACTGCAGGCGTTTAAAATTGAATGGCAAGTTATTGGGTATGATTGGGATGCGCGGTATAAGAACATTGTCTCCCTTGGCTTCTCCAGTTAAAATTGTGGCCTTCACAATGTGCCTTCCTAGTTCGGTAACTCGCATTGATATACATCACGTTATTTACAATATTATAAATCAACCAAAAAAGGACCAATTACTAACCTACCTACAACCTCTGTAATTTACAAAAAAAAGAAGGAATTCGGTATAATGAACAGGTAAGTAACCTATATCTATTAATTTAAATAAAAATGAGGTATCTTATTTAAGTGTAACTCCTAACCAAAAAAAAAACTGCCAATACCTAATCTTGGGCCTATATTACTTGAAGTACAATCCGTTTTTAAAAAATCGCTATAACCATGAAAATTCGCAAAACGGAGACAACAGTCAACGATGTCTGCCCTCACGCTTCTGCCCGCGTTCGGGTCGCGCACTCAGCGATGAGCGCCTTCTTCCCCCACACAAGTGCGTCGCACCGCCCGCCACCGCCGCCGGAGGCGAACCGCGCCGTACCGCTCGCTACACCGCACCCGTAGTATCGCGCATTTAAACTAAATGATGTCTATCATACATTACATAATTATGTGTAACTAACGTTTATGGCAGCGCACGCCAGAATAGCTCGCAGAAAGGTAGGTTTTTTCCTAGTTACTTGACATTTAATGTCATATTTTGGACAGCTCACACAATATCTTTATAAATTGTAGCCTATGTGTTATTCTGATGTATAAGCTATATTATTGGAAAGTTTAATTGAAATCCATTCAGTAGTTTTTGCGTGAAAGAGTAACAAACATCCATCCACACATACAAACTTTCACGTTTATAATAGTAGTAGGATATTTGTAACTAAGTATTAAAGTAATATAGTTCTTAACATTGTTACTTAATGTTAGTCATATAAATGATTTCACATTTACAAATATACAATCGTAAAACAATGCTTATTAGTAATAAATCACAAAACTCAATATCCTGACTGACTAATTATCTATGCACAGCTTGTACTATAGGTACAGGATGATAGTACAGTGCATGGTGGATACCACGGACGCGCAGTGGCTGGGCGGGCGGAAACTGAGGAGAGGCGGGAGAATCTTGTCATTGAACTCGATAGGACGTTAGATCTCATCGCCAAATGGGGCTCTGATAATCTTGTTGAGTTTAATGCCAAGAAAACACAGGTATGCGCTCTCACGGCGAAAAAGTCAACATTTTCCCCTCTTCCCTCCCTCTGTGGTACTCCGCTGGTGATGCAAAGCAAAATCGCCATGCTGGGGATTGACGTTCGCTGCGACCTTAGTCCAAGGGATTACATCGAGGCTGTTATAAAAACAGCTTCACGGAAACTCGGAGTTCTGAACAAGGTGCGGCGCTTTTTCACGCCACAACAACTGTGCCTGCTGTACAAAACACAGGTACGGTCTTGCGTGGAATATTGCTCGCACCTTTGGGATGGCTCCGCTAAGTACCTACTTGAGGCCTTGGACCGGTTGCAGCGACGTGCCGTACGCATTATTGGCGACGTAAAGGTCACAAACACCCTTGAACCTTTACAATTGCGTCGTGAGATAGCAGCACTGAGCGCTTTCTATCGACTGTATCACGGCGAGTGCTCTGAGGAATTATTCTCTCTAATTCCTGCTTCCCCCTTCCTTCTTAAGTCCACGCGAGCTGGTTCTCGATGTCACCGCCTAACTGTGACATCAATTCCATCGCGAACAAAGAAATTTGGCAACTCCTTTCTTTGTCGCACTTCCAAAAAATGGAATTCCTTACCAGCTCACGTCTTCCCCTCCTCTTACAACCCGGGTTCCTTCAAACGAGGCGTGAAGAGGCATCTTGCGGGCCGGCAAGGCGAAGGCGGCTAGTGCAGAACGTTTTTCCCATCTATACTGGTCGTCATCGCGTTTGGACTCTACTACCACTTACCAACAGCTGGAGTAGAGTCATTTGCCCTCTCGGCGAAAATAAAAATAAAATAAAAAAAATAATATCATTATTCACACACGGCCATCTAAACTCAAACTAAGCAGAGCTTGTACTATCAAAACCAGACAACTGATATACTACATATACTACTTTTCTTTTGTAAATACATACTTATATAGATAAATACACCAAGACTCAGGACAAACAGAAATAGCATGCATACAAATGTCTGTCCTGGGTGGAAATCGAGCCCACAATCTTCGCCGTGAAAGGCAAGTATCTACCAACCACGCCAACCGGCCCGGCAAAATGATGAGGCGGGTGATCCATAAGTCTTTTTAATACACTGGTTTACGTTCCTCATACATAAACAATTAATTATACTTAAACTTTTATATATTTTTATTGTTTTTTTATTATTAATTCTTATGTATTCTAATTTAATTCTAATTATTAATGTTTGTTATGTAACATTATTGATGCATTATTATGAATGTATTAAATGTGTAATTAATGTTACTAATAATAAAGCTAAATAAATAAAAATAAATAAATAAGTCGCTTGTCAAAATTTCACGAGTGAGTAATGCTGAAAGTATAACTCAATATAGAGTATATTGAGTTATACTTACTCAATTCACTTTAAATAAATATTTAAAGTTCATCAAAAGATGATCACATATAATATTAATTAAATCAGCCCTATTTATTTTATTAAGATATATTACTATGAAATAACAAAACAATAACAGGAACAAACTGCATGGTATTTCTTTTATAAGTCAAATAAAACATAATTGTTCTACTGTGACCGTATACAATGTCTTTTCTAGGGAGAATAAACAATGTAGAACGAATAGACACTAACAGGCGAGACTTGGCAAATGGATTTCCTTTGTTGCTAGTCAATAAATGTTGAGAGGTAACACTTTGTGGCTACTTTGAATGCTGAACTTAAAATTCAAACGTTGGAAGTGTTCCATACACTTTGTGACATTATCGCTGCTGTAGAAAATGATATCAAGAGATAATATTATGGTATAATTCTTAGATTTATCTTTATCTATATTTACCTGGCCGCCAAAAAAATCGACCCACCCGTATTTTTTTACTTACAAAGTTGTTATCTTAACTATGCGACGACCTAGGTGGATTGTTTTACTTATGGGACATACATTTAACATTTTATTACCCACTTGATATTGATTTGGAGGAGTTGTAAGTGTTATTGAGGATATTTGGAATATTTTTAAAGTATTGATAAGAAAACGTTACTTTGTGCACAAAGTGCATGGTTAGTTTATTTCCAGTTCTTAACGCGGAGTCATCTCGGTTCGATGTTTATTATTGATTAAGTGTATGAAACTTTGTTGAAACAATAATTTTAATAAGTTTAAACATAAAAAATGGATACTACTGAAGCAGAAGCTGCTCAAGTCGTAGCTCTTATTCATGAGGGGTTAAGTCAGCGAAATGTGGCTAGAACACTAAAATTAAGTCGTTCAGCGGTGCGAAGAGTGTACAAACGCTACTTGGAGACTAGGGAGTATCGCCGGAGACCAGGATCTGGCAGGGGGCGTGTCACGAACCCGACCGATGACCGTTTTATTGGTTTGACGTCTTTAAGAAACCGACATCTTTCGGCTGTTGACGTTCAAGGTAGACTCCTAGAAAGTCGTGGAGTGTCTGTGAGTGAAAATACTGTAAGAAGAAGACTTCGAGAGCAAAACTTAACCCCTCACAAGCCAGCAACAGGACCAAAACTCACAGCATCCCATCGACAAGCAAGACTACAATTTGCTAGGCAGCACGTCGATTGGACACTGGACCAATGGGAGACAGTATTGTTCAGTGATGAAAGCCGAATGTCTCTAGTAGGCTCTGATGGACGACGTAACGTCATGCGAAGGCCAGGAGAACGCTTCTTCTCAGTGTTGCATTCGAGAAACAGTCCGATTTGGTGGAGGCTCTACAATGTTTTGGGGAGGTATTTCTTTGACGGGACGCACAGAGCTGGTTTTTTTCCGTAATCGTGCTCTTAATGCTGAAACTTACATAACGGACATTCTGGAGCCTCATGTGATGCCTTACGCTGGATATATTGGGGATAATTTCCAACTTATGCACGACAACGCACGACCTCACGTCGCTAGAATTGTTAAAGACTATCTCAGGGAAGTCGAAATTCCAGTTATGCAGTGGCCAGCCAATAGTCCGGACTTAAACCCGATAGAGCACCTCTGGGACCAGCTAAAACGTACGGTTCGAGCACGAAATCCAATTCCAGAAACCCTGAATCAACTGGAAGCTGCCCTAACTGAAGAATGGCAACGGACCCCACAGGAAGACCTTAAAAAGCTAATCAGGTCACTTAATAGGCGTATGCAGGCAGTGATTAGGTCAAGAGGAGGAAACACTCCCTATTAAAGTAAGATTTAGGCACCCAAATTTAAAAACAAACGGCATAATCGTTTTGTACACAAAAAAATAAAATTGCGTAAAATTTTGTGTTTTCGTGTTTTGTCACATATTTACCTAAAAACCTATTTTTTGCGCACTATTTCTGTTTTTGTACAATCCTACAATTGCATTTTTTCATTATCAATCTTAAAAATATAAATATGTGGTAGTTTAAAACCATACGATAGCTTTTTTACAAAAAATGTAGGTGGGTCGATTTTTTTGGAGGCCAGTGTATAATAAGATTTAAATAATATTTTGGATACAAGTAACACGTAAAAATACGATGTTAATTTAAGTAAAATTTTTATTATATTCTGGTTCAAGATAAAACAAAGTATTTCCGATACTTTTCAAAAACCAATGCCTGTGATATTTATAAATATTTATGTTTTTTTTTATCGGTTTGAATATTTAGGCTTCTTGATATAATCATTTATCCACGCCTGGCTGACATTAAACTTGCGACCAATAAATCCAAAATTGCCAACTCGATATTTGAAATATCAGAACCCTATATAAATTTGGACGAACCAAACGTTAGTGTGATTCAGAAATTTGACGTTACATCCAAAATTTATATCTTATATAACAAAAAAATAAAACTTACGCAAAACAGAAGTCATATTATTAAATAGAGAAAAACACATAAATATTTTAATGTCAGTATTATAAACACCATTTGCATTATAATATAGGTGATATTTTAACGAGTGTCATAATATAAGTCATGGTTATGTGCGGTTTATAGAGCGTGTAAAGTACGTGCTATTAAAATTTTTTGCTTCCTTAATATACCGCCTGCTGTGGCGCAGAAATAATCACACCTTCTCCCTACGTGTGGCCTGTATATTTGATGTTAACGTTAAACATTTTATTCATATAAACATGTATATGTTTATGTATGTAATGAGATCGAGATTACAATAAAGGATTGATAGAATTTTCGTTCATTTCCTGCACAGTAATAATAATAATATATACTGCGATCCCGCTCCCGCTATCAATAATTAATCTTAATGCATCTTTGTGATTATAATTCATCTCGTGCTTGACGGTGAAGGAAAACATCGTGAGGAAACCTGCATGTGTCTAACTTCACTGAAATTCTACCACATATGTAATCCACCAACTTGCATTGGAGCAGTGTGGTGGAATAAACTCCAATTCTTCTCCTCAAAAAGGGAGAGGAGGCCTTAGCCTAGCAGTGGGACATTCACAGGCTGTTACTGTATATTGACTACATCAAGGGTATATATATACCAGGTACCCTTTAATTTGACAACCCTTTTAATTTTATCTCATTTTTCGCAACGCAACCGCGTTTACGCCAGAAATAATATTATAATTTCTAAAGATAAGATTTGTCAACAATTCAGTCAACATTATGTTCCATTTCAAATCGTTTATGCTACAAAAGAATCACCGAAATGCAATCACAGCTGCTCGGTCAATACCAAGTAGCAGGATCGGCTTTAAACCGAATAACCACAGCCGAAAGGCTATTGTGGCAGACTTTCAGTGAAGATCGATTCAGATGAAGCTGATTCTTTTAGACCCACAAATGTAGATATGTTTATAGTTTCAAATTGAATGATGAATAAACTATATCGTTTTTTACTAATAATAAATTTTGACTGAAATGGAAACTTTGAAACATTGCAAACTCACTTCACTTTATAACCAATTTACGGTTATACGCAATTTTGGTCCGTAACGTTATAATCATTACAAATAATGTCACATGAAATTTTTTTACAGACGATCGTAACGGGAATCGAGTTTGTTTTTAAGGAATAGCTCAACTGAAACGAAATAAGTCAACTATTTTTTATTTATACCAGAATACTTCTACACTAATAAACAATAAAAAAAACTGAAAACTTTTCTGATAGATATCAGACAATAAATTGCAGGTTTACATAATCATTCCCGGCTGCGCCCGCGTCTGAGGAGACAGGTATATGTGGAGTCAAGATAATAAGCTTTTCCTATTCCAAATTCTAAAGCAATTAAATAAATAAAATATAAGATTATTTTAGAACACATAACATTATGTTTAAACTTTCAAAGTGTACATAAACTATGTGTATTACATATTTAAAAAACACATAATAGATTTCCAAATAGAAAAATTATAACGAACAGTCTCCTAAAATATTTCCACAATTTCTTTTAAACATTCGACAAAGGCGTTGTAATGGTCGCAAAGTGGTCTGATGGAGTTCTCGAGAGCTGTCGCAGTAACTAATGCGCCACTTACATGTATTAAGCTACTGAGATGACGCCAGGAAACCTTAGGTGCCCTGAAAAGATTTCTTAAATGAGATAAAACGAAGACACGTCTAGGTGGAACTAAAAATATACTTTTTAAGATTCATCAAAAATTGTTGGTAAAAGGAAATTATGTTGAACACTCTATGTTAGTACTTATCTCTCGATTTGTATAATTATCACTTTAATACGTTATATGTTCGACATATAATATGTTCGACAGACAGTTTGCATCATTTTGGTAATAGTTTTTTAAAATTATTATATATATACTAGCTGGTGCCCGCGACTTCGTCTACGCAGGATTAGTATTTGGAGTAGCTTATATTAGCGTGGCGTAGAAAAGAACTAACATTATGACATAAATATTTTTTGAGTCGCATTTGAAAAATATAACTGCTTGACAATATTTTAACATAAGAAAATTGGCAATATAATAAATATACGGTAATTAGGCACTGCAGAACCCTGATCATAGGCCTATAGTTATCTATCTACTGCAGTATGCTCTTATAAACTATATTTAACGATTTTTTTCCTTCAGCATAAACATGCAGATTTTTTGCTTTGGAAAAACGTGAGCAAGCCACATAGAGCTGACCGTGAGAAAAACATGGCGTGCCTAAATGTATGCCTGCTACCTTTAAGGTTTGCTCCTGCGATTTGTTGATCTTCATTGAAAATGCGACTTTTAACGGGAACTGCAGGCGTTTAAAATTGAATGGCAAGTTATTGGGTATGATTGGGATGCGCGGTATAAGAACATTGTCTCCCTTGGCTTCTCCAGTTAAAATTGTGGCCTTCACAATGTGCCTTCCTAGTTCGGTAACTCGCATTGATATACATCACGTTATTTACAATATTATAAATCAACCAAAAAAGGACCAATTACTAACCTACCTACAACCTCTGTAATTTACAAAAAAAAGAAGGAATTCGGTATAATGAACAGGTAAGTAACCTATATCTATTAATTTAAATAAAAATGAGGTATCTTATTTAAGTGTAACTCCTAACCAAAAAAAAAACTGCCAATACCTAATCTTGGGCCTATATTACTTGAAGTACAATCCGTTTTTAAAAAATCGCTATAACCATGAAAATTCGCAAAACGGAGACAACAGTCAACGATGTCTGCCCTCACGCTTCTGCCCGCGTTCGGGTCGCGCACTCAGCGATGAGCGCCTTCTTCCCCCACACAAGTGCGTCGCACCGCCCGCCACCGCCGCCGGAGGCGAACCGCGCCGTACCGCTCGCTACACCGCACCCGTAGTATCGCGCATTTAAACTAAATGATGTCTATCATACATTACATAATTATGTGTAACTAACGTTTATGGCAGCGCACGCCAGAATAGCTCGCAGAAAGGTAGGTTTTTTCCTAGTTACTTGACATTTAATGTCATATTTTGGACAGCTCACACAATATCTTTATAAATTGTAGCCTATGTGTTATTCTGATGTATAAGCTATATTATTGGAAAGTTTAATTGAAATCCATTCAGTAGTTTTTGCGTGAAAGAGTAACAAACATCCATCCACACATACAAACTTTCACGTTTATAATAGTAGTAGGATATTTGTAACTAAGTATTAAAGTAATATAGTTCTTAACATTGTTACTTAATGTTAGTCATATAAATGATTTCACATTTACAAATATACAATCGTAAAACAATGCTTATTAGTAATAAATCACAAAACTCAATATCCTGACTGACTAATTATCTATGCACAGCTTGTACTATAGGTACAGGATGATAGTACAGTGCATGGTGGATACCACGGACGCGCAGTGGCTGGGCGGGCGGAAACTGAGGAGAGGCGGGAGAATCTTGTCATTGAACTCGATAGGACGTTAGATCTCATCGCCAAATGGGGCTCTGATAATCTTGTTGAGTTTAATGCCAAGAAAACACAGGTATGCGCTCTCACGGCGAAAAAGTCAACATTTTCCCCTCTTCCCTCCCTCTGTGGTACTCCGCTGGTGATGCAAAGCAAAATCGCCATGCTGGGGATTGACGTTCGCTGCGACCTTAGTCCAAGGGATTACATCGAGGCTGTTATAAAAACAGCTTCACGGAAACTCGGAGTTCTGAACAAGGTGCGGCGCTTTTTCACGCCACAACAACTGTGCCTGCTGTACAAAACACAGGTACGGTCTTGCGTGGAATATTGCTCGCACCTTTGGGATGGCTCCGCTAAGTACCTACTTGAGGCCTTGGACCGGTTGCAGCGACGTGCCGTACGCATTATTGGCGACGTAAAGGTCACAAACACCCTTGAACCTTTACAATTGCGTCGTGAGATAGCAGCACTGAGCGCTTTCTATCGACTGTATCACGGCGAGTGCTCTGAGGAATTATTCTCTCTAATTCCTGCTTCCCCCTTCCTTCTTAAGTCCACGCGAGCTGGTTCTCGATGTCACCGCCTAACTGTGACATCAATTCCATCGCGAACAAAGAAATTTGGCAACTCCTTTCTTTGTCGCACTTCCAAAAAATGGAATTCCTTACCAGCTCACGTATTCCCCTCCTCTTACAACCCGGGTTCCTTCAAACGAGGCGTGAAGAGGCATCTTGCGGGCCGGCGAGGCGAAGGCGGCTAGTGCAGAAAGTTTTTCCCGTCTGTACTGGCCGTCGTCGCGTTTGGACTCTACTACCGCTTACCATCAGGTGGAGTGGAGTCATTTGCCCTCCCGGCGATATAAAAAAAAAAAAAAAGGACCGGGTCTTGAAATGAGGTGACTAAAAAAGTACATTTCATGTACACATTCATAGTAAATATATTTTATAATAAAAATTGAAAAAAAATAAATTAAACTACATAGTTTTTAACCGCTCTGAACTTGGGAGCTTGTCAACTTCCACCATAATGGACCACAGAGAAAGATAAATATAATGATGGACGTTCAAGACCATGCATAGTACTTGCATAGACATGATATGGACGACTCTTTATAGGAACACTTTATTTACACGAAAATGTCTTCATTGGTATTCAGTGCGCTTAATAAAATTATCTTATCATAAATGTTGATGCGTAAGATGTCTTTTTTATATTACACAAAAACATAATACGTAAAACGGAACGCGTTTACTTTTGCTCCAGTCTATGTCAATTAATGTCAATATAAAGTCTGCAGATCATTTGTTGCGTACTGTGTTTGCGTTTTTTTTGTGACTAATTTCAAATAATTTTGACCCCCGCTTACCTCTACGAACTGATGCCTTCTACCACTCGATAACGTTGCTTTTAACACTGGTAACTGGACTCTGATTTGCATTGCGTTTCGTATTTATTTTGTGAAGCATTAGGATGTGCATCAACTGCGGAATAGCTATCGAATTTACTTTTCCTATGTTTTATTTATGATTATAATTTATCTTGTGCTTGACGGTGAAGGAAAACATCGTGAGGAAACCTGTATGTTTAATTTCATTGAAATTATGCCACATGTGTATTCTATCAACCCACATTGGAGCAGTGTGGTGGAATAAGTTCCAAACATTCTCCTCAAAAGGGATAGGAAGCCTTACCCCAGCAGTTGGACATTAATAGGCTGTTACTGAAGGTTTTATTTGACACAGAATATCGTGATTCTGTCTTGGAAGCTATTTTAGGTGCTGTTGTAACTGCCTTGTAGGAAACAGGGCACAGTTAGATGTTGTTGTCATGTTATGACAATAATCTTGTACGTTGGTTGGCCAAGACAACAAAACAATAATCAAGCTACAACAGGATTCGTAGACCACATATTAATAACAATTGTAGAATATTAAAATAATCTATTATTATAAAAGATAAACGTTTTTTTGAAAGCCGCAATCACAATTGCAAAATAATATAACTATATCTAAGCTTGTATGTATTTGTTTTTTCTATTAAATAAATAATTATTTATACTCTTTTATTTTGTAATAAGACAAAACCTTGACTTGAAGAATAAAAACTAAATGAGATTTAATATCACTACATGTTTCATTGTGTATTTTTCTGTACCTAAAAACCATATCAGTTAACTGTATAATTTACAACTGTTTGCTATTTTAAAGCGCCTTATATTTTTTAATAGTAAGATCATTATCCGTATACTTATTGCCCCAATCTGATTTAAGGTTTAATAAGATTATGAAACTGTTTACGTCTAGTCTGTTGTAAAGCCACGTTCGTTGGGGTTTTTATTTATAGCAATTTAATGTACCAATATTCACGAATATAAAACACCACAAGTCGTTAGTGTGCATTAAATTCGAAACCTATGCAATCGCCAGTACATAAATTGGCCATGCCCTTTTAAAATCTTTGTGTTGCAATGTAGAAACATATTAAAATAATTACTATTTCAAGGATTACGCTGCATTCTCCCTTTCTATAGTTTATCTAATTAACCCGTTTTCAAAGTGTCATTCTTTTCAACACGCCAAGAAAAATCAAATGGCTATAAACGTTTTTTTCCGTAACAGCCTGTGAATGTCCCACTGCTGGTCTAAAGGCCTCCTCTCCTCTTTTTGAGGAGAAGGTTTGGAGCTTATTCCACCACGCTGCTCCAATGCGGCTTGGTGGAATACACATGTGGCTGAATTTCAGTAAAATTTGACATATGCAGGTTTCCTCACGATGTTTTCCTTCTTGAAGAACTACAGACCTATTTCCCTCTTGAGCCATGTCTATAAGCTGTATTCTAGGGTCATCACGAATCGTCTCACACGTAGACTTCACACACTTAGACGAGTTTCAGCCCCCGGAACAGGCCGGATTTCGAAGAGGGTACGGAACCATAGACCACATTTACACAGTGCGGCAGATTATAAAGAAGACCGAAGAGTATAATCAGCCCCTGTGCTTAGCATTTGTGGAATGCATGAGAAGGCTTTTGATTCTATTGAGACCTGGTCTGGTCTGGAGTCCTTACAACGGTGCCAAATCGATTGGCGATACATCCCAGTGCTGAAAGGCCTGCATGATGCTGTTGTTATGACCGTCAAAGTACAGAATCAGCAGTCTGACCCGAACCTCTTGAATCGAGGAGTGAGACAAGGGGATGTCATTTCACCGAAATTGTTCACTAATGCATTAGAGGATATGTTCAAGACGCTGCACTGGGAAGGGCGGGGCATTAACATAAACGGCGAGTACCTTTCGCACTTGAGATTTGCAGACGATATCGTCATCGTGGCAGAAACCGTGCAGGACATGCACTATATGCTGAGCAGCCTGGTTGATTCTTCTGCTCGAACTGGTCTCCGGATGAACTTGGAAAAAACCAAGATAATGTTCAACGAACACGTCAGTCCGGAACCAATAGCTCTTAACGGAGTTCCTCTCGAAGTTGTTCAGGAGTATGTGTACCTTGGGCAAACTTTGCAGTTGGGTCGAAACAACTTCGAGGGGGAAGCACGAAGAAGAGTACAGCTGGGCTGGGCAGCGTATAGAAAACTCGGTCAAGTCTTTTCGTCACGAATACCGCAATGCTTGAAGACAAAAGTCTTCAACGAGTGCGTCTTACCGGTTATGACCTACGGAGCCGAGACGTGGACACTGACAGTGCGTTTGGTCCACCATTTTAAGGTCGCTCAGCGAGCTGTGGAGAGGGCTATGCTCGGAGTTTTTCTGAAGGATCGAATCCCAAATGTGGTGATCCGACAGAGAACCAAAGTTATCGACGTAGCCCAAAGGATTAGTAAGCAGAAGTGGCAGTGGGCTGGACACATATGTCGCAGAACCGACGACCGTTGGAGTAGACGCGTTCTGGAGTGGAGACCACGCCTTGGCAAACATAGCGTAGGACGCCCTCCAGCTAGGTGGAGTGACGATATACGCAAGGTGGCTGGCAGCGGTTGGAGATTAAGAGCTGAAAATCGAGCTCAGTGGCGTGCCATTGGAGAGACCTATGACCAGCAGTTGACGCGAAAAGGGTGATGATGATGAAATGATGTTTTCCTTCACCGTAAAGTACGAGATGAATATATAAATAATCACAAATTAAGCACATGAAAATTCAGTGGTGCTTGCCCGGGTTTGAACCCACGATCATCGGTTAAGATTCGCGCGTTCTTACCACTGGGCCATCGGCATCGGCTCAACGTTTTTTTATGATTAAATAAGTTTGTCATGATGATAACGCATTTATTATACTTATTGGTTTAATTGACAGATTAAGATAGTCCTATTACTATTACAAATAATAATTTAATTAAATGTATTATGATATGATCGTCCTTCATTCTAAGCCGGTATTACATCAGCTAAGAGCAGATTGCAAGTCGCCAACAGTACTTTATACCCTCTAGTCAAAGGAATTTGTCATCATTAAACTAGCTTACTTTATGTAGAAATGTTGCTAATTCGCGTAACGACACTGTGAAGTGCGCTAAGCAGTTTCATTATCAATTAACAGTAGAGCAAGATATAAAATTACTTTGTGATATTATGTAACAGAAAATAAAACTATAAATCGTAAACCTTATGTTCGAATACTTTGAGGAGCTTACGTACTAATATATAACGATATTATATTAAAACTCGCTTCAAGTGACCACATTACATGATTTTTATCTTGAAACAACTATTTCAAATTACTTTATCATATATAAAATACCACAACTCATAAAATATGTTACAATTATTGTAATAGACTACAGAAGACTCAAAATTTATCACGTTTGCCAAAGAAATACATAATTATACTTTACAAACATTTGTCAATTGTCTTCATTGTTACTATTTGGACTTATTTTATATGATGATTACGATGATGTCCTCCTCACCGGATCTCTCATCACCTCTTCTAATCGGCGGTCAATCTCAAGGGAAACTAGCCAACTGCGCACGGCATATTTATACAAGTGCACAAGTGTGTGTGTGCAAACATAGGTGCACCCTCTATTCTCTCACTCTCATACTTCGATGAAACGGTAAATCCGACACGAATGGAATTTGCGACCTTGCGAGCTAGCCACTACACCAACGAGGTATATTGGCTAGAAGACACAAAGTCCACACAGTCAAATTTATGTTTTATATATATCAGCGCAATATCATTTATTTAAGTTATTTGCTTAAGTTACTTAAGATATTGTGACTCTTAAAACTAGTAACAATTATTTAGTGAAAACAAATCATTTCAAATGAATCATTCATTTGGGATGATTTGTTTTCGTTGTCTAATTATGTTTTCATAAAAACTTTTCATTTAATTAATATTCTAAAATTATTATTTTAAATTATAATTACTAGTCATTATTTTAAATAGGTTAAGTTCATGTTCACAATTTATAAAAACGTTTTATGATTATTTTTGTAAAGCTCCCCACTCTCGAGTTTGGTATAAATACGAGTAGTGGTCTTTACACGGGGCAGTCCGGCACAAGTAGCCGAGTAGTGCGGAGCTCTACTCTGTTATTTACATTCATTCAATAAAAGGTTTATTGGAAGAAGTTGTAGTGTTTAATTATTACTACTATGAATAAGCAAGATCGTAATGAAGATGACGTCATTATTTTTAAAAACAATACGACATCCAGAACTTCGTCATATATTATGGTTTTTTCATTCATTCCGAATACAAACCCGTAGTAGAGTATTTGGTGAGCCTTAGTCACCCAATTCTCAAAAAGAAAAGCCAATTAAGTTCCCTCAGAGAAAATCTAGTTATATTGACGATGAACTAAAATTTGACGGTCGTTTTAGTTTGTCGTGTGAAGCGTGCAGACAATCGACGAGGCATTTAAAACTTTTTCGATAACGGTGGCGCCGATCGAGTATAATGCCTCTGATGTTTGTACTTGTATGGCTAGAACGTTCAATTTTAAGATTGTATAAGTTAATATCATAAGAATTTTAACCCAGTGGTTTCCCCATGAATTATTTTTCCCTTAAACATCAATGATGCACAACGGTTTATCAACTCTTACGATACCTGTGGTTTAAGATGAGATTGTTAATGTCGTGTTCCTCTGCTAGAAATCACGCTGTAATAAAACTCATAAGAGCAATCAAAAGAAATTTGTATTTTTTTTAATATTAACAAAATGTGGATACTTGCAAAAATAGATAAATTATTGCGTTGTTGCATTACCTTTACGTAATGCTTTGCATATTGGGAAACGTAATTTTGCACTCAGGTTCGCCCCGGTAATGTTATTCTCATTGCACCCAAAGAAGTTTAACCTAAAAATACCTTTTTTAAATATTATAGTTTGAACATCTATTTTAAGCTATACCGGTATAATTGTTGAATATTATATACAGTTTATTTTTGCTTATTAATCCCAATGACACCACAAACTCGACGTGAAATTATTTATGTAATTCATAAATATATTAACACGTTGGCGAAAATTCTATTAATATTTTAAATAGAAATGAAATTTAGAGATTTATAATGGAAGTATTTTAATGGGTTTAATCATACCAGAAAACATTCAATTTGCCTCTGAAACTAAATAAATGTTTGTGAAAAAATGGTTACTATACAATTTATGAGTTGAGGAAATTAATTGATCACCTTCCTTTTTCCCAATACCACTGAAAAAAAATATACAAAAAATATACCGCTTAAGTTCTTTCGCCGTTTCTTCACAGGTCAGGGTGTTTTTTTACCAAACCCGTACTGACTTCTACTAAGAATCGATAACCCAACAATACTTAGTATTGCTGTTTATTATTATTTTTTTTTTTTTATAGAATAGGAAGGCAGACGAGCATATGGGCCACCTGATGGTAAGTGGTCACCAAACGCCCTTAGACATTGGCATTGTAAGAAATGTCAACCATCGCTTATAGCCAATGCGCCACCAACCTTGGGAACTAAGATTTTATGTCCCTTGTGCCTGTAATTACACTGGCTCACTCACCCTTCAAACCGGAACACAACAATATCAAGTATTGCTGTTTTGCGGTAGAATATCTGATGAGTGGGTGGCACCTACCCAGACGGGCTTGCACAAAGCCCTACCACCAGTGAAAAAGAATTAGTAGAATACATGAGTGTGTGGTACCTACCCAACTACTACTTGAACAAGGCCTTACCACCAAGTGTAATTTATAGACAGAAGTATAAATATATAAAGTTTCTACTTTACAAGTCAGAAATCATACCACTATATTAATGCATAGATAAAGAAAAATAATTTTTATTAAAGATTTAAAATGAAAATGATGTAGACTGTGCTTATATATCTTAATATGAAATGTGACCGGTCCAAAATGGATTTGCAGAGTTGGATAGTTCGTGTTGTACACAGTTGTAGCTCGGTCCGTACCATTTTATGGCGATTAGTAGAAATTAATGGCGAGTTATGAAATAGATGTTTATAGTTTCTTTGAGTATATATATGTATATGTATATTAAGGGAATTAATTAAAAGTTATATTAGGGCTAGAAACATATATTTGTCTATTAATTTTGGACCTAGAGACTAATTTAAGAAAGTAGATCTGCCATGGAGCTGAATTAGTTCGTAAATAAAGATTAACTAAACATTCTTCGCTAAATGCTCAAATGCGTCGTGTACTTTGTCTATTAATAGAATAAATAAGAAAGAAAACGATGTCTGACTACTTCCGCTCACGAGCATTCACAAAAGATAAGCATTTATGTTTAAATGCAATAAGCGTTAGCAAAGAAATTATATTTATAATATCTTATCTGGGTGTCTAGCGTCAGTTTTTTTACTTATTCGACAGCGTTGACGGTAATTGCGATTTGTGTGGGATGAAAACAACGCGGTCTAGTGACAATAATTTGATTTCAATAAAAATCGAGTTCGTAAAATAAATAGATTGTAATATTAAATATAGTACGAAAACTCGTGGTACAAAATGGCTTTCGTGTAGCTGTCACCGGTTCGTGACGCCATCGGTATAAAGTTTACACGTATTACGTCTGAATATAGCTAAATATGAAATTGCCTCGGGGCGTCGCTGTGTCACTTACTGTTGCATTAAACTTTTAAATGTTCCGGCTTCCGTCAAACTTGTTAAAATTCGTATATGATAGTTGTGTGATATAGTAATGGAGATTGTGGGTTATTTTATAGTAAAATAAATTTGTTGATTGCCTCGTTGGTTTATGGTTATTGACATAATTGTAATTAAAGATAATAAATAAATACATAGGACTTCCGTAGTGAAATAAATATATATTTTTTAAAACAAAATAGTATATGCGTAACGCACTCACAATGACTTAGGGAACGGCGGCAGAGAGGGGGCTTAACGTGGCGGAAGACCGTTTGCCGTCACGGCGTACGACCGGTCTTACCCTACATTACCTAACAGCTAACTTTCACATAGTCAATTAGTTAGTTAGTTAGTCAAAAAGCATTAGTATATGATTAAGTAATCATATTTACTTAGTATAAACCACTAAATAGCCACTCAGCATCTTTTACAATTGCCTTTACCTCCTTACAGGATATCGCCATACAGTTCTTAAGGTAATTACGTAGTACTAACCGAAGATCCAAAAAAAAACGTTGAAGAACATATTTTTATTATCATATCCTAATTATAATATAAATAAACATAATTATACAAAATATATGTATAACAATTTATATAAAACATATGACATCTTTTGGACGGCGAATTTTTTCTATAATTTGTATAATATCAGGCCAGTTTAGATTTATTTTATCTTTTTTTCATTATAAAATATTTAAATTAGTTAATTTATATAAATAATACATAATAACATTGATATAAATGTTTTTATATAAACAGAACTATTCTAATTCTATATATTAAAATGCATGCTCGCGAATTTTTATCACTACACAATGTTTGATCAGATTTTTATATAAGCCTTATCTATTTAAATACGTAATCGAAAGTCTAATCCGAGGGTACGCTATCAGAACCGTAAAAATGCCAATCCGAGCGTGATATCGGATGAGAAAATAACCGAATCGTTTAGCAAAGCGCGTCAAATTAAATGAGGCCCGCGCAAACTCAATATAGGGCATCCATTTTCTCCTTTAATTTTCCACGTAGACGCGCTGGAGGTGACAACTGCGTGAACGATTAATAACCACTGATACACAGCCTGAGGGACTCAGCCGTTTGGTTCGTTGAATATCACGTCATGGCTTCAAATGAATATCCTAGTTCTCAATGTATAATACTTCAGAACTAAAAGGATGTTAAATGTGCTTTGTGTATTTTTAACGGACTCCTTAACAGGAAAAGATTCTAAATTCGTTTGGAAACATACTCGTTAGCATATATCTTTTATCATTGTTCGGGGATTACAAAAAACGGCAGAGATATCAAGTTTCTATACATACTGGTTAGCATATAGTTTTTACCTATCATTCGGGGTTCGTTTATGAAAATTATGTCGAGTTATGAATTCAATGTTTATATTTGCGTTGGGTGCTATATAGGGACTCGTTACGTCAGCAATATCTAATATGTTGTATGAATATTAAATGCCAGCCAACAATTAACGAATTATTATTGTACATCCGTACCCGATCTTGTCATATATATGAATAATGATTTGTTTGGAATTACCCCTTGTATACAAATCAACCATATTTATACGCATAACGGATCTCGTTTTGAATATAGAAACCGGACAATAACGATTTGAATGCATTAAAATTAAACAAAGATAAATATAAGCAAAAAAAAACATCCATGTTGAAGCAAGCAATTGAGAAGATCCCGTTTCAACACAATGGTGCGCTCTAACTGGCCGTTACAGTTCGCAGCTTTTATTTTTAGTGAATTTTATAATTATTTTCGTTCGTTTTTCGGATTTTTTTCTGGATACATTCGGAATCCCAATTAACACTTATCGGATTCTACATTCCTTCGAAACTAACAGTTGAAAGTGTATTTTGTAACCGGTTAACTGAATACCTACTTTTTTTTCGAAACACAAAGATTTTTCTTTATAGTCTATTGCAAAAAATACCTGAATATTCATTCTTTATATATAAAATTCTATTCTATTCTTGTTTTCGTAATCATTCTTCTAAAGGGCTTGAACAATTTTGAGGAAATACTTTTTTGTCCTAATGCGGTTATCTAGATGGTTCTTAGTTTAGTTGGACCCGATTTTTTTTTCCTTATCGAATAGATGCTGTTGCCCCTCCTGGCCTTTTCAGCATTACCAGACATGGGGCGAGTACTAGATTCCTTGAAACCTTGAAAGCCTTTAAACTTGAGCCTTCTAGTGACGTCCATCCCGTGGGTGTCTCTTATGATCCCGCCTCGGCTCAGGACGTAGTCGTTGAGGGATGTTGGCATCAATAGATTATGCTGTTGCTTAATCTAATACTGAATAAAAGTTGTGTGAAGCTTCGGCACGGATCGATCACTGTCATACATAGTCATAATATGATGTCTTGTTGGTATATATAAGACATATATATAGTACATAAGGTTACGAGACAGAGTTTTTAAGAATTTCTCAATTAAATGTGTACAACTATGTATTATATTGATGTTAATATGAATGAACATAATATGCTACATTCGCCTTTACTTTCACGAGACGAGTTGAATTTTTATAAATACAAATTAAGTACAAAAATTATATATCTACTGAGCCCTATGTAGACATTTAGTTATTACATCGTTAGTTGGTCAAAGAGAGATGTCAACATTTTCTTACCTTTAATGTGTTAAGAAAACAAAATTGATCGTATACGAAAAAAATACTAATTAATAAAACTGTCTCCATGAGATAAATTAGTCGGTCATGTTTGTAAAAACATCGGTTTTTCTTTAGTAGGTAAACACGGTAAGAAGCCGCCCCTCCAGCTATCTGTCTTGTTGTTATGAATTATATTGAAAGCTTTTCTATTATAGTCAGATACTGGCTTCTGCTTTTGAAAATATAATATTTTTTATAGAATAGGAAGGCGGACGGGCATGTGGGCCACCTGATGGTAAGTGGTCACCAACGCCCAGATATTGGCATTGTAAGAAATGTTAACCATCGCTTACATCACCAATGCGCCACCAACCTAGGGAACTAAGATGTTATGTCCCTTGTGCCTGTAGTTAAGTATAGTTTGTATGGGGAAAATCTAATTCGAAGTTAAAAATAAAATATTGTGTTCAAAAGTCATTATATTTTCAATGATTGATCAAAAACATAACAGTAACAGTAACAGCCTGTTAATGTCCCACTGCTGGGCTAAGGCCTCCTCTCCCTTTTTTTTTTGAGGAGAAGGTTGTGGAGCTTATTCCACCACGCTGCTCCAATGCGGGTTGGTAGAATACACATGTGGCAGAATTTCAATGAAATTAGACACATGCAGGTTTCCTCTCGATGTTTTCCTTCACCGTTAAGCACGAGATGAATTATAATCACAAATTAAGCACATGAAAATACAGTGGTGCTTGCCCGGGTTTGAACCCACGATCATCGGATAAGATTCACGCGTTCTAACCACTGGGCCACTGCCAAACATATAGAGGAATAAAATATTCTTGATAGAAAACAAATCACAAAATATATTTTTTATATATATACTATATATATATATATATATATATAAATAATATATATATATTATTATATATAAATAATCTATCAAAGCTATATATCATTTGTAACATACGTGCAACACGAAAAAGATATTACTGAAATAGAATATGATCGCTGTATTTTGTTTTCTTTTTAACATTTTGCTAATCCTACCTGACATTGACGGCTGACAGGAACTTGCTTAAACTATTTAATTGGAACAAGCCCCTGGGCCTCCACAATATAAATTTCTAAAACAAAAAATATCCCAATTTCAAGGATTATACACATTTAATGTAAGATATTATGAAGATGTAATCATATACAATTATGCTGCAATAAATTATTATTGAAACCGAATGGAATAAAATTGTTCAATTTATTTGGAAAATAGTTGCCTCCAGTCCTATGTTGACCAAGGGCCTCCAGACCTCTAAATCCAGCTCCGAATTGAGATATTATTAACACTTTCGTACAGATGAAAAAAAACAACCTCACATGAATAACTTATCAGGAAAACACAGTGCGATTTTTTTTATTTATTAAATAGCGTTTGCGATAATTGGGATGGAGAATGAAAACAGGGCCGTCTAAAACAATGATCAGAATTCCATACAAATTGCAGGAAACGTCAACACTACCGAGTAAGTAAAAAACTCGCACTAGACACAATAGCAACAATAGGTCCAAAATCGTAAATCAAAATCTGTTGACATGCTTTTCAAGTTTTGAATCGTCATATAACAGGAATTAATTCAATGTTAAGCTACCCCCGGGTAGAACAGTAGGTTTTACGTTTATCTTTACCAAAAAGTAACTCCATAGTTACTCTTTTTCATGGATCACTCAACCGGCCTTACAGGAGGCGGTCTTAGGACAATCGTATTCCGAGCCCTTAAGTGGGCTCCCAACATCCGCCTGAGTATTTTAAGACTCGTCCCCCTCCCGGTCACGCTGATGAGGCCATTTTGGCCAATAGCTACAATCAATTCGAAAAAAAGATGACACAATCGTATAAATGTAATAGTCACATGAAATTTAACTTCTATAAATAATAAATAGTGTCCTCCAGACCGATTTCGGCCACGGCGGCCAATCTCAAGAGAGATTAGCCAACTGCGCAGGAGATATTATAGAGCACAAGTGTGTGCGCAAACACAGGTGCACTCTCTCTTCCCTAACTCTCATAATCCGATGGGACGGCAATCCGAGGCACACTTCCAATTTCCAGACTCCGGGCTGCTACTGAGAGTTTTCTTACAGAAAAACCCAATACTTTTATTAACTTTTTATTGGCCCGACCTGGGAATTGAACCCAGGACCTCCGGGTCTGCGGCTTTACATCTAACCACTAGACCAACAAGGCAGTTAACTTATATATCCTGTGTATGAATCAATAAATTTGTATATTGTATTTTAAGTAACGTACGTAATTATATTTAATTACGTTACGTAATTATATTTAAATGTTTTGATAAATAAATAATTATAATTTTATAGCCAAAATTAAAATTCTGCTCGCATTTATTATAAAAGCGAATACTTACCTATCTTACTTCGAAATTGAAGCCGGTATTGATGGCGCGGACAATGTCTAAATTAAGAAATGTTTCTAAATCTTTCAAACTTTTCAAATGGTGGTTAATTTCTTCTCAAATAACTTTATAAATTACATAATGTTCTAATAAATCTCAAACACTTAAGAATTTTAATTATGTAATTAAATATTTAAGTATAAATAATTTATATATTTATTACTATACAGCAGCAGCTGTTGCCCGACCCAACTTCGTATGTTTAAAATAAGAACTTTTTATGTGTGCCTTTTTTAAGGCTGTAAGATATAATTTAAATAGGTAGGTACCTCGTAATATTTCTAAAACTACCGGTTCGAACTGTAAAGATTAAAAGGAAATGCTTATATACATAAAACGTTTAAAATTGTTAGATATAATATATCTAATAAAATAAATAACACGTATTATGAGTTATTTATTTCGATAATATAAGGATTAATACTTTTTAACAATTAAACTACAGTTCTTGTTCTTATTCCCTTTTCCAGCTATAAAAATAGTTACTATAAGTAATCTGAAAGATATATCGTCGTTAACATTTTTGTAAAATGACGAAAAAATCCGTCTTTGCATAAATTTGCCCACTTATAAAACACTACATCAACATTATTTCAATTATTTTAATTATACGTTTGAACTCGTAGGTAGTTTTAAAATAAACCATGGACGAAAGTGTGGTAAGTACATATTGTGTGTTGTATTTATTTACCTTGATATTTATTTTAATTATACGCTACAGTAATATTAAATCACCTCGAAGTTCGTCAAACTTTTAACACAGTCATTTAATTCGTAATAGACAAATTAAAATACCTAGTAGTGGATCAACTAAATCTTGCATCAGCGCCATCTTCTTTTGGCTTTGTGTACTAAGTCTTAAAATATAAATTGAAATAAGTAGACCTAATAAATAATCTCGAGATATTTGTATACTAATTCATTCATAATAATATAAACATAAAGAAATATTCAATTACTATGTAAGGTATGAAAAATCTTTTTATTATTTACTATAAATTTTGTAGTATTTAAAAACATGATTTATCTTATCTGTGGGTACAGTTATTCCGTTGTTCCGGCCGGCTCTCATTTGTCATTTTCACGCCGTTGTTCGTGGTACGTTTAGTTGATTTTCTGCGACCTCTATTTTTTTCATGTAAGTTTTTTTTTATATCTTACCTATTCAGAATTATGTCTTTCAAGAAGAACAATAAGCTTGATAATGTTATATTCAATATGAGGCAAAGTCCACTTATAAATTTCCTCATTCGAATATAAGATAGATCCATCTAGAATAAAAATATGTCCTGCACAATCGTGGCACTCTCGAGTTTAAACATTAATAACTGAACCTCAGAATAAGTACCGTTATTTTTATTAGTCATGTAATAATTCACCACGTTGCGCAAGAGTTAGGTAGCGTGATAATAGAAGCCGACCTTAAATCCGTCGAAATATTCAGTTAAAGGAATGAAATACGGTAACTGCGAATATATTTTAAAAAAGATATAGTTTTTTTATGGTAAACTTAAAATATCGGTTTAGGGTCAAAGATTAAGATGATGCAAGAAGGTTTGAATAGGAAAAGAGAACGCAGTGAATCGAGCAATGAAATGAATGGGAATTCGGCCAAAAAGTTATTAATTGAGAGGTCAGTGGTATAGAAGTGCATGAACGAAGATTATATATCGGCTCAAGGTTGTAACTAATGGCTTAGCAAAGACCGCAGGCAAGCTATTTTAACTGATATTCATGATAATAAGTTATACTATTGATATTCAATTTCCTAAGTGATTGTTGTATAATTATATTTCTATTGAAATTGAGGATGTTGCTTAGGTGTTGGGATATAAGACGGTAGTTTAAAAAAAAAGACGTATTATTTTTTTAAGGCAAGTGAAAAGTGATTCATTTTGAAATATCTATTTTTGCATGATTATTTGGCATGATTTTACTCATAATAAGCGCTTATAAATCATCAAAGTATTATAGTTTTAAGATGATAAAAATTTTTTCAGTTTTGTCTCAACAATTTAAAAGAAGTTTTTAATCAGTTAGGGATCAGTTTTCTGGATAATAATATATTTGTTTCCTACAAAACAATACAAGAAACCAATCCTGATGTTGTCTTTTATTTAGTAGTAGGCAAACAGCAAAAAGATAACCTCTCAACAATGGTATAAAGTGTGCATATGTTTATCGGTCATATTATCACAAAGCAGGCCCAGTAGTTAAATTTAAATCTTCCCTGCTCTTTAGTGATGAGTTGTCAGAAAGCTTGTGTGTCATATGAACACCACCAAACCGTTGGAGCTGTGTGATAAATAAGTTAAAACCATCTCGAGCAGAGAATAGATTTGATACTCCCTCTTCACTCCAAGTATACGAGATCGGATGTGTTCTCCATAGTCTATATCATTTGACAGAATTAAATAATGTACAACAATGATAATATTACTTTCAGTGTATCCAACCATAGTTATCCATTATATGGTTCAATTGCTAGTCTAAAAAAATGTCATTATATACTTATCAAAATGTTAAATGTTCAGACATTTTGCTATTATTTTGATATTCAAAACGTTCTCCTCACATATTGACAGTTTAATCCATTATGACAATCTTTACTCTTATTCCGATTGCTACAGTGCAAGTGTGCAATGTAAGTTGTTATAGTGGGGTGTGTCTTCATGGTTTTGACTCGCTATATAGATGTTACATATGACAGAATAGTTACCTAATATAGTATTGGTTATTTACTTCTATATAATAAGGGCATACTTAATGTACTACACACTTAAAAGACAGTTCCTATTTCCTTGTATTTTTATATATTGATTATAAATTTAATCACATATCTAAATCAATATGAACAGATAAATCACCAAGTATCAAACACGGAGATGACTATGGAACACAAGTGTTACTGTCGTGGGGACGAGATTGATAGCTTGGACCTCAATAAGCCTGAACATCTTTTACCGATGATGAGACCGTTTTCCATGAGGTTTAATTGACCTTTTATTTCTTTATTTAGTGTACTAATTTTTATATTTCATATTGAATAGTATATTCCGTAGATTGTTGTAGAAATGAGAAGTGTAGTATTAAGATATAATTTATTTTATTATTATGACTTCAAAAGTAACCAGTTTGAAGCAAACTTCTTCCACTCATTAGATTTTCTAAAAACAGCAGTTTGTCTTTTTGTGTTTGGGTTTGAAGGGTCGAATGAGTCTGTGTACTACAGGCATTAGGGACATAACGTCTTAGTTCACAAGTTGCATTGGCAATGTAAGAAATGGTTAATATTTCCTACTGAGCCAATCTTTATGGGCAGTGGTGACCACTTACAGTCAACCGGTATATTTATTTTTACTTCCTTATCTAAATTTCAAATTTTTTTTTTCTAACTTGATTTTATATTTCAAATGATGTAAGTGTATTTTAAACATCTTTGAAATAACCAATGTATATAAGTTTTTTATTTTTTTATGCTGGTAGCAATACAATAAATTTCCGAAAAAGTTTTTTTTTCCATATGCCACCAATTAAGTCAGTAAGTAAAGTATTTATAAATTTAAGTAGCTTATAAATATGCATTATAACTATTTTGATATCCCTAATTTATGAGATCAATATTACGTTTGGTAATTTAAAATATATTCATTTTATTGTCTTGATTATGTAAAATGCTCAAAATTACTATTTAAATATAAGCAGTATTTTACATATAATGCTTATTTGAAATACATCGAAGTTTTAATTACACAATATCGTGTAACATTATGTTTATTCAACCCCATATGCAACAATTGTTAAAATTATTGATTAAATTAGTTTTACTTAATAAATAAATAAATAACAAACAGGGCGAGCTAAATAAAACTGTTTAAAAAAGGTATAGTTGCAGCTTTAGATAGGTAATTTCCTCGAGCTCAGTTGCATAGATGCGTCTTCATCATTTAAATAACTTGGCATTCCTTTACATACTATATTTTGTAGGTACAAATAAGCGCATTTTTTCCACTTACCAAGGTCATATGAAAAAAGCCGAGATGGCCTAGTGGTAAGAACGCGTGAATCTTAACCGATGATCGTGGGTTCAAACCCGGGCAAGCACCACTGAATTTTCATGTGCTTAATTTGTGTTTATAATTCATCTCGTGCTTTAACGGTGAAGGAAAACATCGTGAGGAAACCTGCATGTGTCTAATTTCATTGAAATTCTGCCACATGTGTATTCTACCAACCCGCATTGGAGCAGCGTGGTGGAATAAGCTCCAAACCTTCTCCCCAAAAAGGGAGAGGTGGCCTTAGCCCAGCAGTGGGACATTAACAGGCTGTTACTGTTACTGTATGAAACACGTAATCAATACACATGGTAGAGCATACTATGTATACTGACTTTAACGTATTTGTGTGTATGTTTTAAACGAATTTAAATTCATTTGCTCTAGAGAGATTTATTACAAGTTTTCGTCTTCGAGTTAGGGAGGGGGGCAGGGGTACACGTGTTAGGTAAAAAAAGCAGCCTTTATCCTACATTGGGATACAAGCTTGCTTCATACAAAATTTCATCATAATCGGTTCATTGGTTTGACCGTGAAAGCGTAACAGAAAGACATAAATATAGGTAGACATATGTCTTTTTATTCGCATTTATAATATTCGCATAGATAATTGTATAATAACTAGTTTTCCGTTGCTTTAATTTATTAAAAACATTTTTATTTAATCAATAGTGGTATTGTATGCTAATTTGACTGAAATTAAGTAATTAGTAACAATTTTTTTTTTACAGATTATTAATTAATTGTTTCGTCAAATCAATTGCAAAATTTTGTTTATTTATAACTTTTGCGGTCAAGACAATACATTGACATGTCCCAGACATTACTTACCACTTACCAGAAGAATACGTAAATTATTGATTTCAAATGATATCTTTTGTAATCTTTTATTCAGTATACGGAGTGGAAAGTTGATATAGTTGCACTCCATTGGTCTAACACCTGATTTCCTTCGGTCGTGTCGGATTGCCGTGCCATCAGACTTATAGTGAGGGCGTAAATTGCACCTGAGTTTGCGTAGACTCTTGTACACTATAACACATTCTTTGAGATGTCAACCACTGTGGCCGAATAATTGGAGTTGAGGATATTACAATTAGGATGATGATATTAATTGTCAGATTTAAAGAAATACAGAAAAATAAAAAATTGTTTTTCTCCTTGATGTTATAAAGACGTAATTGAATAACGTCTTAACTACTCAACCGATTATCGTGAAATTTTACATAAACGGTATCAAGTGTACGGAAAAGGACAAAGCGTACCTCCCCTAGTACAGTCGAGATGGCCTAGTGGACCTTAACCGATGATCGTGGGTTCAAACCCGGGCAAGAAACTAGTTTCAAGTAATCTTGCAGATATATATTTTTCAATTAATTTGAATACCATTCTTTTAATTGTAATTGTAAAATAATAAAACGATAACTTCATTGTACGTACATACTGTTTTATATCATGTGCGGCATCATCCGATACATAACGGATAAGATAAATTGTAGCGTACTCATTGTTACGTCTAGAAATCGTATTAAGATATTAATGTGTGTAATGGATTGTAAATTATGTCTATAGAATACGTTAAGGATTAAATTATTATTGAGGATTTGCTATGATTTCAGCTCGAATATTTGATATTACATCGTGCCATTCTTATTGAATAGCTATTAATATTAATAATTGTTCGTTGCCACTTATAATTGTATATAATTAAAAAAAAAAAAAGAAAATGATCTTATATATCGCATGTCAGATGTTCTTTGGACTGAAATTTTTGTGCTTAATTTGTCGGATGAAAGTGTGCCACATGTGTATCCAAGCCGTATTGTACTAGTGGATTATGCTTCAAACCTCATAAGGACTGGAGGCCTTAACCCTGCAGGAGGTAATCTATAGGCTGGTATTTTTGGACTAAACCATACCATCATCTTACTAGTTGGAAACACGCGGCTTTGCTGGTCTGAACGGCCCTCCCGTAGAGGAGGTACGCTTTGTCCTTTTCCGTACACTTGATACCGTTTATGTAAAATTTCACGATAATCGGTTGAGTAGTTAAGACGTTATTCAATTACGTCTTTATAACATCAAGGAGAAAAACAAAATTTTCATATTTCTGTATTTCTTTAAATCTGACAATTAATATCATCATCCCAATTGTAATATCCTCAACTCCAATTAATCGGCCACAGTGGTTGAAATCTCAAAGAATGTATTATAGTGTTAGGTGTTAAGTACCCTATGTCCTCTGAATCCCTGACAAGTGTAAACAAAATATCACGATGATCGGTTCAGTAAATGAGATGTGAAAGCAATTATATTGAAATAACAGATATTTTATTAATTTTGGTTTAAATAACTTATCGAGACAATGTTCCACGGCTATCTCATTTATCTGGCGCAATAATTGTTATGTATAATTGTAATTAATTGGTTTAATAATACAATCTATACATAAAAAATTACATGACTGTGACTTTACAGAATATGTTTTTTTAATGTTTTATGTTAAACATTTAAATAAAGGTCGTCGATGCAAAATATTTTGTAATAATATATAAAAAGACAACGCGCGATTTCGTATATTATGTACTACGGTTAAATTATTATGTCAATTCTTATTAAATAAAAAATCCATAGCTCAAGGGGTCGGGAACGAACCTGCGACTCTTACATCGCTACGTGGCACGGAAACCATTGCACTATTAACGATTGCTCGAGCTCATATATCATTATGTATTAAATATGTGGAATATACTTAGAACAGTGGGTTTTATGTATTTCATTAATGAAATAGAACATATGGGTCTTGACGGATTGGGTCGTGGGTTCAAGTATACGAGCAAAACTTGAGTTTTCACCTGATTAAAGTATATATAATAATTTTAAAATGTATTAAACAAAGATGGAACTAAGTATATATTAAAATGTATGGTGTCTTCTGTCTTATATTAGAGAATAACTCTTATTTCTTACGAATCAAATTCAGATTTAAAATTTAAATTCGATAGAACAAATCTAGAACTAATTACTAGGCTTGTATGATATGGGGTCTTGCTGGGTATAGGGACACACATTGGAGCAATATAGTTGAATAAGCGCCAATCCTTTATGAAAGAAATCTTTTGTCCATTTTATTGATTAAATAATGTAGATAATTAAATGTTCCCAGGGTCGGTAACCTCGAAGCCATCTTAACTAACATGCTTAACTGTGGGATTTTAACCGACTACTTGTACAATGGTAACGGGAAATTGCTCCGTGAGCTGTGGAGGTATACCGGGAGGCACGCATATAGCGTGCTCTTATTAAGAACGGAATACAAGAGGCATGATACATATAATGGGTTCGTTAAATATTCAGGAAATTGTTCGATAAATTGTTATAACGTAACGTACGGTAGTATTATGTAAAACTATGTGAGGTTTTTTTTTACTATATACATATATATTACATTAATAATAAAGTAAATTATGTAAAAAATATTATTCTAAATAATATGATATAACTTCTTTTTATACTTTTAACAAAACGAAACAATTTATTTTTATTCGTTCTTTCCATTAATCATTCATGAATTTGAACGACTTGTGTTATTAATAGGATATGATAATTTTATTAATTTTCCTTATAACGTTCTTTTAGAATACGTTATAAAAATATCGTTTATAAGTCGATATTAATAATAGACACGCCCAAAGAATCAACGTTATATAATATAGTTGTTATAAATATAATACTGTGCCGAGATGGCCCAGTGATTAGAACGCGAGTATCTTAGCCAATGCTCGTAGATTGAAAAACCAGGCAAGCACCACTGAATTTTCATGTGCGTAATTTGTGTTTATAATTCATCTAGTGCTCGGCGGTGAAGGAATGCCCAGCTGTGGACATTCACAGGCAATTACTTTTCTTTTATTCGAAAAACATCGATTTTTAAATCAGGTTTATATACATTTTTAAATTCATATGTTCTTAGCGTTTTTTCGTGTCGGTTGAGATAAAGATGTATTAATAGTTCGTAATATAAATGTGCAACGAGTTAATCGTATAATGTAATTAAAATCCTGGGTGGTATTGATAAGTCGAATCTGTTGTTTTGATTAGAGGATTTTTGTAATGCATTTGTTTCAGACTCTAGGAAGTCGTTATATGACTATACAGCTATAAATCTTGTAATACAATAAAAGTCTACGTTGAGGTTTGAAAGTCTATTGTGACCTTCAACTAACAATGTTATATATATATATATATATATATATATATATGTACTTTGTTATAACCGACAACCTATAACAAAGTTTTGGGTTTTGATCGATCTGTTTTATTTTCTAATACTCAAGAGGGGGTAGCCATTTTGGACGAGGATAGGGATATACTCCCGGGAAAAAAGTGTTCTAATCTTGTAACCAAAAGTTTATCTAATATTATTAAATTGTTATTTTGTTGCCATTCAAGTAAATGAAAGGAAATTATTATAGCTTGTATGTTGCTTGTTGTATTGGTCGAGACAATTAATGCGACATAATTTTAATGAAATAAGACACATGCAGGTTTCGTCACGATATTTTCCTTCACCGTCAAGCACGAGATGAATTATAATCACAAATTAAGCACATGAAAATTCAGTGGTGCTTGCCCGGGTTCGAACCCACGATCGTCGGGTTAAGATTCACGCGTTCTCACCACTAAGTCATCTCGGCTTTTTTAGACTTGACCAAATCTAATAAGTAGTAATATCTAGGGTTAATATTTAATGACAATGTTTCTGAACATTGAAGATCTTTTGAGAACAACAACATTTTCTATTCCAAAAGTCAGTTTTGTTTTGTATTCATACCAAGTGTATAATAAATAACAATAATGTCCTCCAGACCAATTTTGGCCACGGCGGCCAATCTCATATGAGATTAGCCAACTGCCCAGGAGATAATATATTACACAAGTGTGCACGTGCAAACACAGATGCACTCACTATTTCCTAGCTCTCATAACCAGATGGGACGGCAATCCGACACGAACGGAAAGAGTTCAGGCGCATGACCAGCGGCTTTACGTTCTCTCCGAGGCACGGATACGACGTACAAAATATAAAACACACAAATACACAATATAACACCTAATAATTTTTTATTGGCCCGACCTGGGAATTGAACCTAGGACCTCCGGGTCTGCGGCCTCACATCCCACTAGACCAACGAGGCAATATATATAATATAAATATATATAATATTATTGATCGAATCTTTGAAAATACCTATGTATAAAGTATTTATTACCTTTTATAGTAGTCTTGAAAGTCGTAAATGTATGATATAGTCTGAATGGTATATTTTTTGTAAGCGATATAATTTATATTATGCCAGTATCGTTTAGATAAACGCATGTTTTATTATTAAACGTAGCGTCGGTGTGACCTTAGGTAATGTTGCGTAATTGTTGGAAATTCTAGCACTTGTTAATTAATTATTATTGACGTTTGTATATAGCTTAGATACATTCAATCACATTAGTATTATGTAAGGAATACTTTTATCAGATAGGTTGTTGACATATTTTATAGTAAATGCTTCGTAACTTGAAGTAAAAATTGTACTTGTCGTTAGTAAATTTATGTCGTTAGTTAGTAACCTTGTCTTATCCTACTTGGACATAATTAAATAATATTCCTAATGATAATGAAAAGTAAATCTTGTGTTCGAGACGATAATAATTTGAAATCGCTGGTAATATATCGAATATTACCAGCGACTTCATCAACATTTTGAAGCTCATGTAAACCGTACTAAGGCGTCAATTGATTTTTCTCTCGCTAAAAAAAACTTTTGTTGAGGTTAGAACGCGTGAATCTTAACCGATGATCGTGGGTTCAAACCCGGGCAAGTATAAATATTATAATTCATCTCGTGCTTGACGGTGAAGGAAAGCATCGTGAGGAAACTTGCATGTGTCTAATTTCATTTAACTTATGCCACATGTGTATTCTGCCAACCCGCATTGGAGCGGCGTGTTGGAATAAGCTCCAAACCTTCTCCTCAAAAGGGAGAGGAGGCCTTAGCCCAGCTGTGGGATATTAACAGATTGTTAGTGTAAGAAAAGCTTTTACGCGAAGTAAAACAAAATAAGGGGATGAAAGGTGCTGCTCGTCGCTGAGTGCAAGGTTACCCACTAAAACCCGTTCAATGACGGAACCGCTTCCGTCATTGTGTGATCACGCTTGTGCATAATACTGTGTCAACTCGACGTTTGGCCTGGTGGGTGATGGTGCGAACAGCGGAAGCGTAAACAGTCTTAAATAAAGTGTCCGTTTGTTGTATTACAGTTTCAACAAGATGCCCCTCCAGCTGACGAAGCCCGCGCCTCAGTTCAAGACGACCGCTGTCGTCA
Organism: Nymphalis io; assembly: GCF_905147045.1. Taxonomy (NCBI): domain Eukaryota; kingdom Metazoa; phylum Arthropoda; class Insecta; order Lepidoptera; family Nymphalidae; genus Nymphalis; species Nymphalis io. The sequence goes on from NC_065889.1 coordinate 14,303,119, forward strand.
ACGGCGAGTTTAAGGACATTGCGCTTTCCGACTACAAGGGGAAATATGTCGTACTGTTCTTCTATCCGCTCGATTTGTGAGTACGATCCGAATACGTTTGTTTATAGATTAACGTGACAGTGAACGCATTAACCGTTGTCGACTAACGATCGATTACTTGGAAATATTTCGATTGTAATGCGATATTCGTTGATATTTGAATTTAATGTACATTTTTTAGGGTTTCGCTTCTAAAGGTTAACTTTTTGTATCAGTTTGATTTCGAAGTAATTATCTTAAGTTTGATATAGTGTGTCAAATTATTATAAATTTATAACAATATGGAATACTTGTTAAGACGGCAGTTTTTTTTTTAAAATGGATACTAATTTATTTATTTTTTTTTCGAAACCTAACTACTACTAATAACTAACAAGTTTTTATATTTTTCCATATGAAGATGTCAGTTTTGTTTGTATATTATATTTAATAAGAAACAGTGTAAAACATTAAGAAACATCGTAATTTAACAGTGACAAATGTAATTTATATCTAGAGTAATAAGGTCAAATGTTTCACGCGTATGATTTAACACACAAACATACATATTTTATCATTATGAAAAAGATTTTTTAACGATTTTTTACTGATTGCATCATAAATTCGAATAGACAACTCATCTTTTCCATAATATATATTATCTATAGTTCACAGTCAAGTTAAGAATTAATTCGAACTATCCAAGTGAATTTACAAACAACAAAATTATTTAAATAATACATATGTAAAATATTGGAATTGTTCTCTGATCGTATAACTTATTTATGATACTAATAAGTGCTTAATTATCAATAAGTATCAACTGGTATCATTGCATGTTATAAAACAAAGTCCCCCGCCGCGTCTATACACTCAAAAACTTTTCTCAAAAAGTTTTACTGGTGGTAGGGCTTTGTGCAAGCTCGTCTGGGTAGGTACCACCCACTCATCAGATATTCTACCGCAAAACAGCAGTACTTGATATTGTTGTGTTCCGGTTTGAAGGGTGAGTGAGCCAGTCTTATTACAGACCCAAGGGACATAAAATCTTAGTTCCCAAGGTTGGTGGCGCATTCGCTATGTAAGATGATTGATATTTCTAAGAGCGTTGGTGATCACTTACCATCAGGTGGTAAAAAAAAAAAACTACTGGATATATTTTTTTACGGTTTTCATAAATGAAAGGAGTGATTCACGAGGAAGGTTTAGGCGTATAATTCATGTTATTTTGAAATAATAATAATATCCTGGGACATTTTTCACACACGGCCATCTGATCCCAAATTAAGCTTGTACAGGGCTTGTACTATGGAAACCAGACAACTGATATACTACACAACCTTCAGCGTGGAAGGCAAACATCCACTAACCACGCCAACCGGCTCGTCAATCAACGACGATTGTTGAAATGACGAAAAATCACCCTAATTGCGAGTTATACTGGCGTCCGTTTATTTCGACCGTTATAATTATAATATTATGAATTACGATATGAACCTTTCGAAGCCGGGGCGGGATAACTAGTTTAAATACAGTTCATAGGTGAAAAGCCAAAGCAATAGATATTCCAACATATAAATGAATTATATTAATAAAAAAATTAATAAAGCATAAAAGTAATTGTTATTGAAATAGTTTATGTTACCGGTTTAACGTTTCACGCTTCAGGGAGCAATGACATTTTAAATTCGAAGCGACTTGATATTAACTTTAAATTATTCGCCGAACTGTTTGATCGTTATATCGCTTATTCAAGCAAATAATGCTTCTAATTTGTTTTAAGTTGTAACAATGTTTGTCACGGACTGAAAACATCGTACAACAATGTCCCGAGACTAATATAAAAAATGTATAGAGGGCGGATCGCTCGCGAGAAGTGTCGCTGCCGTCCATGACACCGTACGGTACCCACGTATCACTCTCACCGCTATGACTCTTTGCGGCCTCCGCAGAAAAGCTCTGTTACGAGCGGTGAGAGCATCCACCCAAATGGGTGCACCGTACAACGCTATGGAGCGTACCACGCCAGCGTATAAACGTCGACATGGTGTTTCCTACATTGGGTAGGAGGCGGCCCAGGGCAGCAGCAGCGCTTATGAGCTTCGGGCCGAGTTGGACAAAATGCTACCTGAAGCTCCATCTTCCGTCCAGGATCAGGCCCAGATACCTCATCTGGGCTTGCACCTTAATCACCGTCCCCTGGACGGTGATAGACGCCCCTCGACGTGGACCGTGGAATAGGAGGACCTCTGTTTTTGTGACAGAGACCCTCAAACCCAGCATCCCAATCCGGTCCATCGTGAGCGATACTCCGACCTCGGCCAGGCGGACCGCCTCCTGAAAGGTCTGCCCCGTCGCCGTGATGAGGGTGTCATCCGCGTAGCACAACACCCTCATTCCGTCAAGAATTGACGCCTACGAAAATGATGATAATGCATATTATAGACTTATATTAATGACATACATTTTAGGTGGCTTTGTTTACCTTTCTGGGTAGGTACTACCCACTCATCTAAACATATATATAACATACATGTAGAATATGTACTCTATCTCCATCTATATATAGAACATATTCATCTAAGCGATGAGCAGGTAGTTCTACATCTTAGTAGCAATACTGAGTACTGTTGTGTTACCGTTTGTAGGGTGAGTCAGTGTAACTACAGGCACAAGGGACATCTTAGGTCCCAGGGTTGGTGGTTCATTAGCGATGTAAGGAATGTCTATGTACAGTACTGACCTTTCGCTATCTGGTTATCTACTTGCCAGTCTGCCTATCCTGTTTATATTTAAAAACAAAAACTTTATTATATTAAAACCGGTTTCCTACAATTTCACGTTAAATTTAGTAACACACCTATTTTCTTTTTTTTTTTTACACTTAATAGGCAAGCGTTTGACCGTTGACTTGCCTAATCTTAAGCATCGACACGGTTTAAGATGTAGCACCTATTTTATTATACTTGATTCGTCTACAGTTTTTTAAATATTGGATGACGCTTTATAGACACATCTCACAGATGCGTAGATACTCGTAGACCAAAAAGATATTACTTTACGTGTCAAGTTGGGAAACAATCGACGATTTAGTTATTTATTTTAAATTCCAACAAAGTCATAATTTTTAAACGAAATTGAGACTACTAGTATTATTATTTAAAAAAAAAACAACAATCGTATCTCATTTTCGATGGGTTAATTCTCTAAGTATTAAATTTATTTAGAGTTGACGGCTTCAAGTAATAATTGATACTGAATAGATAAGATACTGTTTTTATCTCATTTATCTCGTTATTCCGATAGAAAACGCTACTCCTGAAACTTGAAAACGTAATCCAATGTTTTCGCTGCATTTAAATGAATATTATTATACATAATGAATAATGTATATAATATAAATGCTTTGTCTACGAATATATAAAAATTGGGTTAACAACGGTTTCACGTCTTTTTTCGAGGCACAGGATATCCAACATTCAGACTCCGAGCTGCTACTGACAATTTTCTTCAATGTTTTTATAGGGCCGACCTGGGGTTTGGAAAAAGGACCCCGGTCTTATATCTTGTATCATATTGTGACTGCTTCGTTGGTCTTGTGGATATACCACACGACCAACGAAGCAGTCACAATGTTATAATAAATGCTAAAGAAAATGATAATTTTGCATGTTAACATACCATTAACACAACATAGGTATTATATTCTAAAGAAGTTTAAAAATGTCTCGTAAGCTAGGTTTTGAAATATCCAATAATAATAATAACGAGTTTACTAATGAATCTCCAGCACGTTCGTCTGCCCGACGGAGATCATCGCGTTCTCCGAGCGCGCCGACGACTTCCGCAAGATCGGCTGCGAGGTGATCGCCGCCTCCACCGACTCGCACTTCTCGCACCTCGCCTGGGTCAACACGCCGCGTAAGCAGGGTGAGTGACCACGCTGGCTACACCTTTGTAGCTGGAGGGGGGTCGGAGGGTGTTTCTCTGTCTAATTACTTCAGAGACGGTGCAAAAAAATAATACCATCGTGCTTGGAGCTCCAAGACATTTCATCACCAACATTCAAGTTCGTATAGGGCTTTTTCTCATACATGGGATATCTGTACAAATGCGAAGTTTTTCTGCATTCAATAAGTGCTCATAATACATCCTGTGCTCCGTTGTGGAGGAAAATATTGTAAGGAAACTTGCATGTTTTTAAGGGTAAAGATCTGACACGTGTGTACGTAACCGTGCAGTGACTTGATGGAATATGCTCCTCTAAATCTGTAAGAGACCTTCGCTCGGCTGTGACATATTTCTGGGTTGTTATTACTTACGTATGCAACGTTAATATGTATTATGCCTTTTAACTTGATTAAAAAATATATATAATAAAACATTGTAAGGTTTTCTTATCAAGTGGGTCACCTGAAGTGTTTATTCTCTACCAATTCATTAATTTGATTGCACTATTTATGGTAATTAATTTATTTCCCCTGTGTCCTGCAATTTATTTAACTTTACTATTTTTTAATTTAAAATATTTATAAATACTGTTACAATTTTATGCATTGTTTAAACGATTATTGTATTGTTTTTAATCGACCTCAGAAAAGGAGAGGTTATATATTAGTTACCAAAGAAACAAAGGAAAAAAATATATTATATATGACAACAGAATATAAGAAAATAGTCAATGTTCTCGTAGATTTTACTTAATTTTATACATACGACTCGACATCAATACGTCTTGGTCTGTACGTGTCTGCTCCCCTGGCAGGCGGGCTGGGCCCCATGAACATCCCCATCCTGAGCGACAAGTCGCACCGCATCGCGCGCGACTACGGCGTGCTCAACGAGGAGAGCGGCGTGCCCTTCCGCGGGCTGTTCATCGTGGACGACAAGCAGAACCTGCGCCAGATCACCATCAACGACCTGCCCGTGGGACGGTGAGTCCCCCCCACCACCTGGGGGATCAGATCTAATCTATTCTATGTTTAAGTGGGGGCTTATAAGCGCACTTTTGAATCTTCATGTTACAGTATTGAATTAAATATAAAGTGAATGATTCGGAATGTAGATGCTACCGAAAGGAACCGCAAGAAACTCTGTAGTTACTCTTTTTTATCCATCTGATCATATGGTCTGATGAGCTGGGGTGGCTTAGTTGACAGAACACTTGTCGCAAGCGATGATAGCGGGATCAAACTGGGCAAGCACTATAGATTTCGTGTAAAGTACACGTTTTTAATCAATCTCTGAAAAAACTGCATGCATCCGATGAAATTACGCCACGTGGAAATTTGGAATAAATCAAGGCCTTTTCTTTTATAAATAGATCATCAATTAGTAGACAATTCCGCGATGTCATTTTAAAAACCACTTACCGCTCGATTTTAACGCAAGTAAAATCAAATTGACACCATAATATATTTTTTTATTAATAATTCATATATCAATCACAACTGATTTTCTTATCTTTGTATATCGGTAATTGTTATATAAGGCTCACAATTGCTTGGCATATATATAACGGAATTATCTACAGTCCACGTTTTAACAATTAAATTTGATTAGGTTTTTTTTTATATTTTAATTTGTTTTGTCATGATGATTTTAGTGGTTTTAAAGGTTAACCATAACTATTAATGAAATATATATTTTTTTAAATATAAATTGATGACGATGTTTCTGAACTATGTTATGTACAATAATATTTATTTATTTGCTATACAAATTAAATTAAAAAAAAAAATAAGCACCATGATTTATCAATGATATTGTAATAAAATCTACCCGCAAAGAAGGTTTTCACGTGTACATTTTATAAAAATATTTTAATTCAAACTAAATATTAACAAAAACTTGTTTGTTTTTGCAGATCCGTTGATGAGACCCTCCGTCTCGTCCAAGCATTCCAGTTCACCGACAAGCACGGTGAAGTCTGCCCGGCCAACTGGACCCCAGGCTCCAAGACCATCAAACCAGACACCAAGGCCGCTAAGGAATACTTCGTAGATGCAAATTAAGTTATTATAAAGAATCAGATGTGGTTGTTATATGAATTCAATACCTATAATGTTTAATAATGATACAGTTTTAGCATATTTACAACTAGAATTTGCTATAAAAGAAATTTCTTTCCTCCCATTATTATTACCAAACGCTCAATCGAAGATGAATTGGTTATCATAACCCGAATTTCTAGATTCTCAAGCATAATCTTCTATATGGAGTATTGTCAATTCGATACTCGACTTGTGACGTCACGAGATGAGTTTGAAGAACAGCATAACTTGATCTTCGATTGGCAAATAGTAACATCTTTGTTGATAAATATAAGATATATTACTAACAGCCGTTACAAGCATAAATACATACATAAAATTAATAGCATATCAAAATATTACTGTAAAGCTGACTCGGCACTTCAGCTCATCCTTAATATTGATGTTCAAGTTTTGATAACTTTCAACCACATCTAATATTTATTATATCCCTGTGATACGTTAGTTCGTACAGACAATATCTTGTTTCGCTTATTTTAAGTTATGATGCAGTTTCCCGTGCGGTATGCGAATCTCAGTTACGCATACTGAAATGTCGTTGAACTTACTGAATACGTTTTACAAGTAACTTATCAGTATTGGACAGAGATCCTACGAATTGTAATATTTATCGAGGCTGTAATTAAATGCTGTCAAGTAAATTGTTTTTTATTTTACCGTATTATATGTAACTAGTCGGTTTTAACCGCGAGAGTAATCACACAATCAAGATCACAATGAATGATATTTCGAGTCAATTCAATGTCAAAGTTGTTTATCACTGACTACTGTATATCAGAATCCGTGCCTAAACGTACATCGCAAATCGGAAAATTAAAAAAAAATTGCGCCCGTATGCTTCACGACTCGATTTTCGACTTGGCATGGCTTGGCTTGTCTCGTCTCTGCATGTGGCGTTGCATTATGTGGTATGACGTTACATAAACTGACTATAATTGATTTTATTTATTTCATTCGCAAAACTGAATACGATTTGGTAGTACATATCCAAACAAATAAAATAATAGTATTCTACTCGATGCAAATACATCATGCGAAACTAATAATAACATTCAACGGTGTGTGTTTGCGCTTCTCACCGAACCTCCATCAACTAATTCAATTTTATTTGTAGATTATTTTCTCTTCTCTCTTTTACATAATTACACAAAGAACAATATAGTTTTGTTATCAATAAAACATTTTGTTATGAATAAATCATTTGCGTTTACGTCTACAGTAACAGTACAGTAACAGCCTATTAATGTCCCACTGCTGGGCTAAGGCCTCCTCTCCCTTTTTGAGGAGAAGGTTTTTAGAGCTTATTCCACCACGCTGCTCTAATGCGGGTTGGTAGAATACACATGTGACATAATTTCAATGAAATTAGACACATGCAGGTTTCCTCACGATGTTTTCCTTCACCGTCAAGCACGAGATGAATTATAATCACAAATTAAGCACATGAAAATTCAGTGGTGCTTACCCGGGTTTGAACCCACGATCATCGGTTAAGAGTCACGCGTTCTAACCACTAGGCAATCTCGGCTTACGTCTATTTAGATTTAAACAAAATTCAAAGTAAAAATTATGAATCGCAACCAAAGAATTTCTAGTTTCAATTTATGTAATAAATGTTGTCAAATATATAAAATATGTAAATGTTGTCAAAATGACCAGTGGGCACTTAAATCCCTTGTGTACTGGTTCACTCCCAAGTGATATTTTTTTTTCGTATCACTTGTAATATTTTATGTTTTTTTTTATTAAACATAAAGACAAGACAATATGTAACATTGCACCTAAAATAATTATAAATTAGATATTTGTATTACTACAATACATACTATATTTTAAAGACAGTAAGTTTTTGATTAAACAATGAAAAACTAAATTGTTATTGTCCCTTAATTTGGTGATAAATAAATAAGAATGTTGAGTATTTAAAAAAAGTTTATTGAAAATTGAACAATAACATAAATTGCATTGCATTTGTAAAAGTAGTAAATATTTTGTCAAATGTTTTAAATTCTATTTGAATCGACCAAACTGTAACTTAATAAATGCGAAAATGAGTTTGTTTTTTTTTTTTTTTATAGAATAGGAAGGCGGACGAGCATATGTGCCACCTGATGGTAAGTGGTCACCAACGCTCTTAGACATTGGCATTGTAAGAAATGTCAACCATCGCTTACATATCCAATGCGCCACCAACCTTGGGAACTAAGATTTCATGTCCCTTGTGCCTGTAATTACACTGGCTCACTCACCCTTCAAACCGGAACACAACAATATCAAGTATTGCTGTTTTGCGGTAGAATATCTGATGAGTGGGTGGTACCTACCCAGACGAGCTTGCACAAAGCCCTACCACCAGTAATTAGTTAATAATAATATAATAAAATATAATTAATTAATTAGTTTATTAATTACGTGTTCTCCTTTTAACTTCAACCGATCATAATAAAATTTTGCATATACGTCAGTGGTACAGAAATTCACATAACTTACCATACTACGATCCACGTAATATCTACATTATAAACAATACATAATTTTAATTTACTTGTATCTATTAACAAAGTTTGTATAATTAGATTGAAGTTTACCGCTTGTTTATAAATAAATTAATAAACTTATCGACCAACGCTTTGAAATCTAAAACCGATATCAACATTACATTTCATCATGTAGCTTGAAATGAAATAGTATTATTAATAGTTTTCAAGTGCGGCTTCGCCCGCGTGCTAAGGGATTTGTCGCTGGTGTTAGGTCCCTTATGTACTTATCTGCTCTGACGGTAGTTAAGACGTGAAAATATATCAAACTTACTTTCACTTTTATAATATTAGTAGGGATGTGTCGACACGTTGAAATTGCTATGTCAGTACTTTGGAAAAAAACTATTAAAATTCACTGAAAGTGTAATGAGAACTCAATGATAACTTCATTGAACCCGTGATTATCAGTTAAGATTCACGCGGTCTAACCACTGAGCCATCTCGGCTCATTATTTAATTTATATTTTCCTCCATTTTTTAATTCTGTTCGGGAATTTAAAAGCAAACATACATATATCAAACCCTGAAAAAAATACACTTCTTTTTTGGGCAGCCGTGTTAAAAGTCCGTCGCGTCTTATTTGTAAGTACATAGATATGTTTGTACAATAATATAAGGATATGTCAAATATTTATAATTATTTTGTAATTTATATTGTGATTAAATTAAATTGCTAGACACTAAAATCTATATTAAACCAATGTTATTTTAACTTCATATTAGATTACTAACAATATATTTGTAACGAATCATTTCATAAACCAACATTAAAATATACCTACCTTCAAATATATAATTATTTTAATTCGTAGTCTCGTACCACATGACACTTAGCGGTGAAAAAATAACAATACCGCCATTGTTGTTTATAAAAAGTGACCAATGAAATAATAGCATTCCCGTATCGCCCTTGTCGAACGTTGGTGAGCGTCGTTAACAGACGTCTTTATAATTTCATATTTAATAAATACGACCATTTTGATTAAAGTACAACATGGGTCTTAATAATTTCAGTGATTATGGGAGTGGTTCTTCTTCGGAATCAGTAAGTATTTTTATTAATATTTTAACTTATTCCTTGATTTTTTGAGCATCGGAATTTTAAGGACTTCTATAAGGCCGGTAGAATTAAATAATTGAAGGTATTTTTATAAAAATGAAGTAGGTAATAAAATTTTAATAAAAATATTAATTAATAGATTATAAAGTTAATTTAAAAGTGTTTAAACATTGTAGAACATAGTGTTCTCATATTTACTTTGTCTCACTTTATACTACAACATAAATAATGAATTGCAATATAGCTTTGTATAGTCTTGTTTCGAATGCGTTTAGTAAATAATAAAGATTATACCTCGTATTAAACTATTTAAATTGATTAGGAAATAACTATGTGTGTTCATTTGTATTACTAAATAAACATTACAAAAAGATAAATAATCAATATAATTGAATTATGGTTTCAACCGAATTTTATACGGATTAATGTTTCACACGTGAGACGCGTCTTATTTTAAATAACAAACTATTATCATAATATTATAATTTTTTATTTACTAATAAATACCGAGATGGCACAGTGGTAAGAACGCGTAAATCTTAACCGATGATCGTGGGTTCAAACCCGGGCAAGCACCGCTGAATTTTCATGTGCTTAATTTGTGGTTATAATTCATCTCGTGCTATATGATGAAGGAAAACATCGTGAGGAAACCTGCATGTGTCTAATTTCACTGAAATTCTGCCACATATGTATTCCACCAACCTGCATTGGAACAGCGTGGTGGAATAAGCTCCATACCTTCTCTTCAAAAAGGGAGAGGAGGCCTTAGCCCAGTAGTGGGACATTCACAGGCTGTTACTTATTTACTAATAAATCATACAATGAACATATAGGGCCTTATAATAAGCGTTTGTTTAGCAAGTGAATAATTAAATGCTTTTCTTCTTCTTTCGTATTTTAAATCAATAATGTCAGAAAGAGAGAAATCAGTGTTTAACTATATAGCTGCTGATCAACGTTTATAAGTAAGGCCGTTAATGATAATACTGCCTCGTTGATTCAGTAGCTAGTTTATAAGGCTGCAACCCCGATGTCCTGGGTTCAAACCCTAGGTCGGGCGAATAGAAACGGGTTTTTCTGTCGCCAAATTCTCAGTAGTTCTAAGCTTGGAACTTGCCATTGGTCCTGTGTTCGTGTAGGCACTTGTGCATTATAACATGTCCCGCGCAGAAAGCTAGTCCGTCTTGGATTGCTGTCGTTCATGATAACTTCATCATCGTTTAATATTTTTACATACTGTCTTAAGTATATAATATTTCTGTAAAATACTATTAATGTAAAAGCGTACCGTTAGTTTTATTTTCCATGAGATCATAATTAGTAGCTTAAAAATAAAATGTTACTCTATTTTCTTGTGAAATCTTGGTAGTTTCCAAAAATACTATATAATGCAATCGTATAGTATATGGTACATTGTTTGTAGTTCACGCCCTGGGGGAGCCAAGACATATGGTCTGAGTTTCAGTCTGTGTTACAAGAACCAGATTATACAAGACGGCCGAGATCGTCGAGCTTCACAGATAGTAAGTTTAAAACTATATGATTAATTGGTTTATTTATTATCCTGAAACCCTTGTCCGTAAATTACAATTATTTGTAAACAATTTTATTTAGTAGATTTTAGTATTGAGAAAATCTCATCAAAGTCCAAGATATACTCATTTAAAGAATATATATATAAATAAGCAATATAGCCTTAGTAATCTTCATTTGCTACCGTCATGGCCCAGTGGTAAGAACGCGTGAATCTTAACCGATGATCTTGGGTTCAAACCCGGGCAAGCACCACTGAATTTTCATGTGCTTAATTTGTGATTATAATTCATCTCGTGCTTTACGGTGATGGAAAACATCGTGAGGAAACCTGCATGTGTCTAATTTCACTGAAGTTCTGCCACATGTGAATTCTACCAACCCGCATTGGAGCAGCGTGGTGGAATAAGCTCAGAATAACCTTCTCCTCAAAAAGAGGAGAGGAGGCCTTTAGCCCAGCAGTGGGACATTCACAGGCTGTTACGGTTACGGTAATAAATTTTTAGTTGAAATTATTTGGTAGGTTTCTTCTTCGTCGTGACACTCTTGTCAGAGCGGTCGTAGTCGCCATAAGTTATTATATATATACTGTCTAGTCATTCTAAAAAAAATTGAGTTCAATTTTCTTATTTCTTATATAGGATTACGTTTTAAAGTAATTATTTAGTTTTAATTATATTCTCCAATATATTTCTTTTTTGTTTAAAAAAATAATTCAGTATTTATAAAGTCCAGTCAATGAATGATTATATATTATGTAATTATAAGACAAACATATACATTAAAAATGTGATACAAACGTAGACAAACTGAAACGGTGACAAGTAATATAATAGTCACTGTCACTGTTACCTTTATGAAACAACATATTAATTCACATACTATAAATAAAAATATCTGATCAATTATATTGTGTACAATATTATATTCTCCATAAGAATTTGTTGACTTGGCTAATAGTTAAAGCGTGCCTTTAAGGCAATATAGGTAACTTGCCTTATCGGAAGATCTTTAGATCTTCCGATAAGGCAAGTTACCTATATTTCAGTGTTGTCACCAGGCTTTTCTATTGATGCCATAATGCAAGAATTCCGGCAAAACGGTTCCGATTCGCCCTACGACCCTGACGATGAAACATTGATCAATATAAATAGCAGAGGTAAGCGAATTATGAAGTTCTTTAAGTCTCACTGCTAATGTCGTAGCTATAGGGTTAGGTTGGGATCCCTGAAGGTTAAGGGGGCCCTAAGGGCAATATATTAGAAATAGAATAATTGTGACGCTTACTTATTAAACTATATAATATTTCCATACTAGCTTAATATGGTATGCGATGTTTTAGAAATTTATGAATTAAGCCATAAAGAGAAAAAAGTCATCTTCTATTTCTATGATCACCAAGTTTTGAATATGAACCTCCATGGATAGTGGGGGCAGGAAGGTACCAGATTATTTCTTAACAACGCAACTCCGCACCGGGGCTTTTATCCGCCTAGCTACGCCACTACTCGATGCTATAAATATGCTTTAGTTAAAAAAGAAAACAATTCCAAATATGATGGTTCATCACATTTCATTTAGCGCTTTGTGGTATGGGTCCATCAAACGCATACCTTCGTCAGAAGTCGTGGCCAGCTCCTGACGCATCGCCGTCTCTGTGTCTGCAGCAACCAGCGGAGATCAAACGAAGCGCTGCTGAAATGATGTTATCCATCACTCCTGCTGAAGGTATTTAATATCAATGTCATACTTTGTGTTTTAGTCTTGTTTTGATATTCATGTAGCTGTTCTAGCAGCTGCAGATCCTGAAGACCGAAGACCGTATTTATTTCTGGAGTTAAAATAAGCAATTAGACGTCCGTGCCTTTAATAAAAATTAGTCTCGTATCATTTTCTGCATTATATTATTTCATAGGTAGTTTGATAGTTAACCAAGCTTAAAATCATTTAATACCATCCAGTTTCATCAGCACCAGAACCGATACCAATATTTGAGTCGGATGTGATCAGCGAGCAACAGCTGCGAGTGCTGAGTTCACTTCCCAACTCCGTGTTATACTCGTTGTTGAAAGAACTTGAACATACGGTTCGCATGCTAAATGCAAGGCCTAAAAAGCTGGTTGAGGTGAGGCGTTTTGACTATTTAAATAAATTAATTAAGAAACACATACTGATTATATTATGACTTTTAGTATATGTAATAAAATGGATCGTTACTAGTATCATGAGAGTGCAAAATTTCAGCTCAATCGGTCATCTGGATCTAGAACTGGTTTCAGATTTGCTCAAGATTTGATTTTTTATTATTATTTTTGCGAGAACTAGTAACCCGGTTCATAGTCGTGTCAGTACTGTAAGAATGGGGTGTTTTTATCTCCTAGGATATGGAGTGCCGTTTCTGCAAGAACAACGGCGAGCGCGAGTCGTACTACCGCTCGCACCGACTGCGCGTGCGCGGGCGCGTGGCGTGCCCCGTGCTGCGCGCCTACCGCTGTCGGCGCTGCGGCGCGCGCGGCGACCACGCGCACACGCTCAAGTACTGCCCGCTCGCCACCGCCGACGGTGGGTGCGCCACACTACACACTACTACACACTACCGCTGTCGGCGCTGCGGCGCGCGCGGCGACCACGCGCACACGCTCAAGTACTGCCCGCTCGCCACCGCCGACGGTGGGTGCGCCACACTACACACTACTACACACTACCGCTGTCGGCGCTGCGGTCGTTGTGACGATTGTTGACAATGTTATGGTCTTGCAGAACGAATGAAGTCAACCGCCATGATGCGCAGCGTGCGGCTCGCGTCGGGCCGGCGCCGCCCCGCGCCCGCGCCGCCCGCCGCGCCGCGCGCCGACCGCGCCGCGCCGCTCGATCCCATTTGGGAGGCGTTGGAGAAGAAACTTTTGTTGTAAACGAATATTCTATATATTATATAAGATAAAACAATTGATTATTTTAAAAGAATTTCTAGCGCCATTTTGTTAATCTAATCAGTTCATAGATGGCGCTAGTAGTTAAATCGTTAAATCATGTTATTTTTGCATTTTTTTATATGACGATACAATTTTGTATTGTAATTTTTGCTTAATATTTGAATATTGACAATATAATTATATTAATGAACGACCATAGAAGTAATATTATGAAAAGTATTTTATATGATTATATCGTACGTTAATTACTTTGTATGGTACAAAGTTATTATATTATCAATTTATTATTTTTTCGTTACTTATATAAAAAAGGAACAATTTTAAATCAAGACAAAATTTTTGAAACTTCCAAGTATTTGTATTTTCATTCAATAAATAAACTCTATTCCATCAAACTTTGGCGGACGTTTCAATAAATGAAATCACGTAAATACGAATGCTATATTTTGGCGTTCAATCGTAAATAATTGGCCACTAAAATGTTTATGAAATTCGTAATCAAGCATAAAATTAAATTTTTAAAACAAACTTCAAGACGTTATTAAAAAATGTTTGTAAATCGAATTAAAAATAATTCGTTAATATTTCATTAACAAGATTTTTAAATTTCGATAAAAGATTTTTTATTATCATTACAAAAGTATTTCTGTCCGCATGACATAGATCATTCAAGAACAATATATTTAAAAGAAAATCGTATTATGATGAATATTGAATTTATTGAAACGTATGAAAATAATGTAATAAACTTTTTATTAAAGCCATTAAAGAAATCGGTTTTACATATTTGCGATTATATATTTTAATAACGAATATGTTTAATAATTCGGAAGTTCTTTTTTCATTATTTTGTTGATTAATTTATGAAGATTTCTTTCATTTTATTGTTATCATTTGACATTACTGGGTGTTGGTGTACTTTTGGGTCCAATAAAGATGTTATAATTAAATGTGTTTCATTAAAACTATAATAGTAGCCCGCAAGCCCACAGCTGGGCTAAGGTCCTCGTTACGAGGGGACGGTTATTTTTTGAGCTTATTCTACAATGCTGTTAAAATGCGTGTTAGAATACACATGCGGCAGATTTTCCGCTGAGCACTAGATGAATAATTGTAATGAATCCATGCTCTGGTTTTAACTCTTTCAGTTTTTTGTATAATGTTGCTAAGTGGTCACCATTGCCAATAAGAAATATTAACCATTCTTTTAATCGCCAATGTTCCACCAAATTTGGAAACTAAGGTCATGTCCCTTGTGCCTGAAGTTTCAGTGGCTCACAGGACCCGGAACACAACAATACTAAGAATTGCTGTTTGGCGGTAAAATAATCATCAAGCCGTTCTAACTACTCTGCAAACTCAGCTCTTGCTCTAAAACTGTATAATATTTAATACATCTATGCTATCAAATCGATTAAGGAATATATTTAAACAAATCTTATATTTATGCATTCCATGCGATTTGCTAATAGCTCTGCTATATTATGCCCTACAAACAGTTCTTGATTATTTTTTGTTTATAACACAACATTATTGGCCTTACCTATATTTTACTTCCAAATTTATCACAACTTCGCTGACATTCAAAACGCCATTTTATCTCGATTCCAGGATGTATAATTTAATTGAAATAGGCTTTAAAGTATATACAACTGTACCTACGTACAGTGAGTTATTCCATCACTGCCCAATGCGGGTTGTATCTAGCAGAATTTCATGCGACATGCGATGTTATACTTAACCGATGAACACTAGATGACTAATAAACTATAAGTAGGTATATGTATACACGAGTGAATTAATTTATTCGCACTTTTTCGACAAAAAAAACTCTGATGTAACGAATTTGTTTATACGATACAGTGTTAAAAAAATAAGATTCACATAAAAAAAAAACTTTTATCAAGCGATTGAAATAAAACCAAATAAAAAACGCAATCACACGTACGCAACGACCTAACTATCAACTATATTTGTCAGGGTTATAAATACACTAAACAAGCTATTTCATTCGGTTCTCTATAATTATGAATGAAATCAATATTCATACAAAGCTGTAACCTTAAAATGTAGATACTATTAATGTTCTAGCGAGCTGATCATAACCTCAATTCCAAGAGGCGTTTTGATTAGTTCTGCCTCGCTTGTAATCCTGGTCGAGACGAAGCAACTATAAAGACAGTTTAATCCACGGCACACTTAATACATAGTTGCCTTCTTCGTTTACATGTTTAATTCATTTTGCATGAGCTGTTAACGTCTCGATGACTGCCTCGTTGGTGTAGTGGCTATATGTAAGGCCGCAGGGTCTTGGGTTTAATTCTCAGGTCAGGCCATTAAATGTTATTGCGTTTTTCTGTCAAAAAATTCTCAGTAGCAGCCCGGAGTCTAGACGTTGATTAGGTTGGATATAGATAATGAGTACACGTGAAACATTCAATATTAGTTTTATATAAAAAAAAACATTGCATAATATTTATTAAATATTCAATATTATGATATGTGTGTTTAAGTAGTTTTAATGGATGAAAACTAAAATTGTAAACCATCTCGTGACTTAATAATTGTTATTCTTTAATTTTATAGGTATACGTGATAAGTGGTCACCATTCACATATGCACCTCCCCTTACATTGCCAACACACCACCAACCTTGGGAACTAAGAAGTTATGTCCGTTGTGCCTGTAATTACACTGGCTCACTCATTTTTCAAACCGGACACACATAAATACTAAGTATTTCTGCTTGGCGGTAGAATATGTGGTGCCGAAACCCGGCAGCAATGTTTGGGGGGTTACCCGGTAATATTGGTACTGTGAAACTATAAAATAAAACCACCGAGTACGTACTGCTACTCAGATAGTGTAATAGGCATGATGACAGTATTAAAGAAAATAAAAACTAAATGATTTTAGAGAAGAAACTATATCAAAAGGATTCCAAAAAATGATCCCATATTAATATACACATTGAGATTAATAAAATTTTTAATAAAATAAAAGTATAAAATTCTGCAATCGGCCATTTTATTTGAAACACCGATCAGAGCGAATGACGTCACGCCTCTGTATCTATAACCGTTTCTCTAGAACAGTTGTTGTGTTCATCATTTAATTATTTGAGTCGTTGATTATTCGCGTTTTGTGAAGAAAATAAAATATCCAAGATCTATCAATGATGAAACAAGGTTTTGTTAAGGCAAATTCCTCTATTTTGCCCAGGACTTGTTGATGTTAGGAGAGTTTCTTTCATCAAATAAAGACTTTTGCTCATCTGAATTTCGAAATTTGAAAACTTCCTTGTAAGTACATTTTTATTTATCTTTAGTGTTATCATAGGTTTTTTTTTCTGTTAGCTATATAGTATTACTCACATATGAAGAGCCCTAATACCTAAATAATTTTACCAGTAAGAACTTTTAAGACAATATTTTATTTAGCTCCACTGAATTTTTGATTTTACATATTTACGAATATTTCTATAAATCTAAATATATAAAGATTTATTATATATTTATGATAATAAATATATAATTAATCTTTATGAATCTCTGCCTCAATTTGCAATTTCTTCAAAATGTTCTGTAACCATACTTTCTTTAAATTGCTTTTCACACTCTTAAAGAACCATCATCTTTCGTTGCTTCCTTATATATGGTCGTTCTGCTTCTGTAGATTGTTCTTCGATCTGGTTGGCATTCGAATGTATTTTTACACAGAGGGACCGCACACCACTTGTAAACTTTAGAATTCATTTTTAACCTTAAGAAATACGCAATATTTTCTGCCTTTCTTCTTTGAGTATAGACATAATACAAAATTTACTGTCGTTTATTGAGGCGTGACGTCACGTGCAGGCGCCATGACACCTGCGGGTGTTTTCGAGCAAAATTCAAAATAGGTAAATGAAAATGCAATTATTTACGTAAACAGTTAGTTTATTACTGAAATAAAATTATTTTCAGTAATAGTAGACGTGTACCTACGTTATAGAAGATTATTTCAAAATCAGTCATCATGCCTATTGGTCTCTCTTATTATAAATTTACAAAAACAAAGCCATACCACCGTACCGTACCGTAACAGCCCGTGAATGTCTCACTGCTGGGCAAAAGGCCTCCTCTCCTCTTTTTGAGGAGAAGGTTTGGAGCTTATTCCACCACACTGCTCCGATGCGCGTTGGTGGAATACACATGTGGCAGAATTTCAATGAAGTTAGACACATGCAGGTTTCCTCACGATGTTTTCCTTCACCGAAAAGCACGAGATGAATTATAATCACAAATTAAGCACATGAAAATTTAGTGGTGCTTGCCCGGGCTTTAACCCACGATTATCGATTAAGATTCACGCGTTCTTACCACTGGGCCATCTCAGCTCAAACCACCAAATAAAATTAATTGACCTCAATAGTTTAATGGTATTCGGCTAGCGATATGAAAGGCGATAGTTCGATGCTCACCTCGGGTACAGACATAACGCCACGTGCTACGCCTAAACTTAAAAATTCTTACTAAAAATATAAATTATTATTGCTGGTTGGATTCCTGCGATAAAGATGTGAACGGTTAAGCTAAAACCCTTCCCTAAGTAGGGCGGTGTCCCTACTTAGGGAAGGGTTTCTTTCTATTCATATCTGATCTGCCCTGTAAGTATGTCTCCTGCAATACCAAAAGACATGTCGAATGCTTTCTTTGCCCATCCTTCTTACACTTCTCATACTTTTTATAGTTTGGGTCCGTTACCCCTTACTTTTATTTAACTATATATATACTGAAACTGACTGACTAGAATTAATAAAATAAACAAATAAGTAGGTAGCTACATAGAGAAGTAGTGACAGAAAACCCGAAAGGAAACCAATTTTCGTCATATGGATGTGTAATACGAATAAATGTATATCCCAATTACGTCATATTATAAGGATGACGTAAAAGAAGAGTGAGCGTTAGAGATGCAGTTGAAATGAAAATGAAATTAAAAACAGTACGTGGAACTTAAATAGAAATAGGATTGGCTACCAATGACTTTTATTTACCTGTAAAAAATAATTTACGTCTTCATTGTGACATTTTAAGCTTTACATATGTATTATACATAGAACTGACAGTCATTCATGGTCCCGAGTAATTAACAAAATAAAAATAACAGAAAGATAGTAAAAGTTAACAAGTGTGTCAAGCAGCAGTCTTCGACTAGTGCTGAGAATACAAATAGAAATATTTTTAAAAAAAGTCACACGGCGCCTATATGCAAAGATCAGCGTGACATACTCGAGCGAAAAATAATTAGAACGATTATATGCTTTGTTTACTTGAAGTTACGGCTTAAAATTCTGTGCAATAGGAAATTAGTAAAAAAAGAATCGTTAGTGTTTAAATCTGCTCTTTAGGCTAATAAAATTTAAGTTCAATTTTGAATGATAACTGAAGTCTCAAAAATATTCAAAGCTGACTTAGCGCATCGAGCTTACCGTTTAAATTCATTGAAGTGTACAGATTTACTCCACTTTCGACTTTAAATATGAACGACTATGCGATATTTTGCTCTGTCATGCTTTATTTGACAATTAAGTTTTAGCGACATAGCTTTAAGGTCGAAATTCGAATGAAAGTATTTTCCAAAATATGTAGGTTACAATCCGGTTGATTTGGGAATGTGTGCCGGCGATTTGGGCCGCGGGGTCAGGGGAAAGGGGCGAGGGGGGTGTCGTTAATATTATGCAGATGTATATAATGGCTAATGAGATAAGTTCTCGTATACGTCTGCTTGTTAGGTTATATTGTTAGTGGGTTACGGTGTGGATTTACGGAACATCTTAGTATTAAGTACCTGTTTAATATATGATAACTGTTTTAAAATACATATTTATAAAAGAAATAATTTAAATATGAATTTAAATATATTGGCCACGGAATATTAAGAGAGTAAATATTTTCTACGAAATTGATATTTGATTGTGACATTGGATACACCTTCTAAATATTGCAAATATAAAGATATAGTATTTTAATATCTAATGGACACTATAGCATATATCGGGCATCTCGGAAACAGCTGTAAAGTTTTAACTCAATTTTTGTATATAGAATTGGTTATATACTTTTAAAGTTTATCTATATGAAAGTACATTTAGTAAATTATAATAAAAGTAACAATAAAATTCTAGCACAATTATTACTAACACACATGTAATTTATTATAAGCTATCTACTGCCAAACAGGTTTAGGTCTGTGTATTGGCGTAGCCAGAATATTGTTAATGTAAAACCTATAATTTAATAAATTAAATAATTGTTTGCAAGTTTGATTTATTTTGTAATTATGACTGCTTTATCTGCTTCAATGAGAGAGAGAGAGAGAGTAAGAGAATAAGAATTAGATTTTATTCGTTCGTGTTACAACTCTTCTACGCCTACCGTTAGATCTAGATTGCGAGCTTAATTAAAAAATTGCTTCCTTTTTCTTACAGGAGTGAAAATTAAATATAGTATAGTATTTTCTAGTTAGGTTATCCAATTACTTAAACTAATATAATATTTATTTGACGAGCCGGTTGGCGTGGTTGGTGGATGCTTGCCTTTCACGCCGAAGGTTGTGGGTTCGATTCCCACCCAGGACAGACATTCGTGTGCATGAACATGTCTGTATGTCCTGAGTCTGGGTGTAATTATCTATATAAGTATGTATTTACAAAAGAAAAGTAGTGTATGTAGTATATCAGTTGTCTGGTTTCCATAGCACAAGCTTTGTACAAGCTTAATTTGGGATCAGATGGCCGTGTGTGAAAAATGTCCCCGGATATTATTATTATTATTATTTAGTACATATTAATCACATCTTATTTCATATATCTATTATTTTGTTTGTCAGTATGCATATGGCTTAGTGGTTAGAACGCGTGAATCTTAACCGATGACCGTCGGTTCAAGCCCGGGCAAGCACCACTGAATTTTCATGTGCTTAGTTTGTGTTTATAATTCATCTCGTGCTTGACGGTGAAGGAAAACATCGTGAGGAAATCGTGTATAATTTCAATGAAATTCTGCCACATGTGTATTCTACCAACCCGCATTGGAGCAGCGTGGTGGGATAAGCTCCAAAACTTCTCCTCAAAAAGAGAGAGGAGGCCTTAGCCCAGCTGTGAGACGTTGCCAGGCTGTTAATTTACTGTATTGTATTAACACTAAACGCTCTAACGTCATTTGTCTTTTAAGTTTTTTTTAGTCAGCACTTAGTACAAATACTTCGTACAATACGACAAGTCATGGCGCGACATTCATGTTTAGGTCATGTGTTAATTGCATCCTCCCACAATCCATAGTTATATACTTATTTGCATTTTATTAATACGATGTGTAGGCACAACTAGAACTAAGCATTGTGTAACAAGAAGTTTAAGCAAATCATAAGTGTATAAGATAGATCAAAGCCATAGTATCGTAATTAGTCCAAGATTTTTAAACATGCATAAAATTTCACGCTTTGCATAAAATTCTTCTACTCCATTTTTCAATTGGATATGTTAGTGGGTGCCCCTTAAGTATATAAATGAGTTTTTGTTATCCCAGACCGCGCGCGTTAGCCGCCATCTTGAAAAACGTATTTTTGCAAATATCTCGGAAACGGTGAATTTCGCGTTAAAACAGTAGAAAACTTTTTTGTATAGGATAAAATTTGCCATCGTTTTTATTTCAGTCTTACTTCTCTATAATTAATATTTTCCGAGATATAGTTTAGCGAACGCATTTTTGGTGCTAAAATTCCTGGTCTAAATGGACATTTGTTATTAAGTAGATTCATTTATAGAAAATAAATTAAAATTTATTCGCTTTTATTTATATCATACATTATACTTGAATGATAAATAGTTAAGAGTATCACTTGTTTAATATATTTATAAAATTGTTTTTATTTTTATTTTTGTATTCTGTTTCTTCCTTTTTTAAGCTTTTCTGTTTGTATTTATGAACTCCGTTCCATTTTTCACTCGCATTTTTTTACTTTTAATTAATCTCTACACTTAGATAATAAGTTTGTATTTATTGTATCTTTAAATGTATTACTGTAAGTGATTGTAAGTAAACCTAATAAATAAAATAAAGTATCGAGAACTGTATATATACTAGTTTTAAATAAATCTTTGAAATAATTGTGAGTTGATTTGATTTAACAGTCAAATGTATATATTCAATAAGCTTTAAAATGAAATGTTTCTGAATTTTAACTCTACCGCTTCAGAAAACAGCATCTAAAAGAAACGGTTAGAAACTCGCGTAGTTGGTCTTATTAAGTCACATTCCCAACGTATTAAGTATTCACAATTATTGTTTCATCTTTATCCAAACATTATTATTTTGATGCGTAATAAAATTTCTTGATTAATTGTGACCACTCATAAACGTTCCCTGTACCTTACGCAAGCGGAGTCAATATAATTGTCGGTTGTTCTCGATAGAATCTATATTCCAAAATGGCGGTAACTTTTAAATACATAGTACAATCTTAAAATTACTTAACACCTATGTAACAATACTCTATTTTACGACGTAATTAGGTAGATAGTAGTTGTTTTGTAGATAATGCTTTTGGCAATGAATCTGTCTTTTATACAAGTTACATTGCTTATATTTTCATTTTGTATAAACTAGGTTAGCGGGCTATTGGGCTATTGGGCTACCTGATGGTAAGTGATCATCAATATTAAATATTTCTTACAAAATGTTCCACCTACCTTGGCAACTAATATTGTATATCCCTTGTTATTACATTGGCTCAATCACCCTTTAAACCGGAATATAACAATACTAAATATTGTTGTTTGACTGTAGCTGATAACCAGATAGGCTTTCATAAAGCCCTTACTTTTCAACTGAGTAGGTTTTTTTTTTTTTTTTTTTTTATTTAAGTTTACAAAACTGACTTACAACTAGTGCATACAAAATAAAATCTACGCTAAACAGAGTGTTAATAAGTTGCAGTCTTCTGGATGTAAACCTAGCATGCTTTAAAAAAACATATTTAACAAGAACAGTACTTGTGCAATTACTAACTAGTTAATTATTTAATTATTACATAAACTAATGTGATTTTGTTTTAAGTTTATTCTTAAGAGAACCAACAGATTCACTAAAGACATCTAGGTGTTGACGACTACAATTCGCAAGCGAGCAAATACGGTAAATTGGCGAATGTTGACCAAGATTTGATTTGACATCAGGTAGGCTAAATATTTTACGATTTTGTAAACGGCTACCTTGACGCGGAATGTAGAAACTAATTTTAGCAAGTAGATCAGGTGCATCAATATATCCGTGCAATAATTTGTATAAAAAAAGAAAGTCAGCAGCTTCTCTTCTATATTTAAGAGTTTGCACTTTATAATTAATTAGGCGTGCATCGTAAGAGTTAAAATTCTTAGCATTTAGATCTGTGTACGCTAAGTAATATAGAAAACGTTTTTGTACACGTTCTATTCTATCAGAGTGCACCTCATACCCAGGACTCCAAGCAACTGAACAATATTCTAGGATACTCCTTATTATACTATTGAAAACTAATATTGTCAAGCTTGGATCTTTAAAGATTTTCATTAATCTTAACACCAGACCAGATACTTGCGAGGCTTTTGATATGATGTAATCAATGTGATCTCTAAAGCTTAAGGTGTTATCTATTATCACCCCGAGATCCCTTACACTCGTTGACTCCGTAAGGGGCGTACCGTCGATGTAGTAAGTGTGTTTTAGTGGTTTTCGTTTTCTACTAAATGTAATATGAACACATTTATCCTTATTTAGAGTCATACGATTTGCAAGACACCAACAAACAAGGTTGTCGATGTCACTTTGCAGGATTTCTATATCCTCTGGTGATTTAATTTCCCTGTATATTTTTAAATCATCTGCGTATATTTGATATTTGGATTTAAGTACTTTTCCAACATCATTAATGAAAACAAGGAAAAACAAAGGTCCTAGGTGTGACCCTTGCGGTACACCAGAGGGTATAGTACATTCGAGAGATTTAAAACCTTTCATGGCAACTAATTGGGATCGATTCTTTAAGTATGACTCACACCAACGTAACAAGGAACCATGAATACCCATACATTCCAATTTGGTTAAAAGAATGTCGTGGTGGACTAAGTCGAACGCTTTTTTAAAATCCAGATATATAGCATGTACCTCATTATTCTTATCCACAGCTTCAGAAATATCAGATATGTAACTAACTAGATTAGATGTTGTGGATTTATGTGGACAAAAGCAGGTTTGATCAAATCGATATATTATGCCAACCATACCATACTAACAAAATGTGTTGACACGATGTTTGGAAAGTAAAATATTTACAAAGTATTATATTTAGGCAGGTGAATACGAATACATGTTGCTTAACTCTAAACAATATTCATTGTCTCACCTCTCATTTTCTTAATACACCTCACATTTGTAGCTGTTTTTAAAACAAGACGAGTGAAAGTTATTGGTCTCGGACAGCCTTTATAGCGCCTATTAATAAAAAGGGAAAGAAATTTGTTGTTTAATGTTATAAAATATATAATGGGCTTTTGTGTAGTAATTAACAAATTATTATCTCGTATAGTTGTCGGATAAATTAGCTCATTTTACTCCGCGTTGTCGCATCGCATGAAATATTAATTATTGGTTGAACGGGGTCTCATCTCCACTGAGGTACAACGATTAGTTTATTCCGCCACACTGTTCCAATGCAGGTTGGTTGATATACATGGTGCAGAATTTCACTCGAAACGTGCATGCTTCCTGATAATTCAATTGTACCATCTAGCACGAAATAAATTATTATTGTATCAGGATATACTTTATTAATGCAAAACATTGTGAACGAAGTAGTGACGTAAAATCGCTTGCTGTGAGTTGACGTAACGATACGCGTGCGCATTTTAGTAAAAGCTAATTTCAACGCTATTGATAAAGAACATTTTTGATTATATGTCAAATCGAAGTAATAAATTTTAAGTCTTACTTATATTACAAAAAAATATTTTAATAGACAAGAATCAATACTAAGACTGCTCGCATTGAAGCAGCCTGCATTTACTGGTGGTAGAGCTTTGTGCAAGCTCGTCTGGGTAGGTACCACCCACTCATCAGATATTCTATCGCAAAACAGCAGTATTTGGTATTGTTGTGTTTCGGTTTGAAGGGTGAGTGAGCCAGTGTAATTACAGGCACAAGGGACATAACATCTTAGTTCCCAAGGTTGGTGGCGCATTGGTGATGTAAGCGATGGTTAACATTTCTTACAATGCCAATGTCTAAGGGCGTTTGGTCACCACTTAGCATCAGGTGGCACATATGCTCGTCCGCCTTCCTATTCTATATAAAAAAAAGCCTGGTGCAATAAACTCCAAAACTTCTTTTCAGGAGAATCGCCTGGCCTTTGCCTCGCAATAAGATATGAACAGGCTCTTTTGTGTTTTATTATTGAGATGATAATAAATTATGTGATTAGTATTCGTTGGTTTTCATATAAAAATCTAAATAATTCATATATAGTCAGTATAATCTGTATAATAGGTATAATAACTGTTTAGTGTCATGCCGGTTCTTATCTAGTATAATCTACACTCGGAACCGGAAGTAGTTTTAAAATTTATATAAGAGTATTTTTTTAAGAGTTCGACTATTAATCTATGTTTTACGTCTAATACTAAAATTTAAGCTCAAACATAAACTAAATCCTTCACTTTATAAATCCCTCAGACACAAACATTACTCCCACTCGATGCAGACGGTACCGTTAAGTTAATTTAAGTTATATCCTCTACATACAACAAGTGGTTTGTCACTCTGTATTTACTGGTAAATAGATACCTCGAGTCATTTATACACATTAATTCAAATATTCCTTCAAAAGTACGTAAAATTAACGGCAATGTTTTGAGTAGCTATTCTGCTAGTCCAAACAGAAACAGAAAACTCATCGCAGAATACAATCGCGAATCGTCAAAAAGTGATAATTATATCTATAAAACATTTGATTTTATTTGGGTTAGCGCTTGGAAGGACCAAGAAAGAGAAATTTGTATCAATATTTAAAAATAACTTACTTACTTACTTTAATAAAAATAAAATGAAATAGGCCAATAATTTGGTAAAGGTTTTGCTTTTAGTGGCCGATTTTTATATAAATGTTTAAGTTCTACAAATTCTTTTATAATTTTATGTCCATTCGCTTCTAAAAAGCCCCGACTATTTTCTCCTTAACTACGTTAATTTACTATCAAAAAGAATAAGAAATATAATATATTAATTCATTATCCCTCTGTGAATATATATAATATATATAAAAAAGTAGTAAAAAATTTATATTAAGTCAATATACAATTTCAATGATTTTTCCGTGAATTGTAAAAAGCTGTCAATCAAACACTTGGGTCTTGATACTCATAATAAAGTTATACTCAATAACTTTATTAGCTTATAAGCATATAAAAAGTATGCTTTTTATAAGCGTTATACAATCTGTATGCGACACATTTTTGAAAGTGTCTAAACTAGGCTAAACCAAATCACCTGTCATTGTTCTTATAAAACTTAAAATATAATATAATCAAATAAGGAATACGAATTTTATATGAACGGTTAACAATAATGTGCAAAAAAACTGTATTGTTTTGCCACAAAAAAAAATCCGCCTTCAAAAATTTGCCGCCATACTAGTGTAGTTAGCCAATTTAGAAGCACTTATTAGTCACTGTATTCTTTAGTTACTGTTATTTTTATGCACGTAAGGCATATGTAATTATATGTATTTAACATAAATAATTGAAACCAAATTGTAGCTCTACCAAATTACAGTTTATTGTACTCATATACCAGTTAACCTATTCAAAATACTGCACTTAACAAGACAAATGATATATTTAAGCATTAAACTACGTACCATAGCTTAATACCTTATGCAGTTTGAGTTGAGTACATCTAAATCAGCGCCTACGCAGGCCCCGCACCCCGCGCGCAAGAGAAATGGCGCGACCTTGTTTCTTGACCCACTGCCGAGCGACGTCGCGGCCGAGCACCGACACACACAAGCTCACGCACACACAAACATTTAAACTGAGTTTTCCGACGCTTTAAGCTAGTTAGACGGTATTAATTTATAACGATATTATAAACTTGTTAAAATTATATTTGTCACTGTCACACACATAACACCACTGAATGAGTGAAAAGGATGTTCAAATGCGATTATTAGTTTTTAATTTACATTAATTAATAATCGATTTCGATGGATTTTGTGTGTAGCATTAGTGTGCGAAGTATATGTTTTTGTTATATATATAAAATGTATTGCATATTTAAAACATCCAAAATAATGTAAACAGGCACAGTTATGTGTAGTCGTAAGTTGAGTAGCGGTTTTTTTTAAACAGGTCCACGACAAACACGGTACTCGATTTAAATTTTTTCACTTGTTTTGACGCGTAATGTATGTAATGAATCGATTCTTCTTTTTCATTACTACGCTGTAATTATAAACTTTATGTGAGGGTATGTAATTTATCGTATCGACATCACAATTTCAAATGTGCTTATAACAATGAAATGTAATTAATTTAGCTGTACGTCTGGCTATATCGATTTTATATTTAAGTATACAATCGATTCGAATTAATGTTAATTGATTGTTGTCTAAAGTCGTTAAGAAACTTTTTTTTTTTTATTTAAATAGTTCGTGCCACTACAACTTTATGTACAGCCAAGATATAATAATTCGTTGTAATGCGTAACGAAGAACTGAAACGGCCCAGTGGTTAGGACACGTGGATCTAAAAAGGTCACAGTTTCAAAGCCGAGCACTACTGAGTTTAATTTTCATTTGCTTAATATTAGTTTTAAATATATAATTAATAAAATCCAAGCCTTTTTATTAAGGATGAAATACATTTACGGGATGTTATTTAAATGAATGCGAGACGCCAATAAGACTTATCTAAATTACGTTGCCTCTAAATAAAATCGATCGATTATAAAATCCACGATCACCGCTATTAAAGGCTGCTTCACTACCACTGCTCATCAACATTGGAAAAGGAGGAAGTGCTTTCAAATACATCTCAATTTATAATTAGCGACCTTATCTATTCAGATAATAGGCTTTTTAAATACGAAATAAAAACTACTAAACCATATAAAAAAATATTTTAACAGATCAACTTAAATTCATTCATGTCGCACTCATTTAAATTGACTACTTCACTCTGTTATAATATGGTTTCCAATTTTTCCGTTTTCCTAGGACACATTTCTATATAACTTGAAGTTTTTTTATGTTGTTAACAACAGAATAGCATTCTCATTCAAAATTTTATCTACAATTTTCTTTAGTATACAAAGTAATGCGAAGAATAGGACTATGAAAGACATTTGAATAAAAAACATAATTGTGATTTTATTTTTCATTCATAAAATACAAATGCTAGCTGGTAAAATTATTATTAATTTTCTTTAATCGTCTTAGTTGTGTAAGAACAAATCACGATAGAATGAGAAATCTTAACAATAAGCTATAAAAAATACAGAATTTGGATTAAGCTATGACTTGCTAATATTTATTTTAGCGTAATACAGGTAGAAAAAAAATCGCTAATTCTATATAATTCTTTATTTTATTTATTACTAATTTTCTTCAGGTTTTTAGTTGTAAAAAAAAAACTAGCCTAAGTCCTTTCTTGGCATTCAAGCTTGTTATACACGAACAGTTAAAATCAGTTCAGTGTTTTAGACGTAAAGGCGTAAGACATAGTTTAAAAATTTCTAATATAATATTAGTATAGACTGTAAAACCGTTCAAGATATTTCTTTTCGTCCTTTCTTCTAACACTTAAAAATGGTAACCCTGTACTAAACTAACGATTGAGTCAACATTCGCTAGCGAATTTTTTGTTGATACTTTTTTAAGTGACCGCCCATAGAATGATCATTCAATAGAAACCAGGTCGATGACGGCTCATCATCATTAATGAAATCGTTACTTATTTATACACAAACCAGGTCACTGTCTGACAAGTTGTAACTTGTTATTTTCGGGGAGTGATGCAAGAATAATGCAATCCTAAAACATTCTTTGAAAACTTTGTGGGAGTTCCGCTGATCTACTTACATAGAAGACTTTACTGGTGCTTAAATGTAATCCCTTAAGTGGCCCTTCTTGGTTAATTTCGAACACCATTCTATTGTTTCGGGACTTTATTAATTGGAATCGTTTTAAAATTTGGACGTCTCAGTTGTCTTTTTCAGATTCAGTAGCTGTTTTATCCAGATGCCTTGTCCCGGTAGCGTGCGCAAACGATCCCGTGACAGCCATCGAAGTGATGGCGCTGTTATTCGCCGGCGAGTCCCACATATCATTTCATTTGGAAGAAACTCGTAAATGCGGTTTACCAGCAAGAACAAAATAAAATCCTACATGCCTTGCCATTATTGTCAGTTGGGTGGCGACTGCTATCCACAGGTCTGGTCCTCGGGTTATGACGTCATTTGGAAGACAAACATCGTTCGCTATTTACCTGAACAAGTGCCAGCGAATACCAAAGCTGTACTCATAAGTAGTCAAAATAAATACATTATTTTCGGTGACGTTATATTTCCGACTCTTTGCTCTCAAGTCAGAAAAAAAAAGTTAACTGTAATAAAATAAAAAAAAATTGATATTGCTTATGTATAATATTTGAAATTAGGAACGGAGTGTTGTTAAGATGTGATTAGCATGTTCTATTATTCTATTATTTCTTAGTTCTATTTATTATATTTATTCGTTTTATATATATAATATGAAAAGCCGAGATTGCCCAGTGGTAAGAACGCGTGAATCTTAACCGATGATCGTGGGTTCAAACCCGGGCAAGCACCACTGAATTTTCATGTGCTTAATTTGTGATTATAATTCATCTCGTGCTTTACGGTGAAGGAAAACATCGTGAGGAAACCTGCATGTGTCTAATTTCACTGAAATTCTGCCACATGTGTATTACACCAACCCGCATTGGAGCAGCGTGGTGGAATAAGCTCCAAACCTTCTCCTCAAAATGAGGAGAGGAGGCCTTTAGCCCAGCAGTGGGACATTCACAGGCTGTTTCGGATATATAATATATATAGATAAAACATGTCAGTAATTCGTCGTTGCGAGTCCTGCCCTTTGGCTAATTCATTGTAAATAAAATTTTATTTCAACTCATTAACTTTAAATTTCAATTGTAATTTTTATTCGATTGCATCGTTTATATAGACAACGCATGTTGAATAAACAAATATATCACTTTAATATCAAGATCAAAAGTACAGTGTACTAAAAACTAAAATAAATATTTATAAATTTTCAGCTGTAAATAGGTATTTAGTAATACGATTGCTATCATGTATATATGTCTTATATGCATATAATTAGCATTCGTCGCTCGTTAAAACGTACAGCGTATAATTGTCCCTTATCAATTCACTTAATAACATCACAATAAATTGATATAAAAAATACCATAAAATTAAAGTAGAATGAGAAATGATCTTTTATTTTAATCTAGTTTTGGTTCGCGGCTTCGCTCGAGCATTACCGGGAGAGCTGTGCAAGTGTTAGGTATAAAAAAGCTTATTTCTGTAAATGGAGTTCTTCTGTTCTGTCTTCGTGCCGAAATATTATATTTAAAGTTAATATGGCTATTTGCGAATGAAAAAAAAAATCAAAATGTGGTTAACTTTATATTATTGCTCTGCTGTGCATCGCATAATTTGACATACGACCTTTTGCACTTGCAGTAAATACTGGTGGTAGGGCTTTGTGCAAGCTCGTCTGGGTAGGTACCACCCACTCATCAGATATTCTACCGCAAAACAGCAGTACTTGGTATTGTTGTGTTCCGGTTTGAATGTGAAAGGGTGAATGAGCCAGTGTGATTACAGGCACAAGGGACATAACATCTTAGTTCACAAGGTTGGTGGCGCTTTGGGGGTGTAAGCGATGGTTAACATTTCTAATAATACCAATGTCTATGGGCGTTGGTGACCACTTACCATCAGGTGGCCCATTTGCTCGACCGCCAACCCATACTATAAAAAAAAAAAACTTTGTCTTGGCCTTCTTGTCTGTCTTAAAATTTTTTGAAATACTGGCAACATTGACATAATGACAATGCGGATTATAGGTTAGTCTAACTACATAATTCAATTCGAAGTTTGTAAGTTCACGCTCACGAGCTCAAGTATTCCATCCATTCTAAAAAAATCCATTTCATTTTCAGCAAAAGGCAAATTTACGAGGGAGGTTAACATATGTTATTTAATTTATAATTAAAAAGAAAATTAAGATGTACATGTCTTACTTTACGTTTTAATTATGGGCAATTGCCCATAATTAAAATGAACAACGGCCTTCTTTTCTTTTGAAAGCTTGGAGATTATTCCACCTCGTTGCAATGCGGGCTAGTGGATACGCATGTGCAGATTTCCATCCAAAAATGCGTTGCGTCACGATATTTTCCTTCACCACCGAGCCTAAGATGAAATGACTCAAATCTTACATACAGATTAAGCACATAAAAATTTTTGAAGCATTTCAAAAATTTTATGCCCATGTTGGAACCCGTTATCCTCGTTTAAGATTCACATGGTTTAAACTCTTGGCTTGTTTCAATGTGTATTGTGTGTAAGTTAGTTAACGTTTCTTATGATATTTATCGATTGAGTCGGATATAATTATGCCACCTGACAGCTTACATAGTGTGCGGTGTGTATAAAGTTATATGCAGTTTATGTATTGTGGAATTGTTTATGTCAAACAGTTTTAAATAAAATTCCGCAACATTTGACAATGTGACACTAGCATAGGTCGCTAGTCTATAATAGCGAAGAAATTCATTGATACATACAATGGCGTTGTTAAAAAAACAGGCGTTATTAAAAAAATAGGGACTGCCAATGCGTGAAAACTTTAATTTATTTGTCCAATTTCCATAGGGATAGAATTGTTACTTACAGTGCCTTTTTATTATATAGTCATCAAAATAGACAGTATTTCGCAAACTCGTTACAAAATATTAATACAGCTTAATTAATAAATAATAGTTAAAATACACATATTATATGTATCCGAAACAGCCTGTGAATGTCCTACTGCTGGGCTAAAGCCTCTCCTCATTTTGAGGTTTTCGTTGACGTTTTAGAAGGTTTCGAGCTTATTCTACCACGCCGCTCCAATGCGGGTTGGTGGAATACACATGTGGCAGAATTTCAGTGAAATTAGACACATGCAGGTTTCCTCACGATGTTTTCCTTCACCGTAAAGCACGAGATGAATTATAATCACAAATTAAGCACATGAAAATTCAGTGGTGCTTGCCCGGGTTTGAACCCACGATCATCGGTTAAGATTCACGCGTTCTTACCACTGGGCCATCTCGGCTTTTTATTATATGTATATACTGATATTATTCAATAATTATAATCCACATTAATTTACACAATACTTAAATTATTTGTACTTTAAACGATTTCATTATATTAATATTAGTATGTCGGTGACGCGAAGCCACGAGTCTATCTCCTACGATAAACCAGCGCAACGTGCCTAAAGAAGTTCTCACTTCAAAAAAAGACGCGCGTTAATTGAAAATATTATTAGTATCATTAGATGCCTTACATCATCCCAAGTGATACTGGCTATAAATTCATTCAATTTTTCAAGGCACGTCATGTTTTTTTTTTTAATTTTAAGGTAGATTTTAAAGATTCTAGATCAAATAATACAAAATGTGGTAGCCATAAGATAAATATTACCTACAACAGCGAAGATCCGAGCTTATGAATGAAAATCAAGCAGGCTGTATTTTAATCGCCGTAAATAAATTTTAATTGAAATATTAAAGCTAGAACACACCTATACGTTGGAGCGAAGCGATAACGATTGCGATAAGTTAAGAGAATCCGCGTTACGGTCGCTCCCGCTACGCTTGGTCGAGCCAGTGTCACGTGACTGAATACCCGAATGGATACCAATCAATACAATCCCAAATCGTAATAGATGTCTAAATATACTACGTATATATGTTGAATGTTCAATGACTTGTTCAAATAGGCCTAGTCAAAACGATCACGTAGCATCTCCCAAATGCAAAGCGTAGCCATCGTAGAGGCTTAAGTAGGATTCAACATAACCGCGACTGGCTACTTTGTTAAGGTACTTACAGAAGGACAAACGTACCAATTTTTACGATCTTTGTTCAGTTTGAAAATAATAATAGTTTATTTTTTTGCTCGAAATATTATCAGATGTGCTAGTGTGAACGATTCCTTATATAATTTATGAGCTTCACAATTTACAGCTCCCTATTTTATTGCCATATAATTCCCAAATACGTATGTAGGTCTTCGAATAACAGAAATTGTTTTCTTAGACATAATAATGTTGTCACATAAGTATGCCCAGAGCAGCTGAGTTCGGACCATAATCATACATCAGGAGAAAGGTCACGATAGGATACTATTGAATAAATTCACATGACGGCTCTTATTAACATTCCGAGTTCAAATGCATCGAATCTAAAATCTAGACTTGCGCTTGCGCACGTGCTGTTGTTTGTAGGCGTATGTCTCCGTGTGTAATCAACTTACTACTGTATTGTGTGCACATGTGTTGGATAGGAAAGCTGCGCGGCAACTATTCTGATAGATGCTCACGGTATTCGTTGTGTTGTCAATATAAAAAAAATATACATAAATTTACTTGTAACACATCGTTAATTCATTGGAAATTGATAATTAATCGGAACGGTTGCTTAATAATCAAAATTAATAATAATAATGAATAAATAGTCCATTTTACTGTCTTATCTTCCATTTCAAATTCTATATGATTTCTTTTTTTATAGTCTTTGACTATAATTTTTTTTTATCTATGGTCAATGTTTCAATAAATAAATCAGTGTAAATCTATTTAAAAAAAAACATTAAACTATTTGTAAGACTATTTTCTCTTAGAAAGCATTCAATTTCAATTAACACGTTTTCCGCACATTTATTATCTATTAATAAATAATTATCCGCACAGAATAAAGTCTACAAAGACGATTTACGTAGTTTTTAAGTTCAAAATTTCATTTAAGATTATATAAAATTTAAGTATATTAAAATAATTTATTTAATATTGTTATTTATCATGTTATTTATTTTTAATTAATTAAAACTAAAATATTTTCAACTAATATAACATAGGCAGAATATATTTGTGCATAAATACCGCATACACGCTCACAATAAAAAAAAAGTATAATCTAAGATGTCGTTTAATGTCATAGAAACGGAATTGAATTTAAATATATTGTAGTTCCGAGTTTAGTGTTCCAATTGTGTGTTTGGTATAAACAATTCGAAAGAAGTTTTAAGTCAAAAAATGGAACGACATATTCGTATGCTCGTAGGTGGACAATTTCGTTATGTATTTTATTTCGTTTGTTGTTTTAGTAATGTTATTGCGAAGCTAAGAGAGCTGGTGATGTTATGTTACGGTACCTGCAGTGGGAGGGCCTACTTCAATTTTTCCTTTATATTCGGTATCACAGTTATCTTACGGATGTGTCCGTCTGTGACGCTACGTAGTCTAAATATTATATGTGTGACGTCATTTTCTTTGACCTAATTTTTTATATTAAAAACAGTTCATATATAAAGTATATAATCTGTATAAGATTAGTAAAGTAGTAAATAGTAAAGTAAGGTCCTGGAAATATCACACTGCTGGGCATTTTTGGGTATATTAACTACCTCGCCGGCCAAACAATCAAGGTTCTGGATTGAAATCCTATTCTATAATATATTTATAATAAAATATAATTAAAGGGTTATAAAAAAATACTTCATAAAATATACGATACCTCTGTCATTTTCTGAAATAAATAGCGATATACAGCAATTAGGTATTTAATAAAATGCATTTGAAAAAAAACGTCGTAAGGCTAGATACACCTAGCTCGATAATAATTGATTTATATGTTTTGCTTTATCTCAAGAATGTATAATCTTAATATGAAAAGTCAGGACGGGTCGCTATTTAAAGTATATGCCCATTTGATTGCACAAGATCTGAATCCTTTGCGCAAACACAGAAGCCCGAGCTTCTATAACATCCGATTTATCGATTTTTTAATTTATATGTATATATTATATTTTGAATCTTACAACGTCCCAGTATGAACGAATGAAGTACGAACCAAAAAAACTATTTATAATCTAAAAGCTACATTTGCAAATATTATTATTGCGGATTAATATATAAGCACACACACACACACACACGATGAAAAACATCATAAATAAAGCAGGTGATAATTAGTAATGCTTATCCGGTTTGAACCAGATACCTTCAATTGAGAACCACGTGTTCTTTCCACGGGGCCGTTTAAATCTATACTCTTTATACACGTCCACGTATCGATCGAATCGCTGCATAAGAATCAATTCGAGAAAGTAAAAAAAATTAATCATATCGTAATGACCTTTATTAAACTGTATTAAAATTAAACTGTGTTATTTCATCAAATATAGGTCACTCCGGCAGACGGGTTGTATATGGAATGTAAATAAATATGACGATTACTTGAATGCCGTCCGATGATACTCGTAATCTAAACTATTTATCTACAGACTGCGCTATATCTAACCGACATACCCACTTAGGGCTGTCACCTGTCAAATCAACATTTATGTATCTACATAAATTTTGCGTCATATATTACATAAGCTATATACATGAAGTTGCTTGAGAATAAGCTACGTTTAACTTATCAATTGAATATTTTTTTAGGAAAAATAGGTTTTCAATTTAAATTGTAAATGGAATTATTTTAAATATTATTTTTTATAGTCCAGACTAGTTTTGAGTTAAGTTAGATATTTTAGTTTTTTTATCTTGGTTCATTCTAAGTTTCAGCTTAGTCTAATTTTTCTTCGAAATTTCGGGTTGATATTATTTGTAAATGTTTTTATTGCTTAAATTAATGTTGTGTAAACCAATGTCCCGTTGCTGAGCTGAAGCCTTCTTCTATTTTGAGATGAAGATTTAGTTGTTTTTCCACAGAACGGCATAATTACAGCCAACAGTGATTTTCTCACAATGTTTTCCTTCTCCGCCGTGCAGAAGATGAATTATAAACAAAAATGATTACATGAAAATGCAGTGGTGTTCCGTTAAGATTCACGTATTTTTAATTACACTTGTGTTAATAATATCTTCTTTACCGCAGTACAACTCCTTAAAATCTTTCTCATTTACTTCATTTCTTAAAGGCCGGCAACGCACCTGCAGGCCCTCGGGAGTTGCAGATGTCCATGGGCGGTGGCAGTCGCTTTCCATCAGGTGAGACTCCTGCTCGTTTGGACACTCTTACATAAAAAAACACTTTGTCAGAGCGCACAGCACAATACATTTTGGATTTTACAGGCACGTTACTTAAACGTCTCATTCACTCAATTTAAGTAAAAAATATTTAAAGTATGGGAGACAGGAGTTGTGATTTTTGTATGAAGTAAGCGCTATAAAGTTAATAATCTTAATTAAAATAAAACGTAAGGGTTTTACAAAATACCCTTAACGGCAGCCCGAGATTATTTATTTTGTTTTAATAACCTATTACTTAATAATATAATATTTCATATAATATTTCATATATATATATAATATTTAATAGACTCGATATTTCAGAAAGATATAAAGATAAACATTTTGTGATTTTTTTCCATGAAATTTTTTACTTTTTAGATATATCAAAACCCTTGAAAATATAATGTAGCCATGCATACTATTATTATCATTATACATATATATTTTATTTTCAACTATAAACTGGATTTATACGTGCAAAATTTAATAAATAATTAGGAATTTAGCTCTAACCCCCCTTTAAAATAGTCAACCCTAAAGTATAAGTTGATATTCCAGTTCCATTCCAATGATAATTGCGATCTGCTTTCCATCTATGTTAAGTAAAGGTATATCAGTATTATATATCGATAAAATTGTATTCGGAACTATTTTGATAAGCAATAATTATCATACTAAATATATTAGAAATGTTTCCTCTCGAATTAGACATGTTTATGAGGTGTAAATTCATTTTCAGCGATAAAATACTCATTAAGCGTTTTTTGTCTTATAAGAATTGTTGGCACAGCAAATAGAATTTAGTCTATGTATTCGTACGTAGGAAGTCTTAATATTATTAAGCGTAGAGGTCAGTGATAACACGTTCGACTACCTCAATCACAATTTAAACAGAGCTTGTTCAAATATAGGTAATATAACACAATATCCTGGGACATCATTCACACACGGCCATGTACTATGGAAACCAGACAACTGATATACTACTTTTCTTTTGTAAATACATACCTATATAGGTATGTATTTCACCCAGACTCAGGACAAACAAACATGTTCATGCACACAAATGGGAATCGAACCCACAACCTTCGAGGTGAAAGGCATAGTTTGTAAACACAATAGTGTAAATACAAGTAAATATAAAGATTTTAGCAGATTATTGAATTATATCATGACTTAATTTACGCATTTAACATACACTGACGGGACTGTGTGTGGATCAAAATTAAATATTAAACTAAATTCAACCGATTGAGATGAAATAGCTAAACGGTTTGGTAACGAGACAATCTAGAATTTCAAATATTTCAAAATTTAAAACATTACTATTTATAAGAAGAATATATATGAATATATTTTTCCTTTGAGCTATAATGAATGTTTTGTTAAACACGAAACCAGTGCGATTTTGGTAGAATTGTTGATAAAAAAACATGATTTTTAATAATATTGTTAATAGCACATCTTTTAAAAAAAATGGATAATCACAATAATAACAACCGGTGGTAGGCTTAGTGCTGAGGTAGTGTTTCGATTTGAGGGCGAATTTAGATATATTAACGATTACTAAGGCGCTCCTTAGGTTTGACGGGTATTTATTCTAAGGAGCACCTAAATGCCTCTGACTACGGCTTAGAAGTGCTATATACGAGGCATCTAGAACCTGTGACATTTATATTTATTACCAATAAGTAGCTCAATGCTAACATTATCATTAGGTACCATTGAAGATGCTTGACAGCTTCGATCGCTTTGATACAAGCTGAGTCTTCACAAAAACTGTAAATATCAGCTAATAAATTGACTTAGTAACACATCTTTCGTAATAACGAACACAAACGATTTACCGTTAGCGGAATCGCAAAAATTTAGCAAATATAATGGAGTGCCGCCGCGAAGTGT
The DNA here is from genome assembly GCF_905147045.1 of Nymphalis io. Lineage (NCBI taxonomy): Eukaryota > Metazoa > Arthropoda > Insecta > Lepidoptera > Nymphalidae > Nymphalis > Nymphalis io. Next base: position 14,341,577 of record NC_065889.1, read on the forward strand.
GTCAGCTCGGTAAGAGCGAATGCGGGAACAGTTAGTTTTGACTTTTACTTTTCTGCTTCTCCCCACCACGTGCGTGGAGATACAGAAACGCCTTAGAGTTTACTAATAGAACAAAAAACAACGAGACTATTTTAGTTTTAAACTATTTTGTTACATATTTGTTTAAATATTTAACGTCAACAGTTATATATTTACTTTTGGCAAAGACATTTATTAAGATGATATTTATTAATATGATATTTGTAAAAAATATTTTATTATTTTACTTTTAGTGGCAAATAGGTGTTTAGTTTTTATGGCATCACCATCAAAGTACAATCTATTTACTTCAATCTATTTACAATCGACGAAGGAATAAACTAACTTTGGCTATTGGAAGTGCACATATGTACATACGTACATACGCAGTATTTATAAAATCTGTTGAAAAGTATATGTTGATTTTGTAATGTTCATTTGTGTGCGTATTATTTATTATAATGAATATTATGTATATGTATATATAATTTTTAACTTAACAGCCATGTACTTGTAGAACCTGAACATCTATAACCATCATTAGACCATTTCCTCTGCCTCCAAGTCGCCGGGAAGAGATCGTTCATTAGCCCTAAGCAAGTTTGTAATACGCATTGGTCGTATACTTTCTTAGAGATATACAAACATACCGGTGAAATAAAGAGTCTCATTAGTTAAGATGTGTAATAAAAGTTATTGTGTTTCCATTGACATAGTTGCCAACATGTGTTGCGCTCTTTCCAATTCTAAGCTCCAGTATTTGAAACAATGATCAAAGTCAAATTAACTAGTTTCGCTTTAATCTGAATTGTAATTGATCGATCGTAGTCGATGACGCAGGTCACCAATGAGCGCTCAGGATGTATGGTTTAGGACCTGTCACTGATTAGTGTTTCAGAAACTGTAGGTTAATGTCGGAAATAATTATCCAACATTATTAAAACTTTTATTGGCAACTTAAAGTAATGTCACAGTATAATATAATGGTATTAATACTTTTTAACATGAAATTAATGCTTCTTGTTAATATTCTAAGTTTAAAGCGAGTGAAACAGCGAAGCGCAAGTACTTATATAGACATATTATGTATTTAAGCCTTCTGAGTATATAACGTGTAGTTTAACCAAACGGTTGGAAAAAGTGTTTATTTCTTAAATAGATTGTATGAAGCTGTAAATATATATTGCATAATAAAACATAGTTATTCGTAAATATTTCGGTAAGGTGGTTCAAACCCATTTAAAACAAAAAAAAACTGTATTCGTTCTCATCTTTGTGATAAGAATCAGTGGACAGGAAAAGTCACTTTAAACTTAAAAAGATCTGGCAAATCTAACTGTATTTTGTGAATACGTGACTTCTCAGACATGTTCAAACATGTTGTGATAAACATTACAAGGTTATGATGCAATTAAGTTAAAACAAAACTTAATACATTCAAAACAAAGGTATTTAAATAACGAATTTTATTTAATTAAATAAACGGATAATAATAATAAAATACGTATACATTTTTCCTTCCATTAAATACTTTGATAAATGAAGTCATAGATAAATAATGAAACTTAATTAAACATATTAATATTTGAGTATAATTTAATCTAAAATGCTGAATTGGTTAATATAAAGCTTTGAACACAGTAGAACTAAGTTAATAAATTCAATTTATAATAATAATCTGTCATTAATTTAAGAAAAATAGAATATTATTACAGTATTCTTAAAATATTTATTTAAGCAATTATACATAAATGAATAAAGGTATTTCAGTAAATAGTCAAGTAATACTTGAAGTAGGTACCTACAAAGTAAATTTATCAACTCCAAACACACCCATAAGCAAACCTTAGACTTGGTATTATCTTAAAGTCAAGTTCACGAACAAAACAGCCTGTAGTTCCCACCACGGAGCCATCGTGTTTACGGATGTGGCACACGCGTCCGCGATCCGTGCCACTGGCCCACTTTCCATAGCCGCCTCTCTCTCGCACGCTTTCGTCGTCTCGCTCGTGTCGCCCGCGCAAACGGAACTTCCGTTTAGGTTGCACGGTCAAGGTTATGGGTTAGAGATTCGGTAGCAAGATTCACTTGTTTGTTGGTAATGATTGTAACGTAATCATCTTTATTTGCCACTTGCGGTATCATCTCTACTATTTTAATAGAAATACTTACTTAATAAACGGTTCATTTTAATCATTTTTTTCGAATCGTAATTGGTTTTTTTTTTGGATCATATACGCAAAAGGCACTCTTCAGCCGAGTGACACGAAGAATGTGCAAGATTCGATTGGATTGGAGTGGAAGGTAAAAAATCAGGAGCTTTGGGAGAGGCCAATCATCAGCTGTGTTTGCGTCTTACTGAAGATGATGGTAATGCCGTATTGTAGTTATCAAAATCCGTCTTTCAGTTTCGATATTATTTTAAAAGTGCTCTAAATATTAAATAGATATTGGGTCTTAATATTTTTAACTTGTCCATAGAAAATTTTAACTTGTCTATAGTTCCTTAGTAAAGATGTGAATAAAATAAAACGTTTATTAATTTGTAAAATGATAAAATACTAAAGAGGCTGTGGAAAAAGGAAGCCAGCCTCTTTTAATGTAATAAAACGCTACCTGTTTACAGGATGCATGTCATTGCATTGCATTACAGAGCAGGTTTTCATGTTATATTTCCGTTTGAAATACAAAATCTTTTAATATAGTTCCGTTGTTTTTTGTTTATATGTAATAGACGGACGGATGGGCTAATAGGCTACATCTGATCGAAAATAACCCGTAAGAAAGTAACTTGTTTCTCTTCATATATACATTTTAAATATTTGCCTTGGTCGGCTTTGAATCTTTAATAATCACAGCAGCCATTGCATCAAACTGTCATGCATACTTTATGTGTCGTATGATGCGGGTCAATGAAACACCCGACCCCAAACGTCAGGTCGATACGGTAATAATTTCGCAAATTGTAAGGTGTTTTGCATATTGCGAGGTATAACCAAGTATCAAGAAATCACACTCCGAGCGCGCTATCCATTCAGTGTGCTTTGGTGAAATGAACAATTAATGGTATTAACCTGAAACACAAATTTTTTTGGTACAAGTAAAAAGCATTTGCTTTTAATATTTTTAATAATAATAAATATTTATTTAAAACTACAATTTGACTAAACTGCTTATAACTAAAAACTTTTAAATAAATTAATATTTAAACGTATATGAGTTATTAATAAATAAATTATATATATAATATAGTATGTAGTAAATAATTTTAAATGTGTTTGTTAGCATATAAATATAAAAAGGACACATTAAAGCAGGGATGTAGTGAAACTTTCTGTCCTGATTCCTAAGTTACATTAACTTCAGGCGACAATATTTTCTTCAATGATGATAATCGTGTAAAAGTTTACTTGTAGGGCTTTGAATAAGCCCTGGGTGGGTAACATCTACTTATTCTACCGCCAAACAATAATTCCTTATATTGTTGTGTTCTGATTGCAATGGGACTGAACCAGTATGACAGGTACAAGGGCTATAACATCTTAGTTATCAAGGTAGCGCATTACTGATGTAAGAGAAGGTTAATATTTCGTAAAGCACCAATGGCCTTATTGACAGGCTGTCAGCCTAATGATATTATATACATTATACAGATTTAATATAACCGTGATAGCCCAGTTAGAAGTACTGGTTAAGCACACTAATAATTCAAAACTCTAGTATTTCGTATAAGTTGACGTCTCAGCGTTCACTTCATACGTAATGTCGCCACCAGGCTAAGCCTTAGCCCTCGAGAGGTCGCGAGACGCAGGTTCAAGTATGAAGGGCAAGGCGGCTGCATTTCACTGTTCCTAAAGGTTGCGCTGACCTTTCATTTATTACCAGTTTCTGATATGGGTCGCTGACACCGATATTTCGCTGATTTATCGGGGTTAATGAAGTTTCGTGGTATGTGTTTCATTAAATTTCATCCTACTTTGTAAATTGTGATATTTTTTCATTCAAGCTTCTTATTATTTTATTTTATTAAAGGGACACATTGTAAGATCATATTTTAATATTTTTATTATTAAAAGAAAACAGCTTGACAAAAGACAAATTCGTGTATTTAGCAATACTGAGACTGAGGAAAACAATATAATAATAATAATAATATCCTGGGACATTTTTCACACACGGCCATCTGATCCCAAATAAAGCTTGTACAAAGCTTGTGCTATGGAAACCAGACAACTGATATACTACATATACTACTTTCCTTTTGTAAAAACATACTGATGATAATTACACCCAGACTCAGGACAAACAGACATGTTCATGCACACAAATGTCTGTCCTGGGTGGGAATCGAACCCGCAACTTTCGACGTGAAAGGCAAGGATCTACCAACCACGCCAACCGGCTCAAATATGTGGCGGCGTGTTTGTTAGCCATCTTCCATTATCACAAGTCAAATGTCTCATACATATTCCTAGCAGCAAGGCACATGGATGCTATTATATACTTTCCCCAACGTTGGTCTTATTAAATGTACACAATATATATATTCTATTATTAAAATTAATTATTTTATGCGCTTAAGATTAAATAAGTAAGTGCATACTAAATACAGTCAGTGGGATTGTAAAATGCGAAATTGTGTAGAGCATCTTTCAATAAGTAAGCAAGGCTCTGAGTCGTGATTTAACATCAATTTTAAAATATATTTTAATAATATAATGATAAAATGAAATTAAACCAAAATATATAATATATTTTCACCTATTTCATGATCTCTTATATATATATAACCACCTACAAACATTATATACATTATTTTACTCAAAATAATAAAAAGTGTAAATGTGAAAATATAATAATAAATGTGACTTTTAATGCATTTAAGTTTTTAACAAAGACAGCAACGCAGATTATAATATGGTTAATTGCTTGCGAATGAGGCCTCTTTCTCTATTGAGCCGTCATTGTTGCCAGTAGTGATAAAACTATATGGTTATGATAGGTCATCAACATGAATACACTCACACCGTTAGCTTGAGACCAAATTTCTCTTATTTGTGGTGTGTTTTAGTATTTTTTATTATTTTTTTGTCTACACGAAGTTTTCCTTCAACTACGAGAATTATAAATTAACAAGAAGTGATTGAAAAATAGATAAAGAAAATACAAATATATTTTATTCAAGTATTGTATGTGTGTTATATATATTTACGAGAATATATTTAATTTTAGTTACTGCATATATTATATAATTATAGCATTTGCACTACCTTGATTCCTTATATTGTCTGTATTGATAGTTTAAAGCGATAAGGTGTCCTTTGCACATTCTAACTCGAATAACTTTATGTGTATTTAATTTTCCTTTTGTGTACAATATTGACATGTTTCTTTCTATATTATAAAATTGTTTTAAGAATAAAAAACGTTATAAACTCAGTATGCACAACAATTAAGGTTATTGACAGTAAAATTCAATAACAATAAAAAAGCTACAAATATTTCGGTATTCTATCCCCTTAAAATATTTGAACAAAAATAAGGCTTTTATCCTTATCTTGTGTAATAATATATTAACGCATTTACCAAATAAGTCATTTCAGCTGGTCCCTGTCCACATCGCGTGAGCCGAACATTGGAAATTTGATCTTTTCAAGTTAAAAAAAAATGTATTTATTGAAGAATAATAATTATTATTAGTTATATACCAATTGTTTCACGGTTGCATATTTTAATATTCAATTTATTGCGTTTGAACATGAAACACTAAGTTTGCGCACATAATTACATTATGAAATTCTGAAGATATACTCGAATATATATTTTTATTATACAATAAAGGTAAATGAAAGTTTCTGTTCTAAAGGTTATTGTAGAATGAATTATTAATAAATAAATATCTTTAGGTGAAAGATATAGTATAGTTCTTTATTTAAATTGACAATTTCGTAAAACAATTGTAACGATAGGATGGAAATAGGGTTCTTACGTCATCTTGCTTCATACGCCTCAGTGGCTTAGCAGACACACAGACATACATGATTGCATTAGCATTTATAATATTAATATAGATTATTGAGTTGTCAGTCTAACTTAATAAGGCGCAATTCTTATCAAAATCTTAGCAACTAGTCGAAGTTTGTAAGTTGGTAAAACATGCCTGCGTTTTTCTCTTATCAATCTAATTTGCCGTCCCATCCATAAGATTGAGGATATATAAATGAACTTGTGCTTGAGCACACACTTGTGCACTGTAATATGTCCTGTGCAGTTGGATTTCGTAAGTGTAGCCGCCATCGCCGATATCGGTCAGGAAGACATCAGCATCTAGTAGTCTCCGCTCGTCTCCAGTCCGCGTTTGCTCAGCGCTAATTTGTAACAGTATTTTAAATATATATTAATATTGTTTATTTTGGTTAATGCATAGATCGGAACGTTATTTCTTGTCCTTGAATTGATATTGACGTCTGACGGCGTCGTGCTTGAAGTCATTTAGTGTAACGAACTAATTCTTCTCACATCCCACAAGTAATATCACCCATCCCATGGCTGCACTCTTTATGTGTGCGAAGACCAAGAAGTTGGGAGTGCTTACTCCCAAAAAGAATAGTGTCTCACTAGTAAAAAATAGTAACAGCCTGTGAATACCCCGCAGCTGGGCTAAGGCCCCATCTCCTTTTTGAGGAGGTTTGGAGCTTATCCCACCATGCTGTTCTAATGCGGGTTAGAGGATACACATGCGGCAGGATTTGAGTGAAATTAGACACATGCAGGTTTCCTCTCAATGTGTTTTCCTTCACCGCTGAGCATGAGTAATTATAAACATACATGAAGCATATGAAAATTCAGTATATGTCGGGATTTGTACCCGCGATTATCAGTTAAGATTCACGCGTTCTAACCATTGGGCCATCTCAAGCCGTATTTCGGGATATCAACCCTTTCTAATCATCGTAATATTTGTTTTCATAATTGTTCAAATTATTACAATTCTACAATGTTTTATGATTATCACCTGTCTATACCGTAGATTAATTGTCGATATGTTGTTTAATGCTCAACTATATACGCGAGATCTATGTTGACCGGTCAGTTAGTCACGAGACGCGCCTATTTTACTGGTGGTAGAGCTTTGTGCAAGCTCGTCTGGGTAGTTACCACCCACTCATCAGATGTTCTACCGCAAAACAGCAGTACTTGGTATTGTTGTGTTCCGGTTTGAAGGGTGAGTGAGCCAGTGTAATTACAGGCACAAGGGACATAACATCTTAGTTCCCAAGGTTGGTGGCGCATTGGTGATGTAAGCGATGGTTAGCATTTCTTACAACGCCATTGTCTATGGGCGTTGGCGACCACTTACCATCAAGTGACCCATATGCTCATCCACCATCCATACCTATAGTAGGTGATGATACTCACTAAGACTTGCCATATATTTACAAAAATGTATTATATGTATATATCTATGTGTATAATATATTTTTATTTATTTTTTAGTAGACCCAGACGAAGCTCATCTCACACAAAGTCCTACCACCAATTACCACTAAGTTTTCACGTACCTCAAGTTGTATCGTGTTTAACTCTTTAAAATTTTAAAAATCCGTTCAAGTAAACAACGAGGGCCTTTTTAATTTGACATGCGTTCCGGGAATCTTGCTTTTAGATAAAACAAGTACCAAGTACATAAAGAATATATATTTACAAATCGAAATTTCATCCAACATATGAAGTTTATTTTGAATGGCGAACATAAAAAAAAAATTATATTATAGACAGTAATTAAGCACACGAAGTGTCAGTACACCGCTGATTAATTTTATCGTGAGCTTTATTTTTCACTTTTAGATGAATAATTTCATAATATACAAAATATAGCGATTATTTATAATCAGTTACCTACCAAAATATATATTTGAATATACATTAGCCTGGACTAGAGCAGAGTGACATAACAGGTGGACGTAAAGAGAATATTAGAACGTTATTGCCATGCCTTAATAGTACGTTAAATATAATAATATATAATAATAATTCATAAATATATTTAGGGATCTTTTTTTTTTTTTTATAGAATACGAAGGTGGACGAGCATATGGGCCACCTGATGGTAAGTGGTCACCAAACGCCCTTAGACATTGGCATTGTAAGAAATGTCAACCATCGCTTATAGCCAATGCGCCACCAACCTTGGGAACTAAGATTTTATGTCCCTTGTGCCTGTAATTACACTGGCTCACTCACCCTTCAAACCGGAACACAACAATATCAAGTATCGCTGTTTTGCGGTAGAATATCTGATGAGTGGGTGGTACCTACCCAGACGGGCTTGCACAAAGCCCTACCACCAGTATCTTACTAGTTATAATACTACCCTATCTTAATATTGTAATATATTTAGATATATGGTTTATTCCGCAATATAATCTATGCCTAGATTAATTAATGACCTATTTCGACCGTGATTATGTAGTATGAATAAATTCACGAACTTTCCTATAATAATAGTACACTAATATAATAATATTAGTGTGATAAACTAATTATAATAATCATATTAAATGAATATAAAATAAAGGTAATTCTAGACGAGGGTCATAAACCTCCCTTTTAAAAATATTTTACTGTAAGTACTGTCCGATGTTATAAATGTTACACCGAAAATTAGTTAAAAAGAAAAATAATATGTATATCTTTTTTATTACATTCTAAACATCACTGTAAAATCTTATGTTTTGTATCGTTAAAAAAAATAAATAACTTATTGCTGTTTTATTTAACATAATATATAATATTTATCATATTTACGAATTAAATCGGACAATTCAAACTTAAAACTTTTTAAATTTATAATGTGTTATTCCCACTTTCTCTCTTTTTATTAATAAGTAACTAGGCGACTGTGCTTCGCTGGCTTCTGATAATGATTAATTAGTTTAAAAAAAATTGTGAAAATTAGCTTTTTGTCAGATATTCTATATAGACAAACATAAAAGAAAAAACCTATTCTGATTAAAAAAATATAACCCAAATGTTTAGAACCGTTTCCAAGATACAAGAAATATATATACATGTACAAGACTTATTTAATATTTTGCTCAATATTAAATAAGAATATTAGTAATGTTGAAAAAGTATAATTCTTAATATACATGGTGTTATGAAAAGGTGTAAGTTCGTAGCATACGTGCTTGCTCCGCGCATGCGTCGCTCGGTGAAATCACAGTAAGTGGGTTGGAGAAAGAATCTCGGCGGCAGGTAGCGTCAGCATAAACAGTTAAACGATGATTTGCCAGATCTTTTATATTACTTTTTACCTATAAATTTTCATTTATATTTTTTGATAGTCGTTTGCGGTATATAAATTTAATGTAATAAATATATCGATTTATAATATCATTCCTCGGTTTAGACAACCCATTTGTCAAATTTCTTGACTAACGATTGAAACGTCAAATCAGGACAATCAAACAAACAAATTCACTTTCACATTTATAATGACACTTTTTACGCCGTTCACACCGCTACGGAGTTCATAATAATGGTGTCATAAAAAAGTAAATAAATATGTTCAAGTTAATATAATCTATAGAACTATTTCTGCCTAATTAAATGTCAATTTCGTTATCAATATTAACAACATTATATAAATCATCGCATCGTTGGTATTTTGATGAATTGTATAAGTGAGGTTTGAAATATTTCTATGTATATACGCTCTAACAGCCTAGATCTTACTCCGGTCGTGTCGGATTGCCATCTTATCGGATTATGACGGTTAGGGAACAGAGAGTTTGCATATATTCACATGTATAGTTCTATAGTGCTCTGTCATAGTAGACAATTAAGGATATTACATTACTTTAAGCTTATAAGCTACTACTAGCCGTGTGGTGACGGCGACGAATATCACCACCCCATCTCATCCCGTGGGGGGCGTAGAAGTCGACCCGAGGGAATATACACCAGAGAACGGGCAGCAGCGTCTCTCTGAGTATTATGACTAACTTACTGCGATCGCCAACCCGTCTGCTAAGCATGGCGATTATGGCATATCCCCTCAATGATTCGCGCAACTAAACCACGGCCCCTAGTCCCCGGCAGCCCTGCGTCGCGGGAAGCCGTTGGATGCGGGCAGCGCAAGATCGGCCAACGTGGAAATCCTTGGGGGAGGTCTTTGTCCAGCAGTGGACGTCTTGCCGCTGATATGATGATGAAGATGAAGCTTATAAAGTTATAATCTTCATAGTTTAATTAAAATAACATAAAATATAAGACCAATTTAAAAACCCGACAGACGCTCAAAGAAACAAAAAATAATCTACAGTTCATTTTATTCTATTTGTAATTATACGAATAAATTATATAAATCGATTAAAAGTACTGAGTCAATTGCGCATAAATCTTTAAGTTGGTACTAAGCAATTCTGTCTGAGTTTTCATAATCATTGAACATAAAACTAATATATCGGTCTCTCATTAAAATTTTTTTATTCAGTAATTTATCAAGCTTTAGATTTTATTAATACAATCGACGGCAAGAAAGTCACAGATCAAATTATAATTTTTTTTCGAAATTGTTATTGGTAACAAAAATAATGATGACAATTTTTTCTATCTCTATCTATACGCGTGCGTGCAAGGTCTCGTTTATATATGAGCTTGTGTGCGCTCGTTTTCTCTGTGTGCCCTGCACCTGTCGCGAAAAGGCAATTCGTTGTGTGTACATTATGGCTATTTTCACATCCGACTTTCTTCCGAGACGCTCGGGAATCGCCGACTGTGTGAACCGTGAATCTTTCTCTTCGTCGTTCGCACCTTTGTTTGATCTGATGTCTCGTGTGACACACTTCTTAAACTTTTAGTGAGATATTTGATACGAGCTCATTATGTATTGATTTTGAAAGTGTTTTAAGGTTTGGTGAAATGATGGACAACAGTTTATCATTAACAAAAAAATCTCCATTTATTTTACATTAATTTACAATTTACTTATAATGAAAAAAACCTCTCGAAAATATAACATTTTTCCTTATGAAATACGCGATTATCGTTAAAGTGAATCAATACACTATCAAATAAATTTCTTAACATATACAATTTAAACAGATTGCAATAAATGTTATCAAAACGTCATCCGAAGGCACAAAATCTTACTCATTTGATAGTACATCGATTTTCTTAGATACGCTAGAATGGACAGAAGGATTTACAATAAAATTACAAAATTATAGTTACAAATAAATACTTAGAAACTATGTCACTTAATTCTAAAAAAGGTACTTTATTACGTCTACAAACGCTGTAGGAAACGCTGCGTGTGAAACACGAAAATCTAATATTAATAATTTATTGAAATAGATCAAATTCATATAACATTTTTATACAATTATTTTAAAATTATAAATCACCTTCACACTGTATTATGTATTTTTATAAGCGTTTCACAACCGCGCGTTTAGCCCACAGTGAGTAGCACGGCTTAATCGCCTATTTAGGGCCGTAAGGATTTCGTCCTGTATCGCCCTAAGCTTCATTTGCAGACGCTCGCAATGTTTAAAATAATTAATTATATTTATGAAATGTATATAATGGAATGTTTGTAAGGTTATAAATATATAAAATCTTGCTTGTCATGGATATTTCTCAAGTATATAATGTAATATGGAAGCCTTGGATTTATTGGAGTCGATATTTGTTTAATTTTTGCTCTTAAGTATTTATATATTAAAAATTACCATATTTATCTTAAATGAACCGGCACTAGAAAAGGTTTAGTTAATAAAAAAATATGATAATAAATATAGGAAACTTATTCGTTCATTATTTAAGAATACATTACCTTTTATTCATCTGAAAATATTCTTAATAACTTCTTTGACGTCAACTACAATGTAACAACTAAATAAATCAATGCTAGTATTTAAATATGTTACAAAATATATGGAAAACTGAATGAGAAATGTTCAGCGCTATTTGTGAATGTTACGAAAATATTTTATTTTATTATCGCTTTGAATATTATGTTATTCAGTAACTCATATTACATGAGCCCTTCATAGTAAATATTACGCAACAACGGATCGCTGTTATTAGAACATCGGGTTGAGTTTTTCTCCATCCGCTTCCCGGACGCGTCGAGTTCCGCTCGCGTGCGCCTGCGCACCGCGAAGGATTCTTAGCGTTTTTTCACGATTTCGGGATTTTGTCGGAATTTTAATAGATGATGTGTCATTGTAGTTTATTAAATATTATGAATTATTATAATTTAGCATGCAATTACGATTAGTGAGGAAAATGAAATTGTGTTAACTTAATAATGTTGGAAGAAGTCTCTTAAAAATTTAAATGTATTATTTATTAATTTTTTAATTTATTGATTAGATATCTGACATTCAAATTGATGGTATTGTTACTTAACTTTCACTCTTAATTTTAGTCTTTTAGACTTTTCGTTACGGTACTAAAATCATTACATTGAAACCAAATTTACAGAACGAAACCTAACCACGGTAAAAAAAGATTCTTTTAAATTTTGTTTGTACCTTCGTACAGTTAATATGGCCTATCTGTTTAAACATTGCGTTACTTCTTCCGAATAATAATAATTGTTAGCAATTAATTAATAATGTTATACTTGTGACGTGTTAAAATACGATTTGGGGTTTTCGCGTTAGTAAAGTTAAATATAAGAATGCTATAAAATATCGTAATAGTAAGAATCGCTGTTAGATTAGCCTCATTTGCTTTGTCTCTTCATTATACAAGTACCTAAAACTATACATTATAAAGCTAATCATTAGTTTGACTATAAATAGGTAATCGGAGTAAGTATTCACACAAACGAAGACAATTATTAATAATGGGGAAAGTCGCGAGTACACATTACTGTGCTCACGTTCCGTGGAGAATCGACTATTATCTGTCATGTGCGAGATAATGATTTATAAACGTACAATAAACGAACGAGCTAAAGAAATCGCTCGTGAAAGACTAAACACTGTAATGAACGATTACAAGACGTCAAATAAACATTCGCTACGTTATGATAATATAAACAATATTATCTACATCAAAATAAATTTGAAGAACTTAAAACTAGTTAACATTGCACTTGTCCTTAGGAGGAGTGTTAATCTACAGGGTTATAATACGTGAACATCGTTCTTAACTAAGTTAAAAGACAATGATGCCGATGTAATAGAAATCATATACAAATAACCTAACATGAGATTCTAAAGAGGCACCACACACGTATATGTTCGTCCACACAACACTCACGCACACAACTACGAGCTATAGAAATGCTTCATTTTGAGCTGGCGATGTAGGAGCCGACTGCTCCTAGTCCCGCCCGATCCGCTTGTGGATTTGTTGGTGCTTAATCAAATGCGCTTTCTGACGAAAGGCTTTCGCACACACATCGCATCTGAAAGGTTTTTCGCCCGTGTGCGTGCGAAGATGTACCTTTATATTAGATTTGTTCAAGAACCCCCTGTTACAAATTCCACAACGATGAACCGGTTTCTCCTTGCCAAGTAGACCACTCAACTCGGCTGATGTGGCAGATGCAAATGCTAGTGAACTTCCGTGAAGACTGCCTCCGTTACTAGATTGTTTTGCCTTCGCTCGACTTCGCTTGCTCTTATTTGATGGAGTTACTGTCGTCGTGTGAGCGTGAGGATAGCCTAATAGTCTTTCTGGACTACAAAGGCCGTCTGGTTTTAGACCAAGAGCATAATGGGGTGCGTAACGACCGTTGAGAAGGCCGCCGACTCCATCAGTAGTCGACACAGCGTTGCCGGGAGGTGATGATGTCGATATCACGTCCATGCCGTAACTTGTCGAGCTTGGCGCTTCTTGTTTAACCGGGGGACCGTTTTGTAATCTATTTTGGAGCAACGGCATGTAGCTATGCGACAAAAGTGATTGAAGCGTTGAACCCGCTTGTCCCAAATTCTTTTGAATAAATTCCTGAGTTTTTGTGAAATCTTGGCTAGATTTGCATGGATAATCTAAGCTAGACTGGTGACTGGATTGTGATGGTGGTGGGGAACTTGGAAGGCCGAACTCGGATAAATCTTGCGGTACTATTTTATCTCCATGTTGACTGTAAGCGCCAGCTATCCATGCGTCGATGTCCATCCAGCTGTCTCTAGAATCATTTCTCTCTGGGTCCTCTGGTTGAGATGGAACCGTCGTATCGGCAATAGCGGATCCGATTATCGCCGCAATATCTTCTATAGAGCTTATGTCATACATATCTTGTTTGGTGTTATCGTCGAATATTTTTGTGGGTGGTGAACAAGACTTAGCACAAGAGTCAGCAACGCTCGGCACCGATGATTCAGGAAACGGCTTTGTATCAGGCACGTCAAGAGGAAACGGTTTCACGTCTTCTAAATCTGGAGGCTCGGATTCAGCCGCACATGTTGATGATGAGACGACGTCGTGGTCTGTACCGTATCCGCTTTGCGTGGGGTAATTGTTATTCTCCTCTGGAAGACGTTGCGCGATGGCATGAAAGTGGTGGCCTGAGATGCCGTTGATGGACAGATGACCGGTGTAGCCGGTGAAAGGAGGGAGAGGCTTAAGCTCTGCGAGCGGAGGGGGCGCTAGTAGTGAATCGAGGAGCTCGTGGCAGGGCGGAGAAGAGGTGTCCAGCTTCGGATCGAGCCAACAAGCGCCCAGAAGTAGCTCGTCGCCGCCGGGCCCGCCACCTGCCACGCCCGTACACTTCATGCCGCGCCTCACCGCAACGCCAGAGCCAAGAGACACCCCGCCACCGCCATACTTGGACGCCGCCACCCTGCCGCGCTGTCTGTAAAGGAAAACACGTATATTATTAATGTTGTAATTTATATGTAGGTTAGTCGAATACGAAATCAAGATATTGGCGCTAAATAATCGTTTCCATTTTGCCGGCGCGCGCGCCGCTCCGCTTCACTAGCTATCGGTGTTGCTACGATAGTGACTGCTTACTAGTTTTATTTCATTCGCATACTAAGAGACTGATTTACGTTATTTCCTTGCAAAATAGCCCAATTTTGTAAGTTATATTTTGTCAAACATAATCATTGTCAAGCTGATAAGAATTAGAGATGAAACGATACTGTTCTATATATTAAAAGTCACGCCTATTTTCTCAAAATATAATGAAATATCTAACTTTAGCTGTAATTACATTCCCGCTATGTATATAGCATCGCTTCTTTTGCATGGAATTCGTACAACTTATTTAAATAAGTCCTTTAGCCCTGATTAATCAGGGTAAAAAATAGCATATAAAAAGTAGCATTTAATATCTTTCTAATGAATTAGCGTGTCAAACATTACAGTTGAATTAGGACTTAACGTTCAAGTTTTTAATGTTAATAAAGAAATACTATTTGTATAGTTAATTAAGCAGATTGCTATCGATGAGCAGACGGATAGCCGTATGCGCGATGCATTCAGCGATCCACTTCACGAGTATATCTAAACATGCACAATTAACCGAGTTATTCGAGTTAGCTGACCGTGTTCTTTGTAACAGCTAAACAGTAGTGAAAATAGATTAAGATTAATACGTAAATTTCAAATGCATAAATTGTTTAATAAGATGTAATTTATAAGAAAATATTATACGTTTTAACTATTTCTTTAAAAATGTTTTGCTGATGATTATTTGTGTTTTTTGTGTTACAAAGTAGTTGATTTATTTAACCGAAGATTATAGTTCAAATCTAAAAGAACTCTTGGGTTATCATGCGCTTACTTGTGATCGTAATTTATTTCACGCAAAGGATAGGCTCGTGAGGAAACCGGCATGTTTCGGATGTAAATTTGCTACATTGCCTGAAGAGTTCATTGAAACACACCTCTGTTTTTTGTTAATTTCAAGGCTATTAATGCATATCGTTTTACAGAAAAGAAAGATGTACTAATTTTGTGTTAAACAAAATACGAGTTTTGTGATTTATTTGAAAAGAAAAATATAATTTCATGGTCTACGGAAACAAGCTAATTATTTTATTTTACATATTCTTAAAGTACATAGTGACAATTTTTTTTTAAAGTAGACGAGCTGCTATTTCTTCTGATGGTTAGTTTTTACTTAATAGTATTCTTAGTAGTACTTAGTGGTAGTATCTTCGCCATGTAAACTGTCACTTCAAGAAACATAAACTAACACTGTCAATGCACAACCAACGATCGGACTTAAGGTGTTACATCAGTAGTTATTTTAATTACGCTGCCTAATAATGGATTTAGAATTATCACCGACAGTATATTTATAAATGATCTCGTGATTAAAATGCAACAATTTTTATGACTATGTCTATCATATACGTACTTATATATTATAAGTGTATTATCGATATATACCAAAACTTATCGGTTTTGTTTTGTAATTTTTACATTTACATAACAAAGTTTTACATAATATATTAAGCAATTTTTTTATACGAAAAAAACAAAAAAGTATTAACATTATATAAATAATCGTAGCATACAGAATCTTTTTAACTAATCATGGTTCATTTCACATATTAAAACTATTGTCAAATAAATGTACACCTCCCGTTGTAATCGACGTTGCCTAGTCCAGTTTATTGTGTGTAGTTGTAACACGCACACTGTCGCAATATTAATAGCGGCACGCAATAATTTGCAATCTGTGTAAAAAATAAGTTCGCTTATAATAAAGATTTGTCTCGGCTTCCGAATCGGCCTTGGGGTGTTTTTCGTAAATCGTTTAGTTCATAAAGGCGATTGCGCGGGTCGTTGGCCCGTAGCGAGTGGCGAAATTGGAAAAAAAATTTAAATGGAATCGATTGCGTTCCAAACGCGACTGCAGTGAAAATGTATTTTTTCTTGAGAAAAATATGTAAAAATTGAATTTTTATTATTAATTCTAATAATTTAACTGTTTTAAATTATTTTTATATAGTTCATAAGTTTAATAAAATATTGTAAAATCTATTAGAATCGGCTTAATATTATGATCACTGATGATTTATAAGTATGTATGTCTGTCATAGATGTACAATCTATCGGGATATTTCTTATAAATGAACTACCGGTCCCGAGATCGCTCGAGTAGACCACGCGTCTACACAAAACAATAATATTGTAGGATAAAGATGCGGAGATAAAATCTTGATTTTTCGAAGGTTAGACACCTTCCGGCTCACAGAACGACTCACCGAATTTTCATCACAATCGTATCAAAGGATAGATTGAAGGTTATCACATTTTTACATGTTTAACAATGCTCGGGTTTGAATTAAGACTCAAAATTCAAGTTTATTGTAAGTTTACTACATAACGATGGTTTCATGAATTATTATAAAATCTATAAAACAGATGCGATCGCCGAAACCTAAGCCAAGCGAGACAAAAGTATATTTTTATACGTTTGACGTTTTACGTTGTTTCGAAATTTCGGATATAAAAACTTATTTCAAAATCAAATAATTTAAGTATCACTTATTACTATTTTATGAGTGTTATAAATTATGGATTGACTCACTGAATAAAAACGGAAGTAGAAATTAAGATGTATACACGAGTAACTTATTTATTGATCATTGACAAGATAGATATTTAACAAATCAAACTGTAATACCAAAACAACATGGCCTAAAATTGTATGAACATGTACGCCAGATTGTACAGAGATGATATTTATGTCATTTAATAATAAAAT
The DNA here is from genome assembly GCF_905147045.1 of Nymphalis io. NCBI lineage: Eukaryota > Metazoa > Arthropoda > Insecta > Lepidoptera > Nymphalidae > Nymphalis > Nymphalis io. The sequence goes on from NC_065889.1 coordinate 14,359,287, forward strand.
TTGTTCTATATTTTCTATATAAAGAATACGAAACTTGTATATTCTTATGCAGTCGTTAATTGAAATAAAAATTAAAAATATTGATGCAATTTTCTCTTTTAACTTACGATTGCAAGTTTGTTACATGGTTATTTCAGTGGTCCGATTTTAATTATAAACATATTAGCTTATTACCTAAACGTTGCTTTATACACTTTAATAGTCAGGAAATGAAAACAAAAATTTTGTACATTTCATCATTAAATGCTAGTATAACCTAATTTAATAACAATTGCTTGGTAAAGTGCGTAAAAATACGTTTTTTTTTTTTAAATGTATAGGCTAGCGCTTGACTGTTATCACACCTGATGGAAAGTGAGATACAGTCTAAGATGGAGCGCGCTTGCCTAGAAGATGCCTATTCACTCTAGACTTGAAGGTTGAAGGGCCCACATTGTAGGTGGTGGGGAAAACGGAGGTCGGGAGGGTATTCCAGACCTTGGCGGTGCGTATCAGAAACGAGGAAGCAAATCGTTTCGTACGTGTCTTAAATATGTCAACTACGTACGGATGCTGATCTTTTCGATGCCTCGCAGTTCTATGGTAAAAAGGTGACGGGGGAACCAAATTCAATAGTTCCTGAGCACACTCTCTGAAATATATCTTGTAGAATACCGACAGACAGGCAACCTTACGACGATGGTCTGGAGTTTTGTGACCAGTGTCTGGTCGCCAATGAGCCTTCTAGCACGACGATCCACTGAATTCAAAGCTTCAAGCTGGTACTTAGCAGAGCCGTCCCATAAATGGCTGCAGTACTCCATGCACGATCTGGCTTGGGCTTGATATAGAGTCAAAAGCTGTTCCGGTGTGAAGTACTGCTTGACCTTATTGAGGATGCCAAGTTTTTTGCCAGCAGTTTTAGCTTTGGATTCAATGTATTGTCCAAAGTTGAGTTTGGATGTTAATGTAACTCCTAAAAGCTCTATACTGTCGGTGATGGGTACAGATACACCTCGGAAAGTCGGAGTCAGGTGGAATGGACTCCTCTTGGCGGTGAACAATCACGCTTGAGTCTTGGTAGGATTAAATTTGACTTGGTTATCATCGCCCCAAGTCGATACCTCTTCCAATGTCAAATTGATGTGTTCTACCAAGGCCTCCCTTTGCTCACGAGTTTCTGCTGCTTTAGCTCGGGAGACCGGATATGTATCTCTTCGTTACAGTGCTGTCGTCTGCGTATCCAAAGATACCGGGTTTCCGCAGATCGTTTATATGTAGCAGGAAGAGTGTAGCGGAGAGAATTGATCCCTGAGGAACACCGGCATTAATCGCCATTAGATCAGACGAGAAGCCATCTAGGACAACCCGAAATGATCGTCCACTCCTGAGTGGACGATCATTTCAAATTTCATTCAATCATCATCATCATTCAATCATTTCATTCAATCTGATATCCAGTTGCATAGGCCAACAGGTATCACGTAGCTAGGAAGCTTGGACCCGGTCTAACGCTTCACCGTACTTGTCCATGGCCTTTCCCCAGATGTGAGTAGCGTACACTAAGAGATCTCCTGTTGATCGATTCCGTCGAAAGCCGTACTGCTGGTCCGATAGGTGATCGTTTTCTTCGAGGTACGCCTGGAGTTTGTTATTCAATACACGGTCTGTAATTGGCCGGCTCCGAACGGCTATTCTTCTTAGGTACTGGTTGTACGTTTGCAATCTTCCAAGCCTTAGGGACTTGAGCGGATTTAAGAGAGAGATGGTACAAGCGTGTTAGAATAGGGGACAACTCAAGTGCACAATTCCTCAAGAGTATTGCTGGAATCCCATCAGGGCCACCGGCCTTATTCACATTCAAGGTGCGCAGAATTTTTATAACCTCTCTTTGGTGAATTCGTATCTCTGGCATAATTGAGTCGCAAGGTGGTATGTTTGGTGGTGAGGCACTTCCCACATCGAAACGTGAATTTTCGGCAAACGGAGCCGCTAATAGGTTAGCCTTTTCTGTTGCCGTAAAAGCCAGGGATCCGTCAGGCTTCAGCAGTGGAGATAGCGATATACGACAGAAGTTCGTCTCCACCGACTTTTACAGGGACCAGAATGCTTTACTACCACGGGGATAGGAAGGTTATTTGGCTCCAAGACGTCTAGTTCGGTTGAAACGAACCTTCTTGAGGACCTTGTAGGACTTGGCAGCAGAGTTAAAGGCTCTCTTCTTAGTTGCAATGTCCGGAGCTTTGGTGGTGCGGGCTACTGCCCACGCTACAAACGCTGTGTTTTTCTGGGCCTCAGCTTCGGCGTACTCAGCGTTGTACCACCTAGGGATCTTGCCATCTAATGATACGACAGCATATGGAATAAAGAACTACATAGCCTGACATATTACTTCAGATATTGCTTGTTCGCAGCTCGAGGGATCATTGGAAGAGAAGCATATCTGCCGCCAAGGATAGGACGCAAAAAAGTGTCGCATCTCGTCCCAATCTGCCGACTTGTATCGCCACACCCGTTTGGTTCCAGTGGGACCAGAGTCCAGAGGGTGGAAGTTGTAGACCGACTTGACCACACAATGATCAGAAGTGCCCAACGGAGCCGCAACTGACACTGAAAATCGGTCAGGGTCGGTAGTCAGCAGAAGGTCCAGACAATTAGGTGTATGACAGTCCACGTCCGGCACCCGAGTTGCTTCATGTTCCAGCTGAGAGAGATCTAGGGATATTGCGAATTTGAGCGCCTCTCTCCCGGCGTGGTCGGTGTTCTGGTATGGGAATAGCCAATCTTGGTGGTGTGCGTTGAAATCCCCCAAAAACTCCATTTGAGAAGTCGGGTAACGACGTTGGACGGCATCAGCCATCACGCTGAGATACTCAAACATCCGAGTTGTCTCCTGGTCAGCACTGTGCGACCTATAGACGCAGGCGAATATAATCTGCTCCAAACCTGTATCCGATACGCACCACATTACCGAAAAATCGGGTACCTCAAGTTTCGGATACGCCGGCAGCAGACCTCATTACGAGTGTACATACAGACGCCAGCACGAGGTTTGAAGTTGTGTTCGAGTGAATATCCGGGATACTGTAAGTACGCTACATCTGCTGGACTGGTAATTTGTGTCTCCGTGAGAAAGAGCAAGTGCGGCTTGGCGGTTTCAAGGTGGTGGTGGACCGCAAAGAGATTAGAGTGCAAACCTCGTATATTTGAGAGATGCACTGAAAAAGTGCAGTGGTGTAAATCTTTCTTCATTCTGTTTTTACAAACCATTGCGTGTGGGTGTGAATAGGTATGGGGAAATGGAAGTTGTACGAGGTGCCGCATTTTGGACATTGTGACTTTCACCGCAGAGACGGGAATGGTAGACTCAACTGGAGACCGCGGGGACGCTCGAACCCCCCTAGGAATCACCACCGGGACCTCTCTCTGGTCGCCAACCAGCACGATGGAAGCCATCCCAGGATTTTTCGCAAGTTGGCGGGGCAGCCTTTCATAGATGGCGAACCTACTAATTGGGCCCTCTACTAACTGCGGTCGGCCAGCGGTGCACCGTGCTTCGGATCCCGCTGCCCTCCAGATTGAACCGCCCGGCGTCACTGCGATTGCGGTCAGAACCTGTCACTAAATGCAGAGCACAACTATACAGACCCAATCCCCCATGGTAAGCCACTGCGAACTTCGCACCGGAACACGATATGTTGCGCGACAAGGTGGATCTAGCTCGACAAATCGCTATGGCGGTGCGGCTTTGTTCGCAGGGTGGTAATACTAGAATATGTTGCTCAATTAGCACTACCCAGGGGCCACGTGTAGGGTAATGAGGGACCTGAACCTGACTTTGGTGAGACCTACGGACGTGAGCAACTTTGACCCCCGATACGTAATTAAAAGCTAATAATTAGTAGAAACGACGATAGTGAATGAATGACTAATATGAAATTACACATTTGACAGTTTGTATTTTGACATTTATACATCTGAATTGCCATAAGTATAGGCTAAATGATACATTATTTTTATATCATGCTTTAGTGCATAGTTAATTTAAAGTAAATAACTATTTTGTGAGTTACACAACTTTCTTAATCAATTACATTCACAAAATACGAGCGCCTGATATAGAATTCTTATATATTTTATCTGTAATTTATCTTTGTTAATATAGAATTGGATTTGAATTCCAATTTAAATTTGTATTGTCAATTTTCAGACAAAGTGAAAGCAAACAGTCGATTCAAATTCTTTTTTTCTTTATCTTTTGATGATGACTATGAAATATAAAAAGTTATTTAAAATAGTTTACTTCTTTTAATTAAATTCACTGTCAAACGTATATATACAGCTTGAAACAAAAATCAGCGTTGCTATTTGTAATTTTAAAATAAAATCGAAACGAGAGGCTGGCTGAATTCGATTTTCAATTTATATGACCGTAAAAATTATGTAATCCGTCATGTTAATAAATTAAAAAAAAAACTATTAAACTATAACTTAAAAAAATAAAAAATTATACGAGATTCCTTACTTACGGACTCTAGATAATTTCTACGATATATTTATAATAATAAAAAAGACAATAGCCAGATTGAATTAATTTTTGACGCATAGCCCAAGTCATAACACTTCACAATATTAAAACGTTTTTTGCTTGTTTAGAATTTTAAGTGTTCCTTCGAATCCCATAATCAAACGGAATGTATTTGGAAAAGTTGCTTGTCCTGATCTATCACCAAGAAAAATAAATATAGTAATTTACGTTTTCGAGAGAACACAAACATAAACCGCGTAAACGTACAAATTTATCACGCAAAAATCATCAATTTAGTCAAGTCAATCCGTCCGTTATATTCTTAAATGTTCGCGTGCACAACCGCGACGGTGTTTGCCCGCCTTGATACATTCAAGTAAAACGCGTATTTCATCCGATGCCTATAATAATCAATGATGATCCGAATTCGCGGGAAAGTCTTGATCACATTATCCGCTCTGATGGGCCTCGTCAGTGAAAGTGCTAAGCGCTAGGGGACAGCACACCTAGACTAAAATATTACACTTAACCTGGTTTTTTTAACTGACTACGATGTACACAAAGAGCGTAAAGTATGTACCCGATTTGTAAATATTTACGTTATTTTTAACAAAACAATTTGTAAGATAAATAGAAGCGAATATTTTTATAGCGGGAACAGGATGATTTCTGTGACTTGTGCTTTAAGTATTCTATTCAAATTGATTTATGATATATTAAATTTTTGTCGCTGAATTGAAAGCGGAAGCGAATTTAGGTTATTCTTGTAAAAATGCACATAATAATGAAAATTTGCGATCGGTCGATTATAATAATACATCGATATATTATTATAAGCTTGAAAATATTTTAGAGATACATTTTGCAATTCAAAGCTCAAACAGAAAAACAGATTTGAAATTCGAATATAAATTTGACTTTGAGTAAGTTTAAAGGTGATATGTTATAATTCATATAATTATATATATATATATATATTATATTAAATTATATAAAAGTACATAAATGCTTTTCGATTTTATAACAGGGCTCGAATGTCGCACTAAAAGATTTTTTTTAAATGGTTTAAATGCATATCTGCAGCGATCTGCCTCTCTGGAGAGGACAGTTAAAGTCCAAAATATATAGTATTTAAGTATTTCGCCAAGCGCATAACGATTTTGTCAATGAAGAATAAAGAGTGATTTAAATATACGATCACTTAATGTCCTACGAGTAAATAATCACAAGTACATACGTATTTTTGCACGTATTTCACCTCGATAGTTCAAATTGACTTGTAAGTTACGCGACATAAAATTGAAGAAAGAACTAAAAATAAATGTTTTTTGTGATAAGTTCGAATCTATCAGTTTACTATGAATACAAATATTAATTATATACTATGAGGACAGCTGTTAACCTATGACACATGACCGAATAAGTAGATTTTACGAAATGACGCGAGTTCCTTATTTGATTTTAAAAGCGTAATAATATTTTTATTTTAAATTTCATAACCGTGCAACCGTTTAAAATACTACGAATGATGTCTTAAGCTCTCGTTGAACTCTTTTATTTGTAAATCTTAGAATGTCTCATCTTAGTAGTAATTTTTACATTTTAGGTTAAGTTTAAAATTATTTTTTACATTCAAGCTTAAAATAATTTTTAAGCTGTTCTTGTTAGTTTTTTTTTATGTCGTATATTAGCAATTGTGCTGAACATTCTCATTATTTCAAATCGATGGATGTTATCATATGATCAATGTTTTTATAACAAGGTATTTAGGTTAGTTACTAAAAATTAAACGGTAATATGTATCCTTATGTACGTAGTCCAATCTGTAACATCTCCCTAGCCTTGAGGTAGGTTAGCTTAGTTCTGTAGACATCAGCCGCCATTGTAGTGAATCAGCGCCGTGAAAATCGAAAACTTGATCACAATTAAGCGACTTTGAATCTTACTACTTACATTCAAGATTGAAAATTAATAGTGGCTCTTACGACCTACCGTTTAGGAGCTCACTTTACGCCACTGACACACTTCCGTGTGGGTACCGTTAGCTGGCCCTGTTCCGTTCACCCCTCTCTTTCACTCTCGTTTGCGTCGCCTACGTTTTACTTGCTATCTCGCTCAACAGGCGACAAATTTTCGATGCGGGCGCGAGTGTGGGTTGGCCCAAAAATTAAATTCGTGATAGGATTTTTTAAGAATTCGTTGGTGGGGTTGGCGTTGGCATATTGGTCATTAGGTCACGTGGCTTGAAGCCTTGTCGAAGAGTATGGACCACACAAGACATATGAGTTATAAATATTTTTAATGACTTTTTCAGTTACTTTATGACTAATATTATAATTAAATAAAGATATTTAGATTGAATTAACGGTTTCGAATCGGAGAACATATTAATGGCGTGAATTGAATCTATTAGCAATTAACACAATTTATTGATAACAGAAAACCAACTTCTCTTTTTAAATAAATCCTTTGTTATTGTTTATGTAAGAAAAAATACTAATGTAAATATTAATTTATATTATTATTTATTAATCAAAACAATAATTTAGCATATTTCCGGCTTAATGTTTCTCACGATTTTATTTGTGTTCAATGCGTACTACTTGTTTGATCATGATAAGCCTGTGTCCGTCGGCATGTTTCAAGCTGTTCAAGTGCCTTAATTTCACATAGTATCGTTCAAGCATAAAATAAATATACTTTCATGCATATACATAAAGTTGACTAAAAATTAATTTTACAAGCATTTATGAGATGGAATGAGATGATGAGATGAGTCGCAATAATGTATTAATATAATTGTTATTTATTAAAGATATAAAATAAAGATTTTTATTTTTTTTTTAAGTTAATACATAATAGACACAGTAAAGTCGGTTTTATTCTAAATCTGAAAATTTGACTACTTTATAATAAATATCACTAGCATATCCAAACATACATACATATATACTAATATATTTTTACAGTTAAGTAATAATTAAACATACGTTCAGCGTAATGAATAACAGAAAAATATAAGTAATTCGTTTTTAAATCTAAATATTTTATTAAGGCTTTTTAATATTTGTATAACTGTTAATTTAAAGCTAGAACAAGTTTTTTTCTCTAATTATAATGTTTATATATTAAATACCTGAGTTGTAACGGAACATCAACGTCATGATTATTCAAAGTTAAAAAAATTATATAACATTTCATCGATTGTTTTATAATGTACTTGCTACTGGGATTTTTTATTAACCGACTAATTAATGTAGTAACAAACTCATAGCTGTGGCTTAAGATCCCGAGGTTCAGGGTTCGATCCCGGTTCGGATCATTAGAAAATTATTGCGTTGTTCTGTCACGAAATTCTCAATAGTAACACTCCCGTGCCATAGCGCTTAAAGCTTTAAAAGTGAAGGAATACGTGCACTTAATAATATTATATGAGGAGTTGGCTAGTCTCTCTTGAGAATATGTCTGAAAACAACCTTGAGACATTATCATTTTTACTTAGTACCGAAAAGCTATTATCTGATTTAATAATATAGTTTTTTTATGCAATAGACATGCGGACAAGCAAATGGGCCACTTGATGGTAAGTGGTCACCACCATAGAAAAGAAATTATAACCATTACTTACCTCGCCAATGCACCACCGACCTTGAGAACTGAGATGTTATGTCCATTGTGCCTGTACTTACACTAGCTAACTCACCCTTCAAACCGGAACGCAGTAATACTGCTGTATTGCTGCTTAGCTGCAGAATATCTGATGTAGGGTGGTACCTACCCAGACGGGCCTGCACAAAGCTCTACTACCAGGTATATAAAAGGCTCTGTTGAAAGAGTAGAAAAGTTTATAAAAAATATATAAGTACATATGCACACTTGCACACACGCTAACACACGCACACTCACTCACACGAGCGTATTCACATTCACACATACAAAACATATTTATCTTGTTCTAATAAATATATGCTTCAGCGACATTATTTTTTTCTTAACTTATTAACTTTAGTTTTATTTTTACGTTATTTAATAATAGTATTCACTTGCAGACAAAATATTATTAGGTACTGTATTTTTGTAATCAATGAGCGAGTTCTTCTGATCCAAGTGTTTTCACGCTCAAAGGAGGTTCTTAAACTTAAATGAACCTTATGTGCAAGGGAATTAATTTTATTAATTATTATCTGTGCATATAATAAAACTGTCATAAATGTTTCTTGAAAAATATAATGCTTGAAAAGAAGAGCGTCGTATCCATATTATAACAGTATAATATAATGTAATATTTTAATAAAATAAAATAAAAAAATACAGAACCTCACTCCAATCCAATTCATCACAAAATCAAAATATAAGAACACAAATCGAAAAACAAAATTCCATCTTTTCACCTGCGCACAACGTGACTGCACTGTAACTTGACACAAAATGGGAGATCTATCATTTAACATTACCCGAAAACTAATTCTAAAAACAAAACAATACATTTCGTAGCAAAGCTGTAAAAATTCTCAATACATCAAAGGAATCTCACCTTTATGGTGATAGCCGTACGGTTGATATAGATTGCAAAAATTGTCATGACAAAAAGGCGGTATCTATGATCCTAATTGCCTAATAAAGTCGGCATAACTACTTGTACCGTTACGGGCCTAAAATAATGTTAAGGGTTTATTGCAGTATATATAATTCAATGTTTAGTTATTACCTTAAGTTTCAATTTTTAAAATGTATTTAAACGAAATGGCTCAGTAGTTACAACACGTTAATATTAACCGATGAATGCTGGTTTGATTTCATGTACTTAATTTGATTTTGTAACTTATTTCGTGCTTGGTAATGGTAATTATTGTAAAGAAACCCGCAGCGCGATGATATTATTGTAAGATCAATTGTGAGTATGTTAAAAATTAATCCTAGTAGTTCAAGCCCAAATGCGGTAATCATCTATATTGTACACATTTAATAAAATAATGATAGATTATAAACTAAGTGAGACGTGACCGCTACAAACACCGTTTTTAAAATAACCTTTTAAGTTATTTTGTACACGCATCACGTGAAATTTAATGAATGGATTAATCATAAACTCGGCATACAGTAGCTTATAATTTTGGACAATATATAGGATATTATCTTAATTGCAATACATAAAATGTATTATTCAAGTTCTTTTTTAAAATCTTATCAATTTTGAAAACACACGAAGGTCAAAAACATAATTAGAATGAAACAAATGAAATGCAAACAAAATAACCTGTAAGAAATAATTTAATAAAAAGAACTTTCTTCGTATTGATTTATTTATTATACTAAAACAAATATTTCAATATGACACCAAACTATTTACAAGACTACCTTAAAAGTTTATGTGACAATAGGGTCGGCATTTTATTACAGAAAACATCCCTTTTATAACTTTTAAAGACAATTTGCATAAAGCCGACTGAAGTAATTGAAGAACAAAAGGCCTCGGTATCTGTGATCCTGGTAATTGTTCAAAGCAAACAATCGCTGTACCGTTATCAACGGGTTTGGGGAGACGTGATCGCGCACTCATAACTACGTAGGATCTGGAGTAAAGAGTAACTTATCCATAAATATATATATATATGCGCACATTTTTATGTAAAAATTATATGCTTTTTCTATTATTTTACGTGTTTATATAAATTATAATAAAATATGTTCTTGTTGCGTATTTCATATTGTATTATAATTGTAAATTTATTTCAGCATGAATGTAAATGTTTTGGTATTTATGTACATATAGTATTATATTTTGAGGTGATAATCATTTTCAAACAACACCATCTTCCTTTCAAAATCCTTTAAAAGAGACAAAACATAGGACTATACATTTGTTCTCAATAAAAATATACTTTTAAATATTTTAACTTCATGTCACGTGCCATATTTTTCAGCATGACGCTTCGCTCTCTAATTGATACCTCTCTGCTTGCACGAATGTGCATCCGAATGCAAATAAGCTCAACACATTCTCACACAACGGCCTTGGCACCTCATTTCCATAAAACAAACATTATTTATTGTTACCGGAACGATCGTAAAGGATAGTAAAACAATTAAAGCTGTCACAGAATAATATTTCATATGTTAAAATAATTACTTATATTATACTCGTCTATATTGTTTTTGAAAATAATGCATTTTTCTCTAGCTATAAATCAGCGGCACTTATGTTATAATATATTGCAGGTTTTAAATTTTGCTTAATGAATAAATACCTTATTGAAAACTATTTTTATGTATCGTAGAGCGTCCGTGACTTAACTAGTCTTCCGTAACCGTAACAGCCTGTGAATGTCCCACTGCTGGGCTAAAGGCCTCCTCTCCTCTTTTTGAGGAGAAGGTTTGGAGCTTATTCCACCACGCTGCTCTAATGCGGGTTGGTGGAATACACATGTGGCAGAATTTCAGTGAAATTAGACACATGCAGGTTTCCTCACGATGTTTTCCTTCACCGTAAAGCACGAGATGAATTATAATCACAAATTAAGCACATGAAAATTCAGTGGTGCTTGCCCGGGTTTGAACCCACGATCATCGGTTAAGATTCACATGTTCTTACCACTGGGCCATCTCGGCTTTTATATATATATATTTTAAACGTGCATAATACATATATAGCATAATTAATTGGTTGCTATATATTATTCGTACTTTATTGTATATAATAATATAATAGTTAACTTTTCGTATTCGTTAATCTATGACTAAAATATAATCAATAAAAGTAAAATAAAAATGAATACATGACACGATACGGAATGTATAAAATAAGGACCTCATAGTACTGCATAAAATGGCAATTCCAATTATACATAATTAAATGTATGTTGTATTTAAATATGTATTAAAATACAACAATACAAACATTAAAATATGAAAAATTTTATTGTATTGATTTTTAAATAAATTAAATTTGTTAAAATGTTTTAAGAAACAGCTTTTGTTGGCTGATTCTTTTGTTTGACACATCACGACATAAGTATACAAAGGTGTTACCGTCAATAGTGTTGGCAATATTTAAAATCAAATCGGTTGTATGGAAATAAATTCAAATTCTAATTTACTGGGTAAATAAAATTAAAGTTTTTAATAATGAAGTCGGATTATTTCAAAATCTAGAAAAAATCAATAACAGCATTAAAGGAAACTGAAGTGTTAAAAAAATTTATAAGTTCATCCCACAAAAAAATCATTACCAAATGCACAATGCTCAAAAAAGCGGCTCCGTGAGCGGTCATTGTCCTTTTTTACGGGATAGCCCGGGAACTAACGGGACGGGTTGTCGACCCCTGGCTTGACCTTGGGAATCCTCCGAGGAATGAGAAATGAGATAGCTTTTAAGTTTTTTACCGTCAAAAAGGTAACACGCGGTTACGTATTGTGATAAGCTATTGATATTTTACGTGTAATCATTTACACATACATTGCAGTTTGTTTCACTTATATGTGAATCAGTTTAATATAATATATTATTTAAATAAGTAAGGTTTGTTCGTTTTGTTTCAACAAAAGTTTCAAACTAGCGTCGGTAGTAAGCAACCACTATTCCTAGAAAAATTGGCGTTATTAAGCAGTAATAAACATTCTTTATATTGTAAATGTGACCCTCAGTTCCAATGGTAGACCCATTTGAACTAAGAGAAGGTTTTATGTACCTGTTATTACCCTGTCTAGCTCATTTTTCAAACGAAAACAGAAGGTACTAACTATTGTTGTTTAGCGGTGCCGATGAGTGAGGTTGACAGTGAACTTGTATTTATATATTATTACAGGAAGGCCGACCAGCGCCTAGCGACTAAGGTCCAAACCCTCTCCTTTAACGTATAGAAGGCCTTAGCCAAGCAGTGGTGGTAGGTACCACCCACTCATCAGATATTCTACCGCAAAACAGCACTACTTGGTATTGTTGTGATCCGGTTTGAAGGGTGACTATGCCAGTGTAATTACAGGCACAAGAGACATGACATCTCTCAATATTGGTGGCGCATTGGCGATGTAAGCGATGGTTAACATTTCTTACAATGCCAATATCTATGGGCGTTGGTGATCACTTTCCATCACGTGGCCCATATGCTCGTCCGACAACCTATACTAAAAAAAAACCCACTAACATCGAATTCTCAGATGTCATGTCTCTTGTGGTCGTTATAACATTGACTTCCTCACAATTGAAATTTAAATACAACAATACGTTTACAATAGCTGATAAATCAGTACCTAACCAGTGAGCAATAATTACTTTTGACTTATTTGTAAATTAAAGTTTCGACTTAAATCGAGATTTAAAATAAATAAATTAATAAACAATGTAATCCACAATTCGGCAAATCTTAATATAACATATTTAAACGATACATAAATACATATATAATAATAGAGTTCTGACCTTATATTATTTTCCGGCATTGCTCCCGCCCCGAGAGTTTTGTACCTTAAAATAAAATGCCAAATGTTTTCATTATGGAAATTCTGATAAGTAAAATAACATTTTAATAATTTTTTAAACTAATTGCTACGTACTAGAATTGTTTTCGCAACTTAATTTAGACAAAATGATCTATGAAACTAGCTCTTTAAATACTCCTAATTGACCCTTAACGCGATTTCGGGCAAAAATAGAAAAGAAAATATACTGTTATCAATAAATATATTTTATGAAAGGACTTAATAGATATAGGTACTGTCGTGAATTACAAAAATGACGACTTAAATAAAAATAATTAAATACAAAATACATATTTATATAAAATACAAAATAGGCACAATGTGTAAATATTATGCTCAGAAGATTTTTAACAATATTTTATAAATAGAATTAGTAGGTATTCCGGATTATCTGAAAGTGTTCAAGGTATAGTTTAAAATGTATATCTCTCTTTGAGATTATTTTTTTTAATTATATAGGTATGCGGACAAGCAAATGGGCCACCTGATGATGAGAGGCTAACACTGAGTATAGACATTGCCAATGCGCCATCATCTTTGGGTACTAAAATATTATGTCCCTTGTGCCTGAAGTAAAATGTGTCGCAGGTCGTGTAAAGTACCATTGGAACTTCTACTTTTACTTAAACGTACGTTTATTAAATTTGACATTCTATTGATAATAAACGAACACACATTGCCATTAAACGTAAGTATATCATACACTCTCACTTAGTAAATAGAAATTGCAAAGTAAAGCCCTAAAATCAAGGCACTAAGGTTCAAATTTGGCCAACATAGTATGTTAAAACCTAGTTTTGTGAGTTGACAACTTTTATATATCGCACTCGGTTGCTAATACGATTTTCTTTTCGCTCGCTTTTCTACGAGGTTTTGAGTAAACTGTTTTGCTCTTTTTATCGGAATGAGTTTCACTTATTTATTGCGTATCTCTTCCCGCGGTTTTGTACGAGTTTATTATTTTGTATCATATATAATACTTATATAGGCTGGCAAATGGGCACCCTAATGGTAAGTGGCTACCATCGCCCAAAACCATCCCTAACATCGCAAACGCGCTACCTACATTGGGAACTAAATTTTATGCCAGTAGAATATATGATGAGTGGGTGGTACCTACCCAGATAAAGTTGCATAAACCACCAAATAATCGAGATAATCTTTTAAATTACATGGAATTAAAAGCATTCAAAACTTACTCTCTTGACTAAAATTATAATGATTAAGCATAGTGTCGACGATGATTACATATAAAAAAAAACATTTTGAGTATAAATACCGCTCTGTTAGAAATTACATAAATTTTCAATATATATGTCATACAGGAAGTATACACATTAGAGCGTATCAAAATTTTAAAACTTTATTTTTTTTTTTTTATTATAATTTTTAATTTCATTACTTTCAATAAATAATTAAGTTCGAGTATGTTAAAGTATACTACGTTTTCGATCGATTAGGTATTTAAACATATTAATGATAAATAAAGCACAACTTCAGTGACATTACATCGTGCTGAAGAACATGTATTGTGTTGAAGAATATTAAGTTAGTATAAAAGACATCAACGAGATACAAAACTCAATATGCACAGATTTAAAGCGGTTGTTTTTACGTTAAATTTATAAGGTTTTATAAAATTGAAATTGAATAAGAAGACATTTTGAGAAAATATCAAGTATTAGTTACAGTTCTCACAGTTCGATGGGAGAACAGTTAAATACAACTGCAGAGAGGCTTCGCGTGCTTTCTTAGATATTTCATTAGCTACTGTCTTGTGTAATCATTATTTTTTAAGTAATTTGTATTTGTAAATAATTCTGATTTCATTATTCTTGTATATTTTTTACAAACTGTTGAAAATTTAATTAAAAAAAATCTTCTTGCCTACTGAGAAACGTGTCGAATTTATCTCAAACGCATGAGTAGCGAAGCAATAAGATGGCTCGATTATATGCCGACAGTATGCAGGTCGATATTATTCGATCTATTTCTTGATATTTCTCTCTAAGTTTTATCTATATTAAGGTATCTTAATATTATAGCCACCAAATTTCAGCATCATTTCTAGATTTATTATAAATCAGTTACCTTAATTATTTTATTGTATTATTTCTGTGTTTTTTATACTTTTGTATATTAAAGAGCTTTTCTGATCACTAATTTACTATATGATGTATGTATTTTTGTGAGATCTTGATTATTTTTAATGAAAAATCCAAATATACTTTATTCAAGGCAATTTGAAAATTCAAATTGCAAATTCAAAGTTGTAACTTGAATGATGGATGAGTGTGACAAAGGAAGTTACAAACACAAGCTTACCATTTAAAAACCTTATTCATTGGTTCTGTAATAGAATTATGTTATATTAATTTTTATCAAATCGGTGGTAAGTACTCATTGCCATATAAGGAATGTTTTCCTTCTTTTTTTTCTTTACTTTATTTATTAGCGAGGATGACCGTTTACTATCAATTTCAAAAGACCACAAAAAGGTCTGCCTTTTTAAGACTTTGAAATAAATTGAATCATTTAAGCTAAATTATTGTAAATGGCTTGACTGCACTTGTTTCTTACATCGCGAATGTCTATGGGCAGTGACCACTTAACATCAGGTGGCCCATTTGCCCGTCCGCCTACCTATAACATATATAACAAAAAAATGTTGTAGATTGTTTTAATCGCACCTGTTATTTATTTGTTATTTGACGAAATAAGTACTCATAATAAAACGTCGACATAGCAGACCCATCCGTCAATTCAGGCCAAAAAGAAGTTGTTATCTTTGTATGTGGGACGGAGGCTGGGCCGAGTGATTGAGATGTGATCTTTCATCCTCATAGACTAATTGCCGTCAGTGCGGTTACTGGGTCGAGATACTGCAACCTTAATATTAATATTAACAAGCCATTCCTCTTCATTCATGTGAACATTGAATGTAGTTGAAAAATGCCCTTTATGTTCATTTAGTTTGTTTTATGTATGGGAACCTAATCCCACTCGGAGTATAATTAATCTTATATCCTGTGGTACTATTGTGATCGTAACATAAAAACCTTAGGTTTTATTCAATAAACTTAGTATCAGGGCCAATTTTGATTATTTAATTTCACTAAAACATATTCACTATAGATATTTAATTAATATAAAATAACGTACGTATGTGAATAATAATAATAATTAACAAGATTTTTAATTAATAGAAGCAGGTTGTGTTTACGCACTACACATATTATTCGAACGTCGTACAGCAATGTTTTGTATCGCTTTATACGTTGGTATATAGAATAATAGAATAGAAAATTCAGACACACCACAAATGGCTTTACGGGCTTACCGAAGTGCGGAAGGTTAACATTGCCAATTTCTTTTTTTCGATGCTACAAATTTCTTGACAGATATCAGACAGACTCAATAACTTTTATTGGCTCAATCCTTAGCTCGAGCCAGGGACCTTACCTTCTGCAACTTTATAATCTAGCCAATAGACTAACGGTGAAGTCAATAAATAAAATAAAAAATATATACTAATGTATATAATTGCATTAAAACATTCTTATATACCATGGTTAAGTGTCTATCAGACTGGATTCTAGGCCAACTCTGTCTTAAGAGGGGCTTTTAGTTAAAAGCTTCCTGCTTTATAGCCTACATTAGTACAACAGGGAAAGGCTCCGATAGTCCGACCCAGTATTGTATAAATTCTGTACTTGCGTATTAAACAATATATTTTATTGAGCGAGCTTGTGGACGATAAATATTAACTGTCAATATTTCCGTTATTTGAAACTAATTGTGTTTTATTAAAAGTATTATTTATATATGCGTCAAGTTTAAATCAAATAAATTTAAATTGTAATTGTTAGCAAACCTACAAATATATATACCAAATATAATATTTTTGGCACGGAAAATCGATATTCTTTTACGTATGTCAGTGAACTTATATAATAATATGGCAGCATATTTTATAAAAATTAAATTTAAAATTACAAACGCACACATTGATCTTATGTATACATACATATAAAAGAGAGAAGTAGTCTGACACTACATAAAAAAGTCTCGTATGATGCTAAATATTTGTAAGCTGTTATTTATCGTCATTTGAAACGATGATCAAAGTCAGAAATAACTAATTTGAAAGTTGAAAGCTCATTGGTCACCCATCACGTCATCGCCTGCCACCGACCAATAATCATTCAGTGTAACCCAAATTAGTTAATCCGATATTAAAAAGACGCTTCAGAAACCAAAGATAAGTTAACCAGCCATTAAATTATCCACAAACAAAACAATTATCATCCGATACAGATGAATACGAGATAATCGTGAGAACAATGTCGAAATACAACAATTACGTTAGTAATGAAGTGCTATCGCTAACGGTGAGTGCGCGAAATGGTGGTAGCGGTGAGCGGTTACCGTTACTGCGACAGATAAACCAAAGGTCGAGCTGCTTGAGATTAACAAGCTTGTATCATATATAATTAATTTAACATTTACTGTCGTACGGAGGTAAAATACTTGTAACGGAAATTATTAATACAATATTTCGTTCATATAAGAATTGTGATCGCGACTTTGTTTGTCTCGACGTCATATAATATTCTACAGTTTATTAAACTAAAATATAAATATTATATATATTTACCATTTACTTTATTCTAAATTAGATTCTTGTGTCAATATTTTATTTTTCTTGATGATCTGCAAGTAAAAACCGCTACGTTGTATTTGATATGATATTACAAGTTATCGGAGTTACCGACACGTAATTTATCAAAATATAAGAAGTAACTTAAACTACACGGAAACAGATGAAGCCATAGTCTATTCCATTCACAAAATAAGCAAAGACAGATAAACAACTTTGACTTTGAATTGACACGATATCATTGGTCGAGATCTTGAATAACCTATGATATTCATTATGGATTCGCGAAAAAATGGCGTTTTGAATGCCAGCGAAGTTGTTATTGGTCTTTAGAAGTGTAATTAAAATGTATATAAGTAGTTAAGTGGAATAGCGTTTTGTTGTAAATGAAGATATATTAATCAAGAACTGTTTGTAGTACATAACACAGCAGAGCTATTAGCAAATTGCATGGAATATGAAAGTCAAATTTCTGTTTAAGCTATATATAAACTCCTTAAACCCTAGCAATCCTTTATGCATAAATATTACCACTGGATAAATATAATGAAAATAAATCTTTAGTAATCAAGGGCAATTTATTAATTATTGAAAGACAAATCTCTTATCAAAATGAGAAAAATAATATAAGTTTTATTGATATTTATGTAACGAGCGATAAAAATTTATTTATTTAAATCTCAGTCAATCCATCATATTTTTATACTTCATTATTAAATATTGTGGAATAAGCTCCAAACCTTCTCCTCAAATAGGGAGAGGAGGCCTTAGCCCAGCAGTGGGACATTTACAGGCTGTTACTATTATTAAATATTATTATTTTTAATTATATTTTACTCTCAGCCAAAGCCTTAGTATATTGTCATATGTAACGTTTGAGCGAAACATTTCTGATTCACCGAAATTTACGTTTGTCTCTGCTGTGTGCTTCGGTTTTTTATTTATTAAACCTTCGAATAATAAAAATATATTTATTAGAAGTCATATGATAAAAAAATATAATCCATCGTCCCGATACTCAAGTCCTACACATTTATATTTATATGTTGATTCAACACCTTTGCTCAAAGTTGAACCTTGACTCGAGACAGGTGGTACCACGGAATAAACGGCGACCATTAACATCTGTGAACACCTTCCGAAACATTCGATAACATCGTACGGAAAAAAAAACATTTTACGCAAATATATTAATTATATACAGGCTTGAAATTTAAAAAAAATCGAACAGAAAAAACATAATGAGGGATTATTTAACGCGAAAATTTAACGAACTATCCTCGTACTTATGAAGGACGGTGAAAAAATACATTTTTACTACTAAATAATACAATATTATTATTGTTTTTGACAGCGAAGTGTTTCTTAAAAGAACAAGTAATATTTGAATTAGCCATCCTTTCTTATATTTACTTAAGAATCATATATATAAAAACACGTTTTAAACGTGTTGTGACGTTATTCAAATACCTGCATTCGCGAATTTTGATGGCTCGTATTTTATAAATGTAACCTAATTCACAAAATTAATTTAACTCACCAGGTAGGCATACATAATTACTAATATATCTATAGCTTTAAACTTATACTATGTATTAAAACAAGACAAACAACATATAAACGACTGTTGTTTATTTTTGTTAAATAATAACAAAGTCTGCAATACTAAATATTATTAGCCCCAGGGGTGTGGATTGAACCCGTAACTTACATCGCGAGCCAGTATACCGTTGAACTATTGAGGCCTATAATTATATAATATATAACTATTGACAACTTTATTACGTTTACAATTCATTTCTGTTATTTGTTATATGCGAAGTATTCATAATAGTAATATATAAAAGTCAAGATGTTTCTTTACCTCCTAAACTATTATAAAATATATTTATCTGTCTATGTAACAGCATTTATTGAATTAAACTGCTGACTTATATATCTATCATTGACCTATATAACAGCATTTAAATTTTCCACTGTTGGCTGAGGTCCAAAACCGTAATGATTTACGTTTAGTAATATATAAAACCGAGATGTCTCAGTGGTTTTTTTACATGTGTCTCATATAAACAACTAATTTTATCAAAATTCTGCCACATGCACATCAACCTGCATTGCATGTAACGTGGTGGAACAAGCTTCAAACCAAACTAAAGGGATAGGAGACTTTAGCCAAGCAGTGGGACATTCACACGGCTTTTAATTGTTTTATTTATTTTAATAAATATTTAAGTTATTATTATATTTGACAGAAAAATTTGAATTAATAAAAATATTAGATAGTTAATAAGTTGGTGTGATATGATATAATAATATTGATAAATAAAATCAGCTTGTCGTCCGACAGGTGCGTTGCTACCGAAATGTCAAGAACAAATGCCGAAGTTTGATAAATAACGTATATTATATACTAAAGCAATCGTTTTAACGAGCCTTTTAATATCAAATAAATAGTAAGTCGGCTAGAATAATATATGAAATTAAATATTTCATTTAAACGACTCATTTATCAACGCATCATGATAATTACTTAGCTAAAGTATATTTAATTTTTTTTTTTCGATTAGTTATGCGAATATTCTTAAAAAATATATTTTTAGTGTACAATTTTTTTAAAGCGTTTCATTGTCAAGTAGTTTATAGTGTTGTGTTGAAAAATAAAACACGTTTTTATAACGTTTTTTTATATAAAATTTATTCATATTCAAATTTCTTTATTCAATACATAAGCATTACTTATAAGTTTTTTAAAGCGTGTAATTTCAATACAATACAAAGTATTACGATTAAATGTAGTGACGGATATTTTATGACTTATTTTCAAAAGACAATATTAAGATAACATTTATAAAAACGCGGAATTTCCATATCATACATACCAGGACATCATCAAAATAACGTTTCAGTAAGTCGGGTTAAAAATTGAGTTTAAAATTCGAATAATTATCCACTTTAATATTTTCATGACACTATTAATTAAAATGAGAATTATTTTTAAAACATGTATCTTATATATAATCAGTATTTAGAGCAAGCAAGACGTGTTAAGCAACTTAAAGATCAGTTTGACCGTCGTCTGCGACTTGTCATTCATTAAAGTTATCGGCTCGCTTTTATCTGTCAAAAGTTTAATTTAATAGCGTAACGGATTCTCTCCGAGTCTCGTACAATTAAGAGTTCGCATTGTGAGTGATGATGTGTTCCAGTTATATAAATTTATAATGACAAAAGTCCCAATTAATTTTACTTTCATTTCACGTCAAATTATTATTAGATATTTGAGACTGTCCAGTAGATGAAACATGTGGATCTTGAATGTAAATCTTTTTTTAATTTTTTTATAGTACAGGTGGATGAGAATATGGGCCACCTGATGGTAAGTGGTCACCAACGCCCATAAACATTGGCATTGTAAGAAATGTTAACCATCGCTTACATCGCCAATGCACCACCATCCTTGGGAATTAAGATGCTATGTCCTTTGTGCCTGTAATTACACTGGCGCACTCACCCTTCAAACCAGAACACAACAATACCAAATACTGCTGTTTAGCGGTAAAACATCTGATGATTGGGTGGTAACTACCCAGACGAGCTTGCACAAAGCCCTACCAACAGTTAAATCGGGGTTCAAATCCGCAATTGCAAGAGCTATCACCGACTTTACTTAGTAAAGTTTGCATGGATTAATTAATATGTGCTCATATTTAATTTGTTCTAAGCGGTGCATTGAATTAAAACGTTGTAAGGTAATCTGCCGAGATGGCCGAGTGGTTAGAGGTTAGAACGCGTGAATCTTAACCGATGATCGTGGGTTCGAACCCGGGTAAGCACCACTGAATTTTCATGTGCTTAATTTGTGATTAAAATTCATCTCGTGCTTGACGGTGAAGGAAAACATCGTGAGGAAACCTGCATGTGTCTAATTTCATTGAAATTATGTCACATATGTATTCTACCAACCCGCATTGGAGCAGCGTGGTGGAATAAGCTCTAAACCTTCTCCTCAAAATGGAGAGGAGGCCTTAGCCCAGCAGTGGGACATTAACAGGCTGTTACTGTAAGGTAATCTGCTTGTGTTGATAAAAATTATACCAGATGTATATATATAAAACAACGCGCAGCGACAAACCTTATACCCAAGAGTAGGGTAGCCTTTACCTAATGTTACTGTTAATTAAGTAGGAATTTAATAAAAAAACATTAAACGTTAATTAAAAAACGTCAGTCACATTAAATGTCAATATTTTTAATCTTTTAAATTTTTAATCGACAATAATAAATAAATATTAAATATTTCAATAATATATTGAATAGATGTATATCGCCCATACTCTTATTAATTACTTCTGACGTTTTGACGTTAAACCACTTCAATTCGTCAATTCATTTTGACGGAGTAACGATTAATATGCGTAATTTGATTTTTACCCCTTTAATTTAAATGTTAATTAATTGTAAAAGCGAAAAAAAAATCGTATTAATTATTATATGTTATTTTATTTACTAATACTAAATAAGTATATTTACAGTACAGTACAGTAACGGCCTGTTAATATTCCACTGCTGGGCTAAGGCCTCCTCTCCCTTTTTGAGGAGAAGGTTTAGAGCTTATTCCACCACGCTGCTCCAATGCGGGTTAGTAGAACACACATGTGACATAATTTCAATGAAATTAGACTGATGCAGGTTTCCTCACGATTTTTTCCTTCACCGTCAAGCATGCAAGCATGAATTATAATAACAAATTAAGCACACGAAAATTCAGTGGTGCTTGTCCGGGTTTGAACCCACGATCATCGGTTAAGATTCACGTGTTCTTACCACTGGGCCATCTCGGCTTATGTTATGTTATTATTGACCAATACGAAATAGATATATCGAATTTACTGTATTGAAAGCTGGGAAAGGCCTATTCTCATATTAAGTTTTGGAAGCTCCCACCATGCAGCTTCAATATGGTCGGTGAATACACGTCATATATTACAGTTTTACTCGACACAAGCAGATTCTCATACTTTGTTCTACCAGATGTATATCAATGCCCAGAAATAAATAAATGATGAATACCACATAAAAAATTCAGATCCAGATTTGAACCAACCTTAAGTCTAGATACAAGTTCCCCTGGGTTATCTCGGCAGATTAAATTTATATAGTAAAATATAAAACAACAATGTAGTAGTTACTTTTTCAGAACGTATAATAAATGTTTATCCGCGATACCTTTGATTATGTTCATTGTGACAGACATACGCATGAGTGTAGTTGATGAGCGTGAAGTAGCTTATTTTAACATTGGAGATATTTATCTAACTGTCGTGATTCGACCGGCGTTATTAAATTAAACCTCACGCAAAACTCTTATATTTGGCCGAGATTACAATTTATATATACATTAATATATGCAGACACTTGTACACTTATATATAATATGTCATACACAGTTGGCTAGTCTATTTTGAGAACTGTGGACATGGCAGAAATCAGTCAAGAAGACGTCATCTTCGTCACCACCGTCATCCTTCACTCATCCTTCAAATATGCTACCCAAAAAAGCCTACCTCAAATTTTAATCTGTGTACCTGTTTTGTTTATTTGGAACAAAAGTTAATACACATGAAATTCTCGATAATTTTGTGATATCTGTTTTTACTATTCGTAATTTTTGTTTTCCATTAACATAGTTATCACTTCATTAAAGTTTAATTATAAGGTTACTATAAAACGGTAGCTCTTAATTTTGAACTTTATAAATGATATTTTTTTCGTTCTTATCATGATTATTATAATGTTTTATTCAATATCTTGTTTAATAAATAGGGCAAGAATAAAAAGATGTCAACCTTTTGCGGGAGAGAAAGTATCACATATGTTAGTTTGCATTAAAAAATATAATATACGAAGAGGATAGCATATATTCTGTTATCCTATGAAGCTGATAAAATAAACAGGATATACATATACATTTAAATGTAAATTGATTGTTGAAAAAGACTAATTCTCTGAACTTCTTGTCAGTTTATTTTCGATATATTTTAACATATAACTGTTTGCGGTTCAAAGGAAAATACTACTAGCCTTTTTGCCACTATTCCATGCGGTCACGGTTTATCCAGTAAATATTTTTAATTTAATTTACTTGTATATATTTCAGTTTCAATGTAAATAATTCTTATGTTAAATAATAAATAAAAATTACACTTATTTATAGTAAGAAAAGATAAGCAAAGATAAACACCCGACTTAACCCGTCAAAATGTAACTTAACGGATCTTTTTTTTTATTCATAATTCATATTCGTTCACAATTTCTGATATTGTAATTAAATAGCCTGGAGGCGAAATAACTTGTATATTAACAATTTAAAAGTGTCTGTAAGGCCCTTTTTGAATATTTATAGCTACATAGTCGTTCAAAGCATTTTGCGTCAATTTTTTCCGGTATATCCCGTTCATATGTCTTTATTGTGGTTCAGACTGAGTCATTGTTAAATTTTATTACCATTGGTTCTGATCCACCAGCCCCAGATTTCTGTCTAGGCCTATAAGCCCACCAGCCAACAGTATCAAGTGCCTAGTATCTCTTGGAGGTTCGGGCCTGTGCACCACTCATATAAAATAGCGTTTTTTCCTGCAGAAAGATAACTGCCCGTTGTTCGCACTGAGTTCAATCATTAGTTATTCAATATAAGCTATAGAGGAATAGAGGTATTTAAGATTTGCATAAAAGAATCCGTAACAAAAATACTTTAAAGTAGGTTTACGAGGTGAGCCCGCTATGCGTGTCACCTGTCACGCGCTAGATACCTAACGATTCTCTTAGCTTGTTTGAATAATATTGTGATTTTTTAGTAATTTTTTTTATTGTAAATAACAGACCAACTGTCTGTGAAGAATTTGGAATGACCTTTAAAATTTACAGCTGTTTTTTTATACATTGAAATATTTATTCCTTGAATTTATTTTTTTGTTCTAGAACTTACGAAATTATAGAACCAGAAGTAGCACAACAGTGATGTTATTAAATGTTTTTGATAACTTTTTCTTTTAACATTCAAAATAGAATTTAATAAACGAATCACGAGTCGATAGCAGTTTATCGCCTGTCGAGTTATTTTAACAGTATTAGAATCATCAAGAAAGAAAGATATTAAAAAGAAGTGACAACATTAAACCAATTTAAAACTACTTATTCACAATATATAAGATTGCAATGTAATTAATTTTAAATCAATTATAAATAGCACAATTAAATTTCTAACAGATTATTATTAGCTAACAAGTAATAATATTTATGTTATATTGCAAGAGACATTTTATGTCTCATTCTACAAAATGTTATTTATCTTTTAAAAGTATTTGTTTTTAAAAATATTCGTTTACACATAGCACACGTTATGTCTATTTCGTGTCCTGCCGAAAGAAGGAACAGGTTTGACTCCCGGGTAACGGTACGCTGACCCCAATACATTTTTCAGAACCAGATGGACCTCCTATCTTTAACATCGAATATATAATTCATTGCAGTTCGAATTTATTGTTTCTGATTTTGATTTAAAATATAAATTGTTTTCATTAATAACTATTGACGTGTAATTTAATTATTATATACGTTATAGTATATAAGTTATATACCTACATCTCCTTGGATTATGAATAATTTATTAATGAATTAAATTAAAAAATATTTTAATTTATCATGCTTAGGGGCTACGAATGAGTATCAATGTGGTGAACATTTCAACTCGTGTAGTAAGATTCAACCGTACCGGGGTTGAATTGGTTTTTGTTAATGCATTTAAGTATTTAAGCGTCAGCAACAAAATCATTCTTATTGAGGGGTTATAGAAGTTCACTGCGCAGGCGTCGTTGTATGTCGTCTTTATGTAGTCGTTTATTAGTAAGTACAAGTATTATTTGAAGTGGATAGTATTATTTGATTTCCATTCAGAACGTACAACATTAATTGTACATATGTAGTTAACTATGTATTTTGCTTGAGAAAAAGAGTAACTACCGAATTTCTTGTTTGTCTTGTTCTTCTCAGTACAGCCTTGATTTCGAACTTGTAGCCTTACATTAATTTAATCCTCTAACGTGGTATTAAAATGTGCTTATTGAAGCGTTCTTGAATAAATAATATTTTTCATTTTGTAAATTTTTCCTTTAAATTTGTAACATGCGTGAATCGTTCGGTGTTATTTGGACCTATTGATATTTGGATTGATCCTGAAAACTCATTACTTCTTAACTTTCAAAATATTCCTTTAAAATAAGTATTATATAATATTTTTAAATATTATGTTATATAAACGATTAGCTGTCATGCACGGAATAAAAATTGTAAGTTATCTTGTGTCTGTCTGTTATTACGATGGCTTATTAACCTTTCAAACAAAAACATAGCAACGTTTCCATTGATTATTATTTAATAGAAAATCTCGTGAATGTTACCTAGACGACGCTAAAGACACTTAAGTTATTAAGCGTCTTTACTACTACTAAACTAAAATAAATATAAGCTAAATAAAGATTTAGTTAACTCTTTACTAGCTTGTTTGTTTCAAATTTTTTAACTGATATTTTGTTAATACTTGCTTGAGTGCTGATGACAAAAAAGTTTAGTAGCATCAGTAACAGTAACAGCCTGTGAATGTCCCACTGCTGGGCTAAGGCCTCCTCTCCCTTTTTGAGGAGAAGGCTTGGAGCTTATTCCGCCACGCTGCTCCAGTGCGGATTGGTGGAATACACATGTGGCAGAATTTCATTGAAATTAGACACATGCAGGTTTTCTCAAAATGTTTTCCTTTCGCCGTACAGTACGAGATAAATTATAATCACAAAGCACATGAAAATTCAGTGGTGCTTGCCTGGTTTAGAACCCACGATCATCGGTTGAGGTTCACGCGTTCTTACAACTGGGCCATCTCGGCTTTTTTTGAAGTTTAGTATATTCATACTATTTTGCTGTACTCGAAAGGGCTTATAATGATCTCATCATTATAATTTTAGAGTTAAAATTCAATCAAATCATCAATCAATTGTTCGTGTATTGAGTATACTAAATTTTATTTATTTAAGATTAAATAAAAACTTGTTTTAAAAAAAATATATTAACCTTTGTAATATTAAAATTAGGAACGATTTTTATACTCAAATAATGAAAATTATGTAAAATATCTCGAAAACAAAACGTTACCCACTCAACGAAGCCGCAAGATAAAAATATATATACGCAAACTCAAAACTTGATAGGTTTCAATGGAATTCCATGTTAAGATATTTAGGTCACATTTGGTCAGCATCCTGTAGACGCGGATGTCTCTGATCTGACCGAGTCACGCTTGACGCATTAAAACGAAAGTTTTTTTATTATTAATTCAGTCATCTTCAGGATATTTTTATATAAAGTAAAAGTAAATTTAAAAAATATATCGCATGAAAATATGTATGTCGCAAATTTCGCACGACCTCACTATTCTCTCTCGAAACGAGATCTGCTAAGCATTAAGTAGGTTAGTAAATTAAAAAGGTAAAAATTAAAAAATAATAGTTATATTTCAGTCAGTAAGAAATCCGTTGTAACTATATATTTTGATTACCTGTAAAACAAAAAAAAATCAAATTTCGAATTTTACTAGTGCGTGTAATTTAACGCCACTAATTCACCACTTTTCGGCGTAAACAGAATAGGTCAACAGTACAAAGCGTCATTTTAATGGCCGCGCATCACGTTGTACTTGACTTTGAAAGGAGGTTTCGCGGTCGTGAGAGAGGGGTGGAGGGAGCTCAAAAAGTGAAACGTCTCTAAGAATTGCCACCGATTCACGTAGAAGCGGTTAATTTAAGTTCGCATGACTTATAAGAAGTAGGTGAATTGTATTGTTTATTACAGCCGATGATAAATAAAGTGATAATTTCATAAAAAAATTACTCGACTCGAACGAAGTCTTTGAAACTTTTTTAACTGTTTGAGATTATAATAATTAATCACAATATTTTTTTCTCTATGTATTTTTCTAAAGTAATATGTATTTCTATCAAATGTTTGTTTGATGTTTTAATTAACGATATTAGAAATAATATAAATATAAAAATGTTACTTATTATTGTTAAGTTAAACTAAAAAATATTTATTTCATTGTTTAATAGAGCGTCACAGAAATAGCTTGTATTGTTAAGTTACAAAATATTGACTATGCCTAAATCTGACTATTTCACAACGATTTCAAACAATCTGCGAATTCATAACTGAACAAAAATTTGCTAAATCGTTATTACTAAGTTTTAGAGTTCTGTAATCAAACAACATAATTTTCGTAACAATTTTGAGTGATATCTTTCAATGATAATTTATGATTCTACTCATCAAGTGTATTTAATTATTTCTTTGTATTGTATAGTACTTTGTCGATTCTATCACCCAATCCGCACCGACAGCTTGATGAAAAAACTCCAAACAATATTCCACCACGTTCTCCCATTTATTCTGCACAATCTCCTCGTTAAAAATGCCTTTGACTAGGACTTCCTTATTTTTTTTTGTAACTAGATAAGTTTTGTAATAAGATCATTGAACATACATATTAATAATCGAAATTATGTATCTCAATTTTGATATTACTTTAAATCTTATAAGTAAGATTATAATTACGTCTTTTATTATTCTCGCAAATGGATTATTTACTGTTTGTACACTAAATAATAATTATTATTTTTTTTCAATTCGTTAAATATAAAACATAATTTTCTACATAAAATCAAAGTATAATCATAAGATACTCGTTATGCCCACGTGCAGTACAGTTAGCCAGTGACGTAGAGGCTAACTGGCCACACGGTTGGCCGATCACAAACAAGGCCATACAATAACCCATGTTGCAGTGTTTTACTTATTTCAATTACATGAAGTTTGTTCCGACGATTCTATTTAATCAGGAAAATGTTTAGAAATTTTTTCCATTCTTTAGAATAGTTTTGAAGTGTTTCATAATATTTCAACATCAATCATTTGTCAATTTTTTTTGATTGCGCCATAGTTTGTTATTTGAAGGTCATTATCTAACTAGCTATTTTTAAATAATACAAACAAAGGTATGCTACTTTTTGCGATAAAAAACGCAATAGTCCAACCCATTAAATTCACGAAACAAGCCAAGCGAGACAAGCCATATATCCAAATAATCTAGAAATATTTTATAGATAATAGAAATCAAATTGGAAATACATTTTCTTTAAACTTCACCTAAGAAAGCCAAACTTACTATCATTTCAGTCCTTCATGGACTTTCTAGGTCCTTCTCATAATAAAAGCTGCATATATTTTCAAACTATAATCATAAAAACCACAAATAGTAAAATTAGCTATAGCGAAAATATAGGCGTGATATTTTTGTCACATCTAACGGTGGGACCAGACCTGTGACAATTGTAATGTTAATAATGGTTACTAGTGTTACAGTTAAGTGACGTAGTTACTTGAATTGAACGCTCGGTTGACTACAAAATAAAAGACACAATCGCCGTCATGCTTGTTACTGCTTTCAGACTAATTAGTAACTTAGCTTAATTTTGGTTCTTGTATTTTGATTTTAGTTAATTAAGTAGCAACATTTTAGGGAATATATTAACAATTACTTAAAGGATTATATGAATATATTTTATATAAAAATTAAATAAATTAATTTATATTTTATCTATATCTGATAGTCGTATTGGTTTAAGAAAAAAAAAACAAATTCGCAATTTTATAAATTATACTTGAAGTAAAGTAAAAAAAAAAATCTAATCCCTAGATATCACAATATAGCGAATCAATTTGACATAAGTAATGACAGAATCGAAGTAGGCGCTATAAATAGCGCATGTTTATTTCCATACCAAGCAGGTACAACGTCCGACAGATTACAGTTAGTGACGTAGTGGTGCGCGCCGTTCAACAAGGCCGTTCAATGCCCGACACGTGCGCTGCCATATAGAACAGGACTTCGAGGCGTGATAACAAATCAATTCGCCTTAAACCATAGTAGCTTATATTATACAAATGAAAACAAGAACTATTTTACCTTAAGTCTTTTTTAAACTAAGAATGTAACAATAGTTAACAGAAAACTATTTAAGAAAAATAAAATCGCTTATCAAAAATAAAATTCTTACATCGGGAAGTGCTATTTTGTATGACCAACTCTGTCTATAGTAGAATCCATAATTATAGGGAAGAATAAATATTTTATAAGTTTTCTTTTGCGATATAATTAATCTCATTGTCATTCTTACTTATCTCACAAATAATCCAAGCTCTACATAATTGTAGGGTTCTTCATATGTATTCTATATAACAATTTGTCATGATTTCAATCGCCGTATGATCCGGAATGTGGTTTGTTTAACTCACATAACAAAAAAAGCTCCACAATAATTTATATGGAAAGATTATTCTCTTAAAAAATAACCAACAAAAATCTCAGTTTAATTTTTAATAATATCCGTGAATATTCAATTATTCCTTAAGTTTTAGTAAAGAAATAGGCAATTGTATATCAATGCTAAGTCATCGTGAACAAAATATTTCATTTTAAATAAAGTAATTGATATGTTTCATAATGACTAAACAAATAATAATAAAATGTTTCATTAATAAGACACCATTCATATTAAGCAGTAGAGTCTAGTAGAGCGTTTTCAAGTCTATAAATGCTGTAAGCACATTACGAGCGACATGTATCCTGCTTTAATTAGAATGGAATTCGAATAGTAATTGCAAATCAACGGGACACTTCTAATAAATTCGCAATAACGTTGTTTACGAATTATTTATAACATTTTTTCTTTAATTAAACGACAATTTGTGTAATATGCTAGCTACTATGATCTAAGCAACCTTTGATTGTTACGTTTTCTTTTCATAAATAATTTGATTTTAAATATATTTAATATGGGACGAAAAAGTCCAGTGGCTAGAAATCGATGATTAAACCCAGGTAAGCACTGAATTTTCAAGTACTTAATTTATGTTTATAATACATCTCGCACTCGGTGGGGAAACCAGCATGCATTGGTAGAAAAAACCGTCACATGTGTATTGAAGCAGCGTGGTGAAATAAGCCCTAAACCTTCTTGAAAGGAGAGGAGGCCTCTTCTTCTTATTATTCAAAGAATTAATTTAAGAGAAAAAAGATATCCATTTATTTTACGTAAATATAATTAAAAAATTCATTTAATAAAAAAATACATTTATTTCATTTATAATTTTTGATTGCTACGGATAATTCAAAAAGTTATAAAATAATAGCTGACTTGAGACCCGGTAGCGTTAAAGTATATTATTTGAATCCACAAGACGATTATATTTAACCGGTTCATCCTACGAGTCCACGTGGTACGCGTGGCCTCCTGCACCGTTATAGCAGACTAGGGTTAAGTAATAAATACTATTGACGTAGATTCAATCCGTGTTTTTTTTATAGAACAGGAAGGCGGATGGGCCACCTGATTTTAAGTGTTCCATAAACATTGGCATTGTAAGAAATGTTAACCATCGCTTACATCATCAATGCGCAACCAACCTTGGGAACTAAGATGTTATGTCCCTTGTGCCTGTAATTACACTGGCGCACTCGCCCTTCAAACCGGAAGACAACAATAAAAAGTACTGCTGTTTTGCGGTAGAATATCTGATGAGCTTGCACAAAGCTCTACTATCAGTAAATTAGATTATATTTAGATGACTTTAATAGAAATACTACACATACACATACCTCAAATACATACATTAATACATATAGATTTTCTTATATACATATTATTTTTCTTTCAATGAAATTTTAATTTAAAAGTCATTTGTATTTTTTGTTTGATTTCTGTCTCTCTATTTATTTTATATGAAATCTAAACAATTAATGTTTCGGAAAATGACTAAGGTTTCGTGATCACAAAATCGTGGTCCCAACTCCGTTACACCGGACAAGGACCTTTAGAAGATAAAGAAGCGGTCAGACCGAGGCGACGTAAAGGATTATTACCGCGTCAAACGGCAGTTTTATTAATTCAATAACGAATGTTATTTATTAGTTTTTTAATTTAGCTACATATATAACACTAGTTGTTCCTGTCTCTCTCTATTTTCTATTTTTAAACTAAACTTTATTCATTTAACGTTTATTATAATCGTCAAAAAAACGATTCATATAATTCTATTGGCAATTTTTTTGTATAAAATATAAATAATTTATCATCTTATCTTTAAGAATCAATCGCGTCTGCCCGAGTCCTAAGTCAAGATTCCTGTGAGACTCGCTCTCAATGAAATGTGGGTCAAGTTTATTGACAAATCAGGACGTTGCCCCTTCCATCCCTTTCCCTCGTATCGCGTTATCTTTCTCTACTCCCATGGAACCTGCATATGAGTTGTTTACGATGGTTCGGCATAGGGTCATTTTTATTTTATTACTTTTAGCCAGTACCCAAGCTACCAATTTGACAAATTCTATTACAATCAGTTTTAATCGGTGAACAGACAAACATGAGTTACTGTCGCATTTATAATACTACTCTCCTTTTTAAAAAAAATATGTTCCAAAGTTATTTCCAAATAAGATATATACGAGTACAGTGCAGGAGTCATTCACTTGAGCGAATTGAAACCTTCACTTTATTACGTAAGTCGGAATGCTTGAAGTTCAAGGTTTTTACAAGGAAGTATTACATACTATTACATTTATATGTTTATTTTATAATTCGATTTAAAATAATACATTTATAATGTTTACTATTTCAACTAGTGGATATTTTAACGTGTTTAGCATTTGTTTATAATATTGGACTTCCGAGTTATATGTTTAATTATATGTCTATGTTTAAAAAAAAACTTTTAATATGATTGTAGTAAATCATAGTTTAGTATAATAAATAATATCCTTTTTATAAATATACTTCTCAACCCCTTTGTTACCTAGTTCCCATCAACAAAAAAACACCTACATCCGACTCGAACGGTCCGGAAATAGGTCTGATAAACACGTGTTCGTAATACGATACTACAGGTTAATAGGACGGCAGTATTTAGGTTATCTAATGATGGATTATTAACCAGTTAAGATAATGTTTTTTGGCCTTTCTCAATAGAAAATGTCTTGGTGTCTACATGAATAAATAAATCGCTTAAAAGTGATTGTTAAAAACAGTTTTGCTAACAGTTGGAAGGTAGTACAATAAGCTATATTTTTTTTTATAGAATAGGAACGGTAAGTGGTCACCAACGCCCTTAGACATTTTCATTGTAAGAAATGTCAACCATCGCTTACATAGCCAATGCGCCACCAACCTTGGGAACTAAGATTTTATGTCCAGTGTAATTACACTGGCTCACTCAATCTTCAAACCGGTACACAACAATACCAAGTACTGCTGTTTTGCGGTAGAATATCTGATGAGTGGGTGGTACCTACCCAGATGAGCTTGCACAAAGCCCTACCAACTACATATATATATATATATATATATATATATATATATATATATATATATATATATATATTACATACATTTATGTTCATTAATAAATGCAACTTCAATAATTAAGGCCTCTATAACAATGATTTTAATAATGAAGTACCACACGCTTACCACATTGCTTACGCCTACTACATCTAAAAAACATTGCTTTGTTATGGTATAAGTGGTGCCAATGTGACAAAGAGGAAATAGCAACTTTGCATCACGGTGACCGCCTTATTGATTTGAGGCAGGCTAAGATGTATAATAAAGCAAAGAGACTCGTTATAGATCTAAGGATTAAATGCTTTTATAAATAATAGAAGCCTAGATAACTCAGTGGATAGAAAAAGAAAATCAGTCCTTTGGTCAGCAGTAAGGTTATGTACTGTTACTTATAAATAATATCAATACAAACTCTTTCATTCATCGAGAATCGATTAATCTTTACAAGATTGTGTCGAGTAGCGCAACACACTTAATTTAAAACGCCACAAATGTTTTGACTGGTTTTTGAATTTATTTGACATAATGGTGAAGGATTATGGAGTGCGAAGTTGCTTGTGAAAATATTGATTACAATCTCTTTGTATATTTTATAGACATGCTTAACTTTAATGGTTATAAAAAATTTTATTCTTTCTTTTTTAACTACTTCTGAATTGAAGCAAGTTTTCGTTCGTTATTTAAAGGTTTTTTTATATTTTGATCGAGTTATGACTAAGCTGTGTTTGATTTTGTTTAGTATACCCATGTGAATGTATTTTGACTCCTTTATAACAATCTTTTAAAAACATGTCCCGTGTCATGTGTCATGTTATTGTGATTACTGTAAATATCCAGAAACGTGTCAAAGATTCCTCGCTAAGTGACGTTAGTGAAACCGAAATAATTTAACCAAATAATAATATCAATTGCACTATAATAATGACCGCTCATTTAAGTTCGTAGTAAAATTACGAATATCATTCTAGATCACGATGTTACGTCCATTGATATTAATAGTAAAAATAACTTCGTAAGTAGTGAGGAGTTTTCGTAAGTAGTGCGTAATAGCTCAGGTACCCGAAAATATTCCCACAAAAGTGAGCACATGTTCTTTTTTACCAAATTGAATTCAAATATTGACTGATTGAAGGGTTCGCGGGACATCTGTCGCGGTCCTTTATCTGGAGAAAGCCTCACGCGATGGGAAAGCTGGAGTATTTTGGTAACATGTGTTTTGAACCTTATTGTTCGGTGCGTCATGTGCTCTTTAATTCTTCAAGTCAGTTACCATTTTTAATGTTACATCACATATTTTTATGTACCTATCTATAATTTTTGATTCGTTGGAAAAATTATCACGTATAGAATTATTTTTATCAATTTTTTTTTATTACACAATATTATTTTTATAAAATATTGTGATATGTTTTTTGGAAAATAGTAGGAACAATCAATTTAAAAGTAAGATGTAATTTACAAACCAATATATTTTTTTTAGTAAAAACAACAGTTAATTTTATATATTTGTCCATGTTATCATTTTATCTTTATTTGTTTAAAAACTATAATATATGCTTTTTTTATAGTATACAGATCCTTTGAATACATGAAATACACTCGATGAGAATATTGTCTTCATCTACATGTATTAGAATTCAACGCGTTCCATTCATAGTCTTCGAACTAAAAGTAAATATTTATAATAATATTAATGTCATTTAAAATAAACAAATATTATGGAATCAACAAATTTTAAAATAAAATGTCACTTTTTGCAAAAATATTTCTGGTTAAAAAATAAGTTAAGGAACTTTAGTAAATTAGTACTACGTTTATTTTAATTTTAATAATAATGCCATCGGAACAAATTAGCCTCTTATAGCCTCAATCTGGTTGTAGCAACAGAGTCTAATGTACTAAAATATCAATTAGACTTTTTAACAATAAGATTCTCACTCATAATAACGACGAGCAATGAATTATACTGTAGTGAAATTTTTGTGCAAAGAAAAGGAAAACATATGTACTAAGAATAACAAAACATATAAATATTACTTTATATATACTTACAGAATTTTTTTTTATGTATTGAAAACTTCTAACATCCAAAAATGTATATACCATAAAACAAGGTAAGTCACAACTCACGTTACGTCTAAAAGTTTCTAAACAATACTATTTATTCTGTAATTAGGTATATTTGCAAGAATTTTCCTTTACAAGTATATTACTATGTATATGGATGGTCGGAACGGATCTTGCTACAGCTTTCTCTTCGTCAACGTGACAACATGTTCTCAGACGGTATACGCTTAATATTGTAAATCTAATGTGATACTTATATCAATGGGTTAAAGTGCAATTTAGATTGCTCTATCGAATAATCGCAAAATAATTTGATTGGAATTAATTTCAAATTTGAAATTGATTGAGGGCATTAACAATTAATATTTGAATTTTCTTTTATTATTTTTTTTGCAATTTCTAAATTTTACAATAATTAATGATTCTTAAAATAACTAAAATTAATTTGAAACTATTTTTTTTTACGTTTTTATCGAACACATACTTGGATTGTTTATTTACTATTATTTTTTTAATCAACACAAGATGAATTTAATTTCATAAATCGAATAAAATATAAATGCATAAAAAGTGAATTACAGTTAAAATTTATTTTAGTTTACTTTAGTTTTTTATATTTTTGTTGTTAATTGTTGTACATTAATAAAATTAAGAATCAAATTATACTTTTAATAGTAAAAAGATTTAACTAAAGTCTGTTTATAATATAATAGTACTATGTTCTAACAATTTGAAACTCAATCAAGGCGAAAGGTTAGTATCGTCAGCTGATCGCTTTCACCGGTGGCCAATGTCCGTCGCACGCGCATGCGCGCCGCACCCGTTGCGTGATACGCCTGTACATGTGTCTCAGTCTCGCGAATAACTTCAGCTATTCATTAGCTAGCACCCGTCTCGAGTTATTGAACTATTTGTCTAGTGTTGTTTAGAAATTATTATATCAAGCTCTACATGCGTATTTTGTAATATAACCGTAATGATACAGGCGACAAAATCAAATATATATGCATATATAGAGGTATTATGTGAAAACTATCAAGTGGTAATGATGATATTCACAATAAGTTTCGGTGCACACACAAATTCGCTTCTGAAGTCACAGATAAATTTAATTTAGTGACATTATATTTTCGTCAACATTAATCCAATACGCATATAATATAAAATACTGAATTATTGAAAAAAAATAATACTAAAAATAGTAGTATTATTATTATGTAAAGTTATGACTTCTTAGACATAATTTTAACTTACATAAACTGTCACCTCAAATCTAATTGTTATAACCTCTGATCCGTAGCCTCGGAAAGCGGTCGTCTCGGAGACGTTACAAAATTCAATGAATCATGTCTCAAGTTGACCAACACCTTTCAGAAGCCACCTCACCAGTGATCTATCGGAAATACCACTATTTACAGTGCTTAAGTCAAATCTTAAATCTTCGCTAAGCATTATTTACATACATTATTTATTGTTTTAGTCAATGTATTTGCATTCTTATCTTTGTAAGTTTATTTTACTCGAATGAAAATTAATTAGTTATTTATTTGTTTGAAATTTTTATGCTGACCATACAGATATTCCTAATTTTATACTGCGAGGAAAAATATCTTAATTGAAATAATTAATGATCAAACGCTGAGAAATACAGGAAAAGAACGAGAGAAACTTTAAATAATTTAATGACGCTTCTAAGAATATATATAAAAAGACTAAACAGAATGTCGTGATTAAATATCTTATATACTTTCTCCAACATATATTTTGTTCAAGAAAAACCAATATTATAATCGAGTTTCAAATAAAATTTGATCAAATAACATAGTGCGACGACGAATCATTCAAAACTGCGCCGAAAAAATGTATCAATCGTAAATTCAGTGCGCCCGCCGTCCAGTGAAAACTGTTTACGCACTTGACATTACCGTCGCGTGGTCATTGCCGCCGCATCTGCGGCTTGCGAGTGAAAGTTGCCACTATGTGTGTCACTGTTAGACCTAGCCACTGGGTCTAGGCTCTAGCGTTTCTATTGCACTAGGTTTTCAGCGTAGCGTACGCTTTGTGTATCGATTCATTGCGGTATTTGCGAATGGATTATGTTTATAAAATGAATTGCGATTTGTAAAAATGAAACATTGAATATAATTTTTTATTTTCTTTTATTATGTAAGACTAATCAATTTATTAATAATATTTATTGATTAGATTTAATTTGGTTTTAACGTTCTAGGCAAACACAAATTTACATAATAAGTGATCATTTTCAACCATGCCATTGTCTGGCATTGTATGAAATATTACACCGTCGTAATTATTATATCCTATCAGCCTGGAATTAGATTGTCTTCATTACCATTCGAACTGGAAAATAGCAACATAAAGTATTGCTGCTTGGCGGTGGAATACCTGGTGAGTGGGCCGTATTTACCCAGAAGCCAAAGCCTTACCACCAATAACGTATACCGTAACAGCCTGTGAATGTCCCACTGCTGGGCTAAAGGCCTCCTCTCCTCTTTTTGAGGAGAAGGTTTGGAGCTTATTCCACCACGCTGCTCCAATGCGGGTTGGTAGAATTCACATGTGGCAGAATTTCAGTGAAATTAGACACATGCAGGTTTCCTCACGATGTTTTCCTTCACCGTAAAGCACGAGATGAATTATAATCACAAATTAAGCACATGAAAATTCAGTGGTGCTTGCCCGGGTTTGAACCCACGATCATCGGTTAAGATTCACGCGTTCTTACCACAGGGCCATCTCGGCTTTCGTATCCGTGTTAATAAATAAGACACGTTATATACTTGTCTTGTGCGAAATAATCAAGAGAGGAGAGGGTTCGTAACGCTCAGTGCCGTTTGAAATTAATTAAATTATCATAATCCGTTGAAACGACCCAGTATTCGTTTTGTGAGCATATTTCACCGCTTCACGTAGAATCTCGGTCAGTTCGTGGCCAGGGGACTGTAATTAGACGTTCAAGGAAAAATTGAATATTATCTTTGCTCTAATTAGAACGAGATCACACTCGGATGAGAGCCACTAATTGATACCTTTAATAAATATAAAGCAAAACAAACCTACTGTTTCGTCTGTATTCGCATGTTAGTTAGTTATCAATAAGTTTCGTTTTGGTTTTAAATATTTATAGTAACACACGTTTTGCGAGAATTTTAGTTAAACTTTTAATATTTTGAGATATAATCAGGTTGTTTTTAATAACAAATTAATAATTTTTTATATAAAATGATTAATTTGTTATTAATCATTTTTAAAATGTTCAATTGAACATTTTAAAATATTCAAAACATTCAAACATAAAAACTTTCGTATTTTACTATATTAGTAAGACAATAATTAGCTAAGTTAATTTCATAGTATAAATTTTATATATATATTTAGTCATATTTTTATTGTGGTTTCATTTTATGCGTTTTTGAAACCTATACAAAATTTTACTTATCACTAAATTCCATTAAAATTGTATCTCAAATAATCAATACAGTCTTACAAAGACGACTCTAAAAATGTATTTGTATATACCAATATAGCTCATAATTTCTTAACACTTAAGTTTATTATTGCTTGAATATTTTGAGCGAATAATACTTAAATTTTAACAGAAATGTCTCGTATCAAAAACAATAGCACGCCTTCCGTGTGCCGCCCACTGTGTTGCTTCACCGCGATCCTCTTATCTGACTCACTAAGATTTTACTAATGAGGTTACTAAGTTGAAGGATCGATGTGTCATCGCGACCTCCACCACTGATTTTGGGTTGAATAGTCAAATTGATTTTGACAACATGTTGAAATTATTTTACTAAGAAAATTACACCCGGTTTTTTTTAAGCAAACAAGATGACATTAGAATCATAGCTTTATGGTTAGCCTTTTACTGATCCTTGTTTAAATATATGGGATCTGCTTGATCACTGACAACTTTGTCATGTATAGTTAATAAAAAAGAATATTTGGATGTATATTAGAAATACTAAATAAAAACAAATATATGATAGGTGTTATTAATAATGTAAACGCTACATCAACACAATCATGCTTTGCTTATCACCAAAGGTAAGTGGTCACCACCGAATGGTACCTTTAAAAATATTAACTCATTGTTATAACGTCAATTAATAAGAACTAAGATATTTTATCGCTAGTGAATGAAATTACACTGGCTCATTTACTGTTGAAACTGAAATACAATGTTTGACGGTAGAATAATAAGTGGATTCATGGGTGCTATTTACCCAGACGAGGGATTTTATTTAATTGGAGAATTTTATATTTTTTAAGACATTAATTGTTTAGGTTGCTTAATAAGTAAAAGAGTTATATATTCATTATAGAATACATTTTGATAATCACGTATTTTCATTTTTAAATTGCATTATTAATAGCGGTACTCAAATTTATATTATTATTTATATATTATTATTATATTATATTTTTTATATAATGTTAGTCTTGTGGTCAGAACACGTGAATTTTAACAGATGATCGTGGGTTCGAACCCGAGCAAGCACCACTGAATTTTCATGTGCTTAATTTGTGTTTATAATTCATCTCGTGCTTGACGGTGAAAAATTCGTGAGAAAACCTGCATGTGTTTCTAATTTAATTGAAATTATGCCAGATGTGTATTCTATCAACCTGTGGAATAAGCTCATACCTTCTCCTGAAAAAGGGTGAGGAGGCCTTAGCCCAGCAGTGGGACATTAACAGGCTGTTACTGTTATGTACTGAATAAACCTGTCAATATCACCTCTTTACTTACTTACATCTGTATGCAAAAATTATCGGTGGGAAGTTGCTTATTTAAATTTATGTACGTAATAGTAACTATTTCACAACTGTTTCATTTTTTTAAATACATAATATTCTAGATTATTTCATTATTGTATTTTTCTTATACAATTTTTAATTTGTAAATTAGCTAAAGACAATAACATCAATTGCTATCTAATCGCTATAACACAAACGATACGTAATATTGCATCTTGGTTTTGTCATAATAAAAATGTTCTCCAGACCGATTTCGTCCACGGCGGCCAATCTCAAGAGAGATTAGCCATTAGTGTGTGCGCAAACACAGGTGCACTCTCTATTCCCTAACTCTCATAATCCGATGGGACGGCAATCCGACACGACCGGAAAGAGTTCACGCGCAGGACCAACGGCTTTACGTGCTATCCGAGGCACTGGAGTGTACACACTTCCAACTGCCACACTCCGGGCTGCTACTGAGAATTTTCTGAGAGAAAAACCTAATAACTTGTGTTGTATATATAATATTTAAGTGTTAATATTGTTTTCTCAAATATTTAAAGTGAATTGTATTCTTTTTTTGAGAAATAAATTCTTAAGCCGTAAGTAAATATTTGCCACTGAAAGATTCTATTAGAAATATATTTTTTAATTATCTTTAATTTAACGAACGCTTTGATATATTAAATAAATGTGTTTCGATTATTACAC
The DNA here is from genome assembly GCF_905147045.1 of Nymphalis io. Taxonomy (NCBI): domain Eukaryota; kingdom Metazoa; phylum Arthropoda; class Insecta; order Lepidoptera; family Nymphalidae; genus Nymphalis; species Nymphalis io. Next base: position 14,399,980 of record NC_065889.1, read on the forward strand.
ATATTATAATTACTTAATTACAATATATACTTCTTATTTCATTCCATTAAAATATGGCCAATACCACAAACTGTTTTATTTATTTAAATAAAAAATCGACAATTTATCCATAAAAAAAAACAAAATATAAATTATCGAAGTAGGCTCTTACAACTATTGAAATGTCATTCTACGTGTATTATATGAATAAAGTTGCCAACGGTTTCGCTTTTAAAGGTGTGAACTTTGTGTTACGTGTCACTCTATTTTGGTGACGTGTATTTTATTTTAATTAAATTAAAACACATTTTAAATCAACTATTTAAATTGACATTGTTTGGATAAAATAAAATATGTAACATGGTATTTTTTATTTATTATAAATATGTTTTTTTTTTCAATAAGACTTCTGCTCGTTCTATATACGTAAGTACGTGGTCTGATTTTTTTTATAAAATTTTGATATTTATGTCTAATCGAATTGATTCCAATCGAACGAAGTTGCGGATAATTTTAGTAAAATATACATTTCAAACTAATAAGTATGTTATAGACCCGAATGAAGTAGTACACCTACCAATAATACATACGACGCGTGTTATCTAATTAATTAGACCAATCCTGTCTGGTTTTGTAATAGTGCAAAATATATTCTATATAAGGTCACTCACCTGAATAGAATAACTAGTGGGGTCAACAACCGTATCGTTATTTTACCAAATAATACTAAAAGAGTGTTCAAGGCTGCTTATATACACTACGGTTATATTGTAGTGATATATGACGGCGTCGCGTTCGGCCGGCGCCTATACTTTGTGCAAATATGTTCGTCAAATATTCTATATCAATTAAAATTCGTCGATAGGCGAGTCGTAAACTCTAGTTGACTATGTATTCTATTCAAAAAAACGAGTAAATACTACAATACTTGTCGGTATTTCTGCATCACGAACCGTTGTTCGTAGATTTAGATTGAATTAATAGTGTACTTGATTAAAGCAGATTTTATCACAGCATATCCTTTCCCTATTGAAAATCATGAAAAGCCGACACTTTGTGATGTATACGATGTTCGTATTTAAGTATTTAACGCCCTATATACCTGGGGTTCCTTATATAGAAAATAAGCGAATTTGCACATAATTATTTTTTGTATATTTATGTTTATTAACCAGAATAATTCGAATTAATATTGTTGTGCAAAACTTCAGACACGCTCATCGGTTAAATTTTTTGTACTGATGAATTACGCCAAGTGGCTGGCAGCGAATGGAGAGGCCTATGTCCAACAGTGGACGACAAAAGGATGATGATGATTAACTATCATATAATAAAAATAACCAAAATATAATATATCTATAATTCTTTGTATTACAATATTATATATGTGACTGCAAAGGAATGCCAGGCTTAGTATTCAGAATGTACAGTCAGCCATAAAACGATATATTCGTTGACAGAGAACAAATTGTATGCGTTTGTTGAATTTGGTAAAAGTATAAAATACCTTTTATAAATTCTCAAAAAAATAAGTTGTTGAAAAATAACTTTCATTTTAACAAATTTATAAATCTCCTACAAATACTGAGACAAATGTTGTATATTTATTTTTATATTATTTATTTATATTTCACAAGAATGTATATTTTTGAATAAACTCAATATGTCAAATAGATATGATGTGAGATCTTTAAAGGATACGTCTCAATTGTAAAAACAAAATATCCTAATTAATAAAGACTGGATCAAATAATAAAAGCGTATTATATATAAAAATATTCAAATCAAAATGGTAGGTTGACGACCGCTCGTTTTTATTATTTATAAAAAAATACGTTCGTAATAATAAAAAAAAACAGCAAATGACTCATCTTAAATACTTATGTATCTCGATACCGAATCTTACAAATGTAAATAGGTCAATGACATGATAAAACTTTTGACTCACCTGAAATTTTTAAACAAGACGGTAGCAGCGGTATAATGTGTGTCAAATCCACAACAACATGATACACTCAGTCCACTCCTCAATGTTCCACTTCACTGGCTTCTAGTCCGGGATGGCAAGAAGATAGGCCGAAGGGTGGGGTTAAGACTAAAAAATAAGAGGACGCTTTACTAAAGGCCCTGGGTCTAGACTAGGGCGAGCTTACGATGTACTTACCTAGAAACAATTATATGTATAGTACATAGAAACTATAGGAAATATATTGGTAGATATATATATGTAGTTGAAATCTATAAAAGGCAGGTATAATAAAAAATAAGTTGAATAAGAATACGAAAGTAGCTAAAGATGTATATATAGATAAGAGGTACTCAAATCTAAACAAGCCCATACATTGGTTTAAAATTGTATTCAATAATATTTATATATTTACTTATTTTTTTTACTTTAATAAAAACAAAAGATAATTCGTGCCACAGCGGTGCGGGATCGCCGTTAAAACTGTAAAAAAACTCGTCGAACGACCTTCGCACTATCAGCCCAAAAACTAACACGATTTACGGGAAAAGCCATTTCCATATACTAACTACTGATTCGTATCGACATAGTTCATGCGGTTAGTAAATATAACTGTTAGATATAAAAGAGCAGGAGTCATGTAATTGGCAAAAATAAAAGAACGATGAAAAAAAAAAAAAATATTCTCACGAATATTTACAAGGGGGGGTAAAGAAATAGAAATAAAAAAAACTCGTCCAGGTCCACTCAATGGTACTCCAACACAAACACGTCACTTTATTTATGCCAATGACATTTCCAGAGAACTCATCGTCCCGTTTTTTGGGAAGGAGCAAAGACACAACGTACACTGTTTTTTTTTCGCTGGTCAGCGGTCACTGATCGAGTGTTGAGGGTTAATGTCTTTCACTTCACTTCACTCCGGGAAGGCGGGCGCGTGCGCCGCGTGTAGTCGGTCGACTGCCGGCGCGCGCGCACCCCACTCACTCCCACCAAAATTTTACCACCACTGGCTACGGGGCGCGCAAGCTACGGCCCGCTATGCTATTGAGAGCGTAGCAACAGTTGATTTTTTTCAACTGTGATAATTACAAAGTTATGTAAAATAATTTTAAATACACTGCAATTTAAAACTCTAATTGATATTGGACGAATCAAATTTTGTTATAATGATACACTAAAAATGATTAACTGATGATTGAAGTTAATATTTAATGAACGTTATAATCTTAAAGGAAATAAATTATTACATATGGAAGTGAATAATAAAAGAACAATTATCTATAGGTTTTCGTGCACGCTTGTGCGCACCGCGCCGGGAATTAAACGATGAATATTCATTTAATAATATACCTTTATATATAATATAATTCTTCTGTATATGTCTGTGAATTTCTCCTTAATGGCTGGATTATAAGCATAATATTCTTATTTCACCCGTACGAAGTCGGGTTAGGCAGATAGTTTCTTAAATAATATAATACTGTACGTTTGACCGTACAATACAAATAAAATAAATTTATTTTATAGCGACGCATTTCTCTTTAGATTGACCAGCCCTGCGGCATACTATCTCCGATGCGTACACGCACACCACCTCACGTAAACACGGCACACACACATTCACAGTACGACAGGCCTACAGACCTACAATTTTTACTTTCACCTAAAGTGACACTTATTTCTTGAAGAACAAAAGTCAAATTAGTTTGAATTGGATGTAACGTTCCATTGGTAAGCGAGTTGGTAAGTGGGACACGCGATGGTTTTCTTTATGGGACCTCTTGAGGCCTCGCAAGGTCCTCCTCGGCTTATGATAAGATAATTAATTGTCATGGAAATTCTGATATACGATAATATATATGTTATTTGTACAAATTATTATTACTCAAGTTGTATTTAGATTTTGTTTGACCTTTAAGCACATTTTACCGAGAAATTAAATATTCGTCAAGTTTTTACCCTAATATGACACTACATATGGAAACATTGTTCAACGGAGTCGCGACATCTTGTTGAAAATTAATACTGTATAATTAGTTTTCGTAAGAAAGCAAAAATATACATACGAGCACTTTAAAGAGTCGTAACACAAAAACAAGAATTCTAGACATTGGTCCAGGGTATTAGCTTTGAAATCTACCTAGTGCTTTACACATCGCTATAATAATACCATTTTAAATGTTTAGCCTCTGTATTCTCTAAGCTCTATATATTATATCATTAATCATTTTAAATAATAATTATGCAGGCAATAATCCGTTATTATTTATATACATATCAAATATATGTTTATATTTCGAACTATTTATCATAAATTTATTAAGAGACTTTTCTTTATAAATTTTACAACAGGAAAAACGCAGATACTTAAAAAATGAGATAAGTTATTAAGTTATATTTTCATACGTCATATTAACGAGTTACCAATAAAACCTAAAACCGAAGCAATTTAACTTAAGTAATGACAAATAAAATAGTGAATTAACAATATTTAGAAGGTACTTATTTATCCCTCCTAACTCAAATTTACAACTTTAGCTGTACAATATAATACAAGCTATTATGATCTTTATATTAATAAAGTTACGGGCGAAAATTCTCGATAATATTTACGGTATAGTGACAGAGCGTTGTACTATAAATTGTACTAAAATGTGCGCATAAAGTCAACGTCACCACGGTACCGTTGTAAGCGATATTCGTGGGTTAAGGCGAAGTTGCAACACATTTTTTATTAACTTACAAAAGTATTAGCTTATCGCTATTTGTACTGAAAATTAATAGAAAAGAATATTATGGAAACATTTATAATTTGTAAAATATATCTCATTATAATTAAAAACTTAAGTATTTAAAATGTTTATTAACCACATTATGTGTGATGTTACGGAAGCCATCTTATACAATTTCTACTAAACAAGGAAAATTGTTTTATAAAATACTTTTTACATGATCATAAGCCATAATTAATTATTTATTTTAAAATCTGATTTAAATTACGACAATAACTATAAAACTCCAAACCGACGTTGTTCGAGAAAATAAATGAATCGAAATATAATATTCAATAAATAAAATGGGAAGGAATACCTTTATCTACATACATACATACATACATACCTTTGCATAATAAATTATTATAATGAAAGCGTAAAATTGAAATACATATTAATAATTAATTTAATATATTTAATATATATATAAAGATATATACTTGGTAGGACTTTGTGCTTTGTCTGGGTAGGTAGCACCCACTAAACATATTCTATATTCTACCGCAATACAGTAATATTAAGTATTGTTGTATTTTGGTTTGAAGGGTGGTGGCATAGGCAATATAAGAGATGGTACTATTTCTAAGAGCAATGTCTACAGGGGTGACTACTTACTTACTTACTTACTTACCAGTACCATCTGTTAGCCCATTTGCCAATCTGCCATCTTATAACGAATAAAAAAAATATTTTTTATAGTTCCATAACATTTCATAGATTAATATTTTAGTTTTAAATTAATTAAGGCATAAGTGCAAGATGGAAGCAGAAAAGATAGCGAGCAGGAATGAGTATGCGCGAGGGAGCACTACCCCGCATTGTAGCAGCGCGGCAAATTAATATGCGTTGTCACACAAAAGCGCGCTGTCTTGAGCTCTTGCTGGTACTCCACGTACAAAAGCTGCGCAAACATGTTCTGCGCTGCGCACCATCAGGTATATGTCAGAATTAAAGTAATGTCACTACTATGTACTATATCTCCTGCGCCGTTGGCTTATATCTCTTGAGATTATCCGCCGCGGTCGAAATTGGTCGGGTGGACATCATGTTCCAAGTAACTGCTTCAAGATTGAATAATTAATAAATCCTTGCAATACATTTCAAAATTGTCTGTTTAAAAATTATACAAAAAATGTGCACGTGTAATCGTTTAATAGTTTAAGACCAGTAAATTGAAGTAACGAAAACAATGGTGGCGTATCGTAAGGCGTTAGCACTGCGTGGGCTGTGTACGGGAGTACACGTCGCTTATCGCACTGATGATTATATTAATATATTTGCTTAACTTTCTCTCTATATTTAAAAACATATCTTTGTAAGCTTTAATTCGTGTGAACGGTTCGGGTAACTAATATAAGAAACTTCACATGGTACGACATTTTATACCAATTTTTAATATATATGTTCCATTGTTACGTCGATTTGTACTTTTTACATAATAAATTGAACGATACAATCTCTTAATTTACTTTTCCTCCGTCCGTGTTACTTGCCTATAATATGAATGGTGATCGGAAAATTCCTCGCAAAGCATGTCAAATGGTACCGTAAACAACAGTAGTCTATTATATTTGATTATGAAGCATATTTAAATATGCAAAAATGTTATTGTACTTACAATTATACATTTTTATTCTTGCAATAAAAATAATTTGCATGTTTAATTAGCTATTTTTCTGATAATGAAACGTTGTAAAAATAATTAGGCTATATATGATAAATACCTTAAGAATTTAAGAATAACAAATATACTAGCTATCGGAAGGATTTTATCAATATCAAAAATATATTCTTGCGGGCACTTTTGATTCGTTATAATACAAGATATATGAAATTTAAATCTACCACTGGTTCGGAATATAGATTCTAATGAGAAAAACCGGCATGAATATATCAGTAGCTGATAAATATAATAATAAATTCTAAAAATGATAATCAAATCGCTTCTGCAAACTAGATATTCAGAAAATAACGGTTCAAGTCACTACAATGATTAACTGACTTGAAAAAGAAGGGGTCGTCAATTCTTGATATATCATATCATATACTTTATGTATGTTCGGCTATAACTTTTCATTAAAGTTTTGATGATTCTCTTTGCTTTGGGTACAGTACAGTTCCAAGGTGGTCCAATCTAAATTGTTTTGGTATTGGACGTTGTTACATTTTTATTTCAAGCCAAATTCCAACATTTTTTAAAATTTTTGTTTTTGTAAAAAAAAACTATATTACTTTTGTACTAGAAATACAGATTATCAATTGTTTCTTGCCAAGAACTGGTCACAGGCAACCATAGACATCCTCTGTTTTGCGGCCGGACTGCCTATCAGCAGTTGATAAAAAAAACCGTTTCGTTTTGGTATATTTTACTGGTTCTAAGAAATTGTTTTATTATACATCGAGAGTATTGTTTTATTATACCTCAGGAGGCCATAACGGGAAAGTCAAAACAGAAAGGATAACTTGAAAGCCGCATCTTAATTGTCAAATGTCAACTTTCGTTTTCTAGTTTAAAATTATTCGCTTTCTTTTCAAAATGAAATTTGCATTTTAAATGTGATGCATTTTATTATTTCCAAAAATCGTATATATTTTACTTTTTTCATCCGATTTTTTTTATATATGAGTTGCCGCGGGTGCGACGCAATTTCAGAGCGTCACAGTAGCATGCGAAAGTGATCCCGTGGTGCTCCTCGTTAAGACGGAAAGGGTACCGCTGGTTTTTTAGTGGGTATTCCGATGTTTGGAGCGCATTAGGCGCCTTGGACACCGGCGAGCCCCACATACCTCCCCACTGTTTCCGTGGGGGAAACTCGTAATACGTTAAAAAAAAAGGTGCAACGCAATTAATATGAAACCGCATTTTATTTTGTCTAAAGTAAAATAAAATATAGTCACACGCAGATATCCCATTACTAAGCAAAGGCCTCCTTTTCTAATAAAGACAAGAGTTAAAGCTTATTTTACACACTGCTGCTATGCGGGTTAGTGAAAACAAATTTAATATATTATTTTATAAGAATAAGCAATAGTTATTATTTATAATATTATTTATTTTATGCAATAAATTGTTTTTTATCATTTTTATTTTAAACAAAAAAAAGATGAATCTTAAGATTAATCTTTTTTTTGTTTCGTTACGTTCGCAATAGATTTTCATACGACACATTTCCTGACGATGTTTTCCTTTACCGTCGAATTATAAACACAATATAACAGGAGATGAATTATAAAAACAAGTAAACCATATCAGGGATACATGCCTTGGAACCCTTAAATAGGTCTAAGGGTATAAGTATGGCAACTTTTACCCTTAGATCTATTAGTTTGTAATATTTTAATTTGTAGTTATTACTGTATGCCATGTTGGTGATCCTAAATAAATAAATGTATCGAGACAAAAAGTTTTGTTAAGAACCAGCACCGTGTAATGCTAATTGCATAAGCCATATTGTCACCACCAAAATATATTTGATTAACTTCAATAATTACCAATAAATATGTTCACATATTGAATATAATTTTTGACATTTTTTTTATTTATCAGTAGAAAGCTTAACGAGATAGTAAAGAATTTCAATATTCGGTTCACACATAAAAATAATTGACTAACGAAGTCGTATTTTACAATAAACTATTATTGATAGCTCGTCAAAGTATAACACGTTTCTCGGGTCATTTGTCAATATTCCGCATCATATGGAGCCGTGAAGGAAATTCATTAAGACCGGTCCAATTTATAGTGACTTTACTTAAGAATTTATTTGTGTTAACGGTTGTAAAGATGATACTAATTTATAATTTGCATATATTTCGATTACGTCACACGATTATTTTTAAACGATGAAGCTGCCTCAAGCTGTTCGTGATAAGGTCTTGTATAATTCTAATTTTAATTTATTGAAATATATAATTTTACTACAAGAGTCACGTAATCAATAATATCCTAGATAATTGTACTGATATGATGCAGATATTCTTTTGTCAGTCAAAAAAGGCTTTCTGTTGTAGTAAATTATTATATTAAATGTGGGTAATAATAATGTCCTCCAGGTCGATTTCGGCCACGGCGGCCAATCTCAAGACAGATTAGCCAACTACGCGGGAGATATTATAGTGCACAAGTGTGTGCGCAAACACAGATGCACTCTCTATTCCCTAGCTCTCGTTATCCGATCGGACGGCAATCCGACACGACCGGAAAGAGTTCAGGCGCAGGACCAACGGCTTTACGTACTTTCCGAGGTACGGAAGTGTACACACTTTCAACTTCCAAACTCTAGGCTGCTACTGAAAATTTTATGACCGACGTGAGAATTGAACCCGGGACCTCCGGGTCAGCGGCTTCATATTTAGCCACTAGACTAACGAGGCAGAAATGTGAGTAAAACAATATAACACCAATAAAAATTGAATGTAAAGAAGAAAAGAGTTATGGCAAAATATTAACATTAACGGAGTTCACAAGAACCTATGAAACGGTTGAGAACGGAGATGGCTTAGTTAATCGAAGACAGCGGGTTCAAATCCAGGCAAACACTACTGAATTTTTATGTGTTTAATTTGTTTTTAAATATCATCTCGTTCTTGATGGTGAACGACAACATCGTGAGGAAACTTGCATGTGCCTAGCTGAAATTCTGCTACATATGTATCCGTTGCGTTGGAGCAGCTTCGTAAAATAAACTGCAAACTTTCTCCTAAAAAGAAATACAAGATGGTGGGGCTTTCAGGCTGTTACTATACAAAAACGTTTCGTTTCATCGCTCGTTGCAGTTTTAAAAAATGTCTATGTTAATCTAACTATGCTTAGCTGTATCAAATGCGGTAAATTTAGATTATTGTTGTACATGAATCTTTCATGCACATGATCAATATAATTATGTGAAATCTTTATACAGCAATACAAAAAAGTGCACCGTTTGATATGTACTTTTATATCAAATATATATTAAAGTATTTATTTTATTTTTCATATTTATAAATGTATAAATTAGGAAATATTGGAAAGCTATTGATATTTGGAAAGGCTTTGTGTCAGCCCGTGGGGGTAGGCACCATCCTCTCATCATAAATTCTACGGCCAAACAGCAATAGTTAGTATTGTTGTGTTACGGCTTGAAGCTCACTCAAAGTTAGGTATAAATCTAAATTAAGAGTATGCCCAAAATTTAAGTCTTGTACCTCGCACGTTGGAGAGAATTAGAGGAAGAAGCTTATGTTAGGGGAATACCTGTTAATAATTGGTTTCCAAAATGGTGACAAAAATAAAACTTAATTTTATTTATACATTAATTTTTATTGTGAAAGCAGTTGCCAGCTTTCTGTTTCATAATGCGCTCCAAGTTATTTATATTCAAGTATATATGATGCAAATATACAAACGTTGGATGAAATTTTGTTTAGTTCACAGCCTCGTTGCTACTAAAGTCCGACTTGCCCCTAGGAGAGTCCATTCTTCCAAGCCACTTGGTCGGAAAAAGATAAATCCTTTCAAGACTCGTGACATGGAAGTAGTGGAGTCATTTGGGGAACTCGTCCGCGAAGAAGTTGCAACTTGGGACAGTACGGCATCAGCGCGAGTCGAATGGGAAAAAGTCAAGTCTCTTCTCACTGACACTGCAGGCAAGGTTTTTGGCTATCAAAAAGCAAAATCTTACGACTGGTTTCAAGAAAACGAGGAGCACTTACTTCCCTTGATTGACTCAAAACGCCAAACCGCTTTAAATTTTCGCCTTAACTCTTGCGATGCGACGCGTGAAGATCTCACAAAGGCAAAAGCCTCACTCCAGTGTAGCACGCGTTTCTTTGTAAATGCGTATTGGATAGAGCTTTGCCAAAGCATCCAAGCGTGTGCAAACGCGGGGGATATTGGCGGGGTGTACGCGGGCATCAAAAGTGCTCTTGGACCTACTCCAAAAAAGACGGCACCTCTCAAGGAAACTGACGGTTCTGTTATACAGACAGCACCCGTCAGATGGCAAGATGGGTAGAATACTACAAGGGGCTCTACTCGTGCCCAGTGGATATTCAGCCAGAAGCAGTGGAGCTTGCCCCGAATCTGGCAACTTGGCACGAGCTAGGCGTTGCACCCACAGTAGAGGAACTTTATCTGGCCGTCAAGAAGCTCAAATGCGAAAAGATGACGTTGTCACCGAAGTCGTCAAGCTTGAGTGCCTCTTGCCCATTCTTCATAACCACCTGGCTAAGTGCTGGGAAGAAAACTACGTCCCTCGGGATATGCGAGATGCTAACATCGTCACTCTTTATAAAGGCAAAGGCGATCGTGGCGACTGCAACTGTTACCGCGGAATATCTCTTCTTAGCATCGTCGGTAAAGCCTTTGCTAGGGCCATTTTAGGCAAACTACAAAGGCTCACCGACCGCGTATACCCTGAGGCACAATGTGGTTTTAGGTCCCAACGGTCAACTGTCGACATGATATTTTCACTCAGACTGCTACAAGAAAAGTGTAGGGAGCAACATACCCCCCTAATCATTGCATTTGTAGACCTAAACAAGGCTTTTGACTCCGTGAGCAGAGAGGGGTTGTACTCGGTTCTTGTCAGAATTGGATGGCCCCCCCAAACTCCTAAGGATGGTGCAATCGTTCCACGAAGATATGGAAGTCACCGTCCTGCACAATGGCAACACATCAACGCCATTCGAAGTACGCCGTGGTGTTCGTCAAGGTTGTGCACTGGCCCCCACCTTGTTCGGAATACTCTTCTCGGTGCTTCTGAAGGTTGCTTTTGGAGATGAACAGCAAGGCGTCCACTTACACACGCGAACCGATGGTAGGCTGTACAACATCTCAATGCTCAAGTCCAAACGCCACAGGGAGGACCTATTTGTAGATAGTCTCCTCTTCGCTGACGACGCTGCCTTCGTTGCTCATGACCAAGCTCAACTCCAGAGGCTAATGGACAAATTTGCCAGAGCGTGCGACCTCTTTTCAATGTCCATAAACTGCAAGAAGACCTTTATTTTAGCGCAAGGATTTTTAGAGCAACCAGTCATCTTGCTTAACGGCGCACCTTTACAGGTGGTTAACAAATTTTGCTACCTTGGGTCGTATTTGTCGAGCATTCTCTCGCTTGATGCAGAGATCGACTTCCGCATCGGCAAAGCAGCCTCTACGTTCGGGAGGCTCTGTACAAGGGCTTGGGATAACAGACACCTTACGGTAAAAACGAAAATGCTTGTTTACCAATCATGTGTCCTAAGCACACTCTTGTATGGAGCAGAAACGTGGACAACGTACGCAAAACAAGAACGCCGACTAAACACATTTCACTTGCGCTGCCTTCGGAACATTCTGGGCATCACATGGCAGGATCGCGTGACAAACTGGTCTGTTCTAGGCGAGGCACAGCTGCCTAGCATCATGGCCATTCTCAAAAAAAAACGGTTACGGTGGCTGGGACACGTGCATCGAATGGAGCAGACTCGTCTTCCAAGGCAAATACTACTGGGAAAGTTTGTGAATGCAAAAAGGTCTGTTGGGCGACCTATGCTCCGTTACAAAGATTGCGCTAAGCGTGATATGGTTGCGTTTAACATCCCTAGCAATCGATGGGAGGAACTGGCAGAGGACCGTGCCAAGTGGCGACGCCTTATTCACGAAGGTCAATCAAAGCATGACAATGACTGGTTTAAATTACTAAAAGAAAAACGCACTAGGCGTCATGAGCGGGCTTCAAGCCCCCGCTCATCTGGGGGCGCATACACTTGTCGGAAGTGCGGCCGAAGGATCCTCTCTCGCATTGGTCTTTTCAGTCATGAACGCAAGTGCCTTCGCGATGCCGCTTAAATCATCTGTCAAAGATGCAGAGGCCTATGATGATGATGATTAGTATAAGATTTATTATTTCCAAATATTCACTATTCATAACGATATTGTTAATGTAATTTATCTGTGTAAACTATTTGTGTATTGTTTTTGAAGTCGTAGCTAGCGACTAGCGTAGCTGAACGTATTTCTCTTTGCTTAAATATTGACTGTTATGGAATGCCTTCTGACATATATTCGACCTTTTGGTATAAATACATAATTTCTTTGGTCAATAGCGTTCATAATAAAAATATAAGCACAAGTAGGGCGTTTAAATAATAAAAAAAAGGTATGTTCGCGACTTAAGCCTCAATATAACGAATAATATATAATTAGAGTTATATATACGTATGTCTCGCGGTAGGTTAAAATGAAGTTGGGTTACAAGCTAGATGATTTAAACCGTAACAGAAAATTAAATACTTTCACATTTTACGACTTTATCTAAATACCAAAAATTCATATTCATTGGTTAAGCAAATCGAACGTCCAATTAATGAGCACATTTAGATGCAATGAATACAGTTTAATTAGCAAATTAAATCGAAGTAAACTTTTTTATCATAAATGAATACTTTCTATGTTCACTTTTTTGGTGGTAAGTAGCTCTATTTTTTAATTTCATATCTTGGAAACTGGATGTCCTCTTGACCAATTTTAGTAACGGCTGTCAATACACTACACAAAACACAAGTGTGTACACTAACACAGTTCTCTGTATTCTCAGTCATAGCGCAAACAAATGGATTTACGCGATTACAGACACACGTTAGAGTTTGCACTGTCAAGCTCCTGCGAACCCTTAAGAGAAGAAGAGGTCTTTGCCCTATAGACATGTACGTTCTACCTATTTTTTATATCGACAAGTTGAGACAAAACCTTTATTTACTTCAACCTGTTGTCAAATTATGGTTTGACTTAATTAAAATAACGCAGCAGCAGTCTTCTTATTTTTTTATAGTATATAATAGTGTAATAGTGGTTTTTGTTACCATATCTCGCATTTATGTATTTATTTTTATTTGAATATATATTTTTTTATTTAAATAAAACGTTTTAGAATATTATGCTTTTTATTACGTTAGTGTATACATTTAATTAGATTTAATATAAAATATAACAATTAAGTACTGGCAATTCAAGGAAAAGTTTTAAATATATGCAAAAATATAGAACATTACGTTTAATCCCTATGCTATATAAACATAATATCGGGCATAAGTTATCGATGTCAAACTGACCACCCGGTAATTATATGTTGTAGCGAGCCGTTGTATTAACCCGTACATCAGCACATGGTGCAGAAGCCGTTCATTATCAAGATAGATGGACTTCTTATAAAATAGATTCTATGTGTTTACATTGAATCTATGCTTTAAGATATATATATATATATATATATATATATATATATATATATATATATATATATATATATATATATATATATATAAATAGAAGAGCTTGATATATTTTTTTTTCAGCGTAGCGTAAAACGAATCATATTATTTATATCCTTTCTAATTTTTACCTGATTAAAACATTTTAATTGTTCATCTTAATTCACACAATGGGAGTCTGGAACGATCGAGGAGACCTCAAGAATAGGTTCAGGCTTTATGCTTTCCAACGCTTGGCAGGCAGTCAAGTACGGAAGTATATTCCTAACTGGTAATGGGATTTTCTTGATATAGTTTACAAAATGATTGTGTTTATCTGTTCAATAAATTATTACTCGACCCATACGATGTTATAAAAGCCACTAGACCAGCACTGATACACTGCCTATACATATATATATATATCAAAATCAAAGCAGCTGAGTACCATTTTCTTCTCCGTCTGCCGATTTTTTATTTGTTTGTGTTTTGTGTTGTGTCGAATTTACATCACAAAGCGAAGTCTAATTCTTTCACATAGTTGTAAATTTACAAAAAATATATATATATTAAAATATAGAATATATAACTAGTAACTCATAACGTAAGCCAGATTGAATGTCTCATAGAATTCGGCGTCTAATGATCCGTCGTCGACCCACTGACATCGATCTGTAAGTCCGCGATTTTTGTCTTTGTTTCGCGATCACTTTGTTCACTATATCTCGTACATCTAATCGGTCCTATGTTTTGTTCACACGATTAATGATCTGCTCGTGATAATTTTATAACCGTTAATGAAAATAACTCTTGTTTATGTCAATCATAGTTGGTTTGATATTTCCCTAATACAATTAATAGTTATTGTAATTTAAAGCCGTATGAAATAGCGCTCCAAACACACGAATAGAGCCTTGATGAGTAAATATTACGTAGTTAGAGTTATACTCGCTTCTGCTATCAAAAAGGCATTAAAGTGACTTGAAAATTTGTTTTATTTCATTCATAATTTAATAAATAATATTTTTAAAGACGTCCTTGTGCAGTTTTGAAATTTTATTTTTTATTATGTAAATTCATTTTCTTGTTTCGCTATTTATTTTGCTTCGTTACTTGCTACTTTATAATATACATTCAGAAGTATAGTATCTATGCATTACTATAAGTAGCTAAATCACATATAAGAACTTTATTTATATTTTTTAATTAATACCAATGACAGATCCAAAAAGTAAAAATTACTAGTACACATAACTGACTAGTATATATATACATATGGATAGTATTACTGGCTCGTTCGTGAAGTAGTTTAAAATGCTGCAAATCTAGACGTAATGAGCTTAAGCCCGCGGTCTCACCAATAAAAGTTAGTATGTTTTTTAGTCTAGAAATTCTCAATAATAGCTCAAAGATTGAGTGTTGACAGTGTTAACAGTCCCGTGCCTCGAAAAGCAAGTAAATCCTTTGTTATTGCGCCTAAACTCTCTTCGGTTGACAACTTATATAAGTGAACAGAATTGCACCCGTGTGTCGGGTTAGGAGGACATCACATGTGTGCTAAACAAAAATTTAATATATAATCAAAGTACATTGAATTTAAATTTCAATATATCAATCAGAATCAACGGCATATTTAATTTATTGGTGTTATCATTCCTTCCAAACTCGCTTAATAAAACGGTTTCATCTAAACTGTGCCAGTTTTTTCTTCGCGATAAATCAAGTATATTTGGAACATTTCTATGTATTTGCATATTTAAGCAATTTTTCACGGATAGAGCAAATAAAAGTAGGCGATTTCGATAAGATATCTATGAAATTTAATTCTGAACATCAACATTTTGACTATATATAATTATCAATTCAGCAATATAAACAATTAAAATTAACAAACTTTATAACTTTTATTAAACTAATATTAATAATAAGTAATAATTTGCTTTGTGCAACCCCTAGGTCTAGGTAGATACAAGCCACTTATCATACATTCTGCTGCCAAGCAGCAATACTTTGTATTGTTGTGTGTCGGTTTGAAGGGTGGGTGTAACTATTGAGACAAGGGGTTATATCGCTTTGTCTTAGTTAGGAACTCGATTGGTGGCACATTGGAGGTGAAAGGGATTGTTAATATTTCTTGCAATGCCCATGTCAATTGGCAGTACCTTCTCCTAAAAACTTAGAGTTTTTTGGACTAAATAATTATTCACCATATACATAAAATTTAATTGCTCAATAAATTTACTCTTTTCCTCTTTAAATACATTGGTATGTTAATAGATTAATATTATTATTAGGGTATATTGTAATTACTAGTAAGCCTTTGACTATATCGTACTATACAACCTAGGCAGTGCTCGACTGCAGACATCTCACACCTATTGGAGATACATCGAGGTGTTAAGATGTCTGAACAGCGCCGGTACAATGACTCTCCCGCCAGGTCTGTAAGATGTAACTTAAAACGAGACTGCGACATGACTCACACTTTGATGATTGCGCAAGATGTTGTCATCCTAAAAAAACTTTATATACTTACTTAAACTTAATATAGTTTAACAAACTATTATAATTTTATAATTATTTATATTGCATATTAAATTTATATTTGTGTTTAATCCAATCTGTCTATTTTGATGTAGATTTATTTATAAAAAAAAGTATTCCCAAAGATGAGACGAGTTTCTAATAATCATTCTATTCCTGCTCTCGTACAGCTTATACACTGCTTCAGTCCAAAAAATAGTAAAGGCAAGGCTATAATGAAAAACCTCATAAGGCAAAGCTACAATTGCACGATAACGTACCTCATGTAGCTCTTGCAATATCGCGTATTACGAAAAACTTCGTACTTTACAACGACGCGACAGCGTAGACGCTTGGACACTGGCGAAGAGAGCGCGACGGGCGAGTCCATTGAAAAACTTAACATTATTAGCATATAAATCAGTACTATATTCTCATAAATTTGCAATATTAAAATATAAGCACATTAAAATAAGGTAAATCAAGAAGATTAAAAAATACTCCCTTCTACGTCATGTATTGGTGAAATAATATAAAAAATAATAATATTAACAACAAAGGTTTTTCTAAAGGAAAAATATATAATATAAAATTTTATATAATAAAACAATTTAATTACATTTTGTTTATATAACTCATACCTACATAATATTAAATTTAAAGTGACAAAACTTTGTATTTTATCAATACATACTTAAGTACATATATCTACTATGTATGTTAGAAGCAATTGTATAAGAGTGGTTAGTTAGTTTGAAAGCAATAATTAAAAAAAAAAAAACATTTTTCTCTCTTTGTTTTCAAGTGGACGCACTGTTCTTGTGAAACTCTTATACGTCGAACCGGGAATATTACAGACCACTGCACCACTCAACTCGTGGCCCCCTTTACTTGGTAACGGTGTATTAGTGCTGGTTTTTGCTTGCGCATGCGCCGAAATGTTGAGGAATGTAGCTCGCAATAAAATTACTATAAATAAAAATAGCGTTATTTTGATCAAAGTGGCAAAATATATGTTATTTTTTTGCAAATGTATTAACTGTTTTAAAAAAATAATCAGATACAACTTAAAATACATCTTAAAAGTATATATTTTGCTTCTTAATTATAAACGTAAGAAATGTGTCAAATTTTTTAATCTTATTTTTTTTCAATTCGCTCTCACATGATATATATACTTATCTATGTAGTATATGAAATGCTTCATATTTATTACGTACGCAATTTAAACTAGAAGATCAAAATAGTTTTTTTTCGGACTATGGAGAAAACCACATTAAAATCCGTTATCCGCTAAGTCGTTAAATCGTTGTCGAGGGCAAATACAAGTGGACAGGTAGCTTTAATTGATTGACACTTTATTAAAATATGTGTTCATATTTTATATCATTAGTAAATTAAAGAAATAGAAAAAAACTAGTATTTTTCTTACGTATCGGATTAAGTATAATAAGTAATATATAATAATAGAAATCGCTTTCGAAATTCAAAATCTCCATTAATAATTACTTTTTAAAAACACTATAATGATTTTTATGTAAGTTATTGTCTATATAAAATCTTTAGGAATATTAATTAGTTAGAAAAGTAATAAATATTCAATTTTAGTTTTATATTTGTTTTACTTATAAATATTAGTTTGTTCAAATTTATATGTTTGTGTGACTTTTACTAAGCAATCTAAAAAGATTCTATGCTAAATCTCTCCATTTTGATTGGGTCGCCTAGAATAAAAAGCATTTTAAAAAATAAATTCAAAAATTTTCTATTGCTTATTAATAGCAACAATTGTATATAATATTACATATTATAATGAAACAATGACGCGTTGAAATCTTTTCGAGTTGCTACGAAGGCGACGTAGCGCTGAATATTAATTGAATATGTTGTTCGAAAATCTAATATTCCAAAATATATTAAAAAAAATATTTTACTATTTATTTTTATTGTCGACTAAGATTAAAATATATAATCCGCTGTAAATTTAACGAACGTAGTACGTATGTTACAGTAAGTGACAGCCTGTGAATGTCCCACTGCTGGGCTAAGGCCTCCTCTCCCTGTTTGAGGAGAAGGTTTAGAGCTTATTCCACCACGCTGCTCCAATGCGGGTTGGTGAAATACACATGTGGCACATGCAGTTTTCCGCACAATGTTTTTCTTCACCGTCAAGCACGAGATGAATTGTAATCACAAATTAAGCACATGAGAATTCAGTGGTGCTTGCCCGGGTTTGAACCCACGATCATCGGTTAAGATTCACGTGTTCTTACTACTGGGCCCTCTCGGCTTTTTTATCCACAGTACGTATGTAAAAATGCGAAAAAATGGTTTAGTCCGTGTTTTAATTCTAAAAACATATGACTATATTATTAATTTCTGACAAAGTAAAAAAAATAGTCCTCTTAGCCTTCATTATTGAATGTGGAGTACATTTGAAGTATAAGCGAATACTTTTGATGGTGCATTGATAGTCAATACAGCCTCCACGACTACGGTCACGGTGAATAAAAGAGACTAACCAACGCAGGTTATAGTAGCGCACAGATGTGGGTGCAAGCTTAGATGCACCCTCTATTCGACTGCCAATTTCCAAATTTCGGTTTACTACTGAGAAATCTCGACACAAAAATCCAATGCCTTTTACTAGTCAGACCCGCAGTTTTATAAGCTAACCACTCAAGTTTGACAAGTAAGTCAAACGAGACAGTCAAAGTAAATTAGTTCTTTAAGAACTAATTGGCAGCAACGATCACTACAAATTCTCGTCTTCATTTGCAGGTTTGCGTGTCATTCGAGTTTAAAGTGTTAACCAATAGTAAGAGTCGTTAGCTGAAATCATTTTATTATTAATTTATTTAAAATTAATTCTAACATTAATAAGCTCTTAAGTTTTTTTATAAATTCATTTTGTTTAAATAAAAAATAATGTTCGCATTATTCATGACTTTCTTTTACTAATAAATAAAATAAACACATTACTGAATATTCGTATTTATATTTTTGAAACGCTTTTCGTTCATCTTGAAATCCAAATTACATAAAAAATAAACAAAAGTTTGGTCGGTAAAAAGAAATGCTTACATATTTAAATTGTTATTTTTTTTTCTTTCAAAGTCAACATAAGTTAAATGTTGTTACGGTTAAATGAATGTCGGCAATAAAAAAATACCTTTGTACTGTTTCACTTTGGCGAAAGACGGCTAATCTATTTTGCTTACTTAAACTCTTTATTACGAACGAATTAGAGTTCAAATTCGCCCAACACATGGTATAGGTGTATTAAAGACAACAATGTTACACCTTCATAAATAAGTTTCTTATGATAAGAGTGATGGAGTTGTAAATGGCACGATTTAATATTTATATAATATTGTAAATGATTCTATTAAAGGTGGAAGTCAATTGGGCTTTCGTCATGGCCCTAAAGTGCAGGTGCTATAAAGTATAAACAAACAGAAGTATCGTCTTTTGTTATATATTACTTTTGGCGTATTGTATAGTTTTATTAATGTTATCTTTGGTTTTCGAAAATATTTGTCCCTTTGGGACAAATATTATATTGGACAGTCTATGCAGTTGCATGAAATTTGTTCATTCCAATTATGACGTCACATATTTTTTTATTTTAATTGTATGTTATTACGGAGCCGATTATTCCGATCTGTAATAAGTTTTATTACATCAAGCATTTATTTTAAAGTTGTTTTTTTATATTTAAAAAGACATAGCATTGTTTACACAAACCTTTTTTATATCAATTATTTTCATTGGACTTAAATGAGTAGTTATATACTATATAATAGAAATCTATATCAAAAACACTACAGTACAAATAACGACTGGGTGGAATGGTGGTAAAATTGCAATTCGCATAATCTGGGTGAAAAGTAAACCAGCACTCATATTACTTTTGTACCGTGACGTCCCGACGATCCGACTTAAATAACGCCTACCATTCCTTAATAACGCTCGAAAGCGAGACGGCTGTCGCCGCTGGGGAATACCTCTTGCGCCCCCACGCAGCACACTACGTCAGGGTTTGCATGGTGCACCGTGTTCTGTGGTGCACCACGCTTTTAGCAAGAGGGTGTACCTACCACCTCACTGTCCCTTGCAAGTACCGAAGCAGTCATGTTCGATAAGCACGTGCGTCATGTGGGGGCGGATCGTCTCCTGGAGCTCCCAGGGCGGATCGCTAACGAGACAGACAAGCAACGTATAGTCCTAACCCCTATAAACCTCGGTCGATTCCGCAGAAAGGCCTTGTTCTGAGCGATGAAAACGTCCACCCACATGAGGGCACCCGTACCGCGCCATGGAGCGCACCAAACCGGCATATAGGCCCCGGCATTCACAAGTACTTTAGCGCTGTCTTTACGGGAAACCTACGAAATCTTTCCATCAAAAAATATATTGTACATTTACATATCAGGTCAGCCTACCACTCGTAAACCATCATCGTTTTTATTCAATAATATAGTTTGTGGTTCCGTAATTATAATTACACCCGTTATTATAATTGTATCCGTTATTAATAAATGAAGTTGTTTACTCGTACGTGAAACATTGTTTGTACGTTCTCGTGACTTGACACCGACATCAGACAAATTTGTAGTACACATACAACCTTTTTACTATAAAATAAAACAATTAATTGTTATTTTGAAGTAGTTTTTCACTTCGGACACGTCGTATCCGAAACTACAACTACAAATTGTAAAGGGTACTCGGTAGTTTTTATTTGCAATAAACGTTTAAAATGAATATGTTATTATTTTTGCTAATTATTATTACTGTCGACCTTATTTTTAAATGTTGCTAAGTGGCTGTTTAAATAAGCAGTGATTTGTCTATTTCTGTCATCATTAATTTGACATTTAGAAGAAGAAGACATGGCATTGTTTAACTAACCATTCGCTAAACAGTTGTTTATTTAATTAAATAGAACAGAAGTTATCGGGAAGTGAGCTATTTCTTATATTTTTTTTTTTTGGGAAGGACGGCCATCTTATTTAAAATGGTCACCAAACGCCTATAAACATTGGCGCTGTAAGAAATATTAATCGTCACTTACATCGCCAATGCGGCACCAACCTTGACTATTAATATGTTATGTCCCTTGTGCCTGTAGTTACAGTAGTTATATGAGTCTGTTTGAATGTTTCAATTCGCTTCCGACTGATCGTGAGTTGCTGATCGACTTTAATTGACTCGTGTGAAGTGTCTATTTGATATTTTAATGGCTTTTTAACACCTACATATTTTTTTTGTATTTCAAATATTTCCGTGCCTAGTTTTGCATATGACGTGCATACTATCTGTTGCGCTTCGGAGATTGCGTGGTATGGAATGCATGCGACCACTGTAGCGATGCAAGAACGCTTCAGAAAATGTATTCTCTAGACGCGGAGTAATTAAAAGCAATGTAGCGTATACATCTTATATGCCTATTGGCATACATTATTAAGTGCTATTTCTATCTAGTGCTAAATATCATCTAATTTATCCGTTAAACTATAAAATTGCTCAAAAAAACGCGGCTCCAATGCGGGTTGGTAGAATACACATGTGGCAGAATTTCAATGACATTAGACACATGCAGATTTCCTTACACTGTTTTCCATCACCTTCAAGCACGAGATGAATTATAAACACAAATTAAGCACATGAAAATTCAGTGGTACTTGCCCGGGTTTGAACCCACGATCATCGGTTAAGATTCACGTGTTCTAACCACTAGGCCATCTCGCCTTATATTAATGGCAAAAATTATAAAAAATAGAAGTTACCACACACTCACCATTTATTCGATCGCCAAACAGTAATTTAAACGCAGTACTTACGACTGTGCTTTCGAGGCGAGATGGATGCCAGTGGTCACGAGAACCTCTTGCTCGTATGTTTATAATTCAACCCTTGATCAACGATAAAGGTAAACGTCGTGAGGGTTTCATGGTTGTGTTGAAAGAATATCTGCCACATGTGTATCTACCAACCAGCATTAAAGCAACCTGATGGAATAAGCTTCAAACCTTCTCCTTGTAACGGAGAGGAGGGTTCATTCCAGCATTGAGACATGTACAGGTTAAATGGTAATAGTAATTTCACGTACTATACTCTATAATAACGCATATACTAACATAATATAGGCGTAACGTCTTATACTCCGTGCTTGACGGCGAATTGACGGTCTACGAACTAATTCATAGTTCTCACAGAGCTGCTATCCATCCATTTGATTGTCCCCCTTCCTAAATTTAAGTCCTTACTGTACTATTTAATCTACTCATGGTATTTTTGTGTTGTGCTTTATTGATTTGTTTAAGGGATTGAACATCGTTCATATTAATCAAAGCAGTTTTCATTAAACTACTATTTTTATAATGACGTTGATGATATTTTTATGAATGAATGTAAATTATAGTAATAATGTAGAATTGATGAAATTAAAGTACTGTTTATTTATTAGCTGGTTAACTTAGGACCAAAGGTACCTTGTCAAGTTTCGTCGGAATCGATCATTTAATAAAAATAAATAATTATCTATAAAATATATAATATATTTATCTACGGTATTGATAATGTAATTAGGAACAACAGTTTCAAACAATTATTGTAAAAATGAATGAATAAGAAAAACATTACATCGCATTCTTTTGGTTATATAATTTAAAACTGTTGAAATTATCGACTTTGCTGAAATTTCTTACAAATTTTAAAATATAATAATAATGGAATGAACACGTGAATCATATCCATGTGAAATTGAAGCGTGTAGCTGTGTATAATGAATGAACAAGCTTGTAATTAGTAACAATATTATGTCACTTAAAAACATTTGGTTAAAAAACAATTAAATTTCTTTAAAAAGTCCTTTTCAACTTGAACACATGTTAATATTTTCTTAAACTTGTCAAAACATTCGGTAAGATCATTGTCCGAACGATAATTATTTTGTCTTTGTATAAAAGAGAGTTCGATAATGAAATTGTTTTGTTTGATTTTTTATTTTGTAACATTTGGTCACAACTCAATAATTTAAATTACTTTTAAGTTTTTAACACAATGTGTTATACACACAAATGTTTTGGAATTTTGTACATAATTAGTTGGGAATATTTGAATTTATTATTTGCTAAAGTCGGTATGATTACAAACGACAAAGACATACATATTCAGATTCATCTCTGTGGACACCACTTTTAACAATCAAACAAAACAGCGAATCATCTAAAGTCACAGAGTTAGCGTCGCATTGACGATCTAAGGAGCACTTTATATATTATTCAATATATAAGCATTACGCTTTCTTATTGATTATCGATTGTATTACCGGTTTGGAAAGAAACACCTCAGACTTGAGGCCGAGGAAAGACACAAAGTGTCCATGTATGTGTGTATATGTGACTTGCCATCTTGCTATTCGGCCTTTCTTTTAAATTAAATTTAATATCTTTATAATAATTAAAACGTACTTATTTATAAAAATTGTATAATGGATGATTAGTTGAACAATGCTGTGTCTTCTTCTTTTGAATGTCAAATCGATAATGACAGAAAGAGCGAAATCTTTGTCTAACTAAACAACCGTTAAGCAACGTTTATTAGTAACGCCTTTTCAGTAAAATGAAATTCCAACTTCCCACAGAAAAATGAAAATTCCAAATTCGACAAAGTTGTTTTTTTGCACATAGGTAAATATGCGTATGTTTTTTATTCTTTATGCTTAATAATACTGAAATAAGGAACCAAATTGGTCACGACGGGTAGGATCAAAGCATAGCCATCTGTGCAGGAGATTTGATAGTGCACACGTGTGTGCGCAAATACAATGCACAGTATTTCCTTATTCTTTTAGTTCGGAGACTACAGCTAGGACATTAAAGTACTTTCCATCATAGAAAAACTCAAAAAAATTTTACCGGTCTATTTCAGTATTCGAACACGATCTTCGAAAACACCCTTTACTAGGTAGAATAGAATAGAATAGAATATGCTTTATTGTACACCAAAAGAGTTACAGAACCATTTTAAACACAAACACAAAAGAAACGAAAACTATTTTGTACAAAAGGCGGTCTTATCGCTAAAAGAGCGATATCTTCTAATCAACCTTTGGGTGACGAACATGAAATAAATAAATATATAAAGCGGTAAGGAGGTGTACTAATCATCTCAATTTTTATTTTTTAAATAAATATATATATACACAGTACTATAGCTAGATATACATACATATAAATAAATAATATATACATAAACATACATATATAATATATTAAATAAATGTAATTAGGATAATTATAATAATAAATGGCAATAAAGTGCGGTAGATACTAAAACAACACTCCCTGATAATTATAAAGATAAATAATACGCCTTGAGTGGAGTGGTAAAGAATTTCATAGGCGAACTGCTTGGACAGAGAAAGAATTGGTATAAAAAGAAGAAGAGTGAGAAGGAATTTTAAGAATTAGATTATCTTCAGGTCGTAGATTGCTTAGGTAATTAAGTTATACATAGTTATATATACAATATACGCTGCTCACTCGCGACGTTTCCTCAAACGCAAATCATGGTGACTTGCAAATATGATTTAACCATTAAACAAGCTTTTATTTATTCTTTATATTATTATTATATAATTTTAAATTACCCTAGGGCTTTTTCCAAGCCTGCCTGGATAGGTACCAATGCACTCATCAGATATTCTACCACTAAGCAGTAATATTTAACTACAAGCTTGAAGCGTGAGTGAGCCAGTGTAAATACAGGCGCAAGGAACGTAACATCTTAGTTCACAGGGTTGGCGGTGCATTGGCGATGTAATAGACGCTTAAAATTCCTTACAACGCTAATGTCGATGAGTAGTGGTGACCATGTACCTTACGCCCACCTAGTTAAAGAAAAAATAAGTGCTATGTACATCTATTAAAACCCAAATAGGCCATCTTCACCCTATATTGGCACAAGCTTTCCGATTCAACGAGATCTCCGCGTTAACCTTAAATGCAAGTGGAGCGAGCGACCCAGTTCCAACAATTCGGAACCGGCGACGTAACTACAATGGTATTGTCGCGTTTTTTGGACCGCACACAGTCTAAGAATCATTACTCTCACACTTAACACGTAGATCTTGTTTTTTGTTTCCAGATGTAAGTTACTTCAGATAAATTTATACGTATAATATTTTACTAGTTTAATATATTCAGCATGTCTTATGAAAAAGAAAATTAAATTTTTTTTTTAATTCTTTCCTTAAATAAAAACAAAGTCTAAAACGTTTAAGTACTCCAATATGAGTTACATCTTACTATATATACTATAAACAACCTACCAATTCTATATACCTACCAATTCTTATTACAAATTTCCATATAAAAGGAGTAGTAATTCGCCATGGAAAACATTAGCTTATCAGCAGTTGCGACAATTGGAGCTCCCGATACTCGGCGGTGTCGTGAGCCATTTATTGTTATTTACTTGTTCTGTGTGTAGTCAGCCATTGTTTTTATGTTGTTTTAACTTTGATTAATAAACGATTGTGTATCTTTATCATCATCGTCATCATTGAATTAATAAAAAATAATCTTACTTATTAAAAAGTATAAAGCATTGTTTGCAAAAAGTTTGTCTTATTTTAAAGCTATTTCCACTCTGACCCTAAAAATATATATATTCCGAATTGTATATCAACAAAGTACGAACTCATAACATAAAGTTATTTAAATTGAAGTAGTTACAATTAACGCGTAATCTTGTTCTGATAAAATAACTGCGGCCAATCCAAGTAAATAACTTGGATGAGCGTGTCCGCGTAACTACGAGTATATCGTTTTGATTGACCTTTTTTTAGTAACATCATTTTTGAGTTTTACCTTATTATGAATGCAATGCCCCACCATTTAAATTCTTAGATATCTTACAGGCTTACATTTTTTTTATAGAATAGGTAGGCGGACGAGGCGGAAGACCTGGAGAATGGTCAACAATGCCCATAAACATTGGCATTGTAAGACATTTAAACCATCGCTTACAGCGCCAATGCGCCACCAACCTTGGGAACTATTGATAACTTGATGTTATGTATCTTATGCCTGTAATTACAAACCGGAACACAACAATACAAATTACTACTGTTTGACAGTAGAATATCTGATGAGTGGGTGGTACCTACCCAGACGAGCTAGCACAAAGCCTTACCACCAAGTAAAGTACAACCAATCCCTTGCATTCGATCTGTGCAATGTGCAATACAATAGGATATCACTTCCTTGACAAAAAAGTTATTTTAGTTACGCGTAAATATGTTATATTAGACACGTACCTTGAACACGGCTCGTCGATGTACCATTGCTTGACAGCAGCCATTGAAACGTTCGGAACATTCAAAGTTTTCATAAACATAATGAAGTAAACATTTGACGTTTTCGTTATAAAAAATGAATACATTGTTCCGAGTGAAGCGAAAAGAAATAAAGAGCTTTGTACAATTGTGGAGCACAATACGGCGGCGGCGGGAATAATTGTACCTGAGTTTTGTATTGCAGCGTGTGGTGCTGATGGCGACTGACAGGAGCTAGTCGTGGAGTAGTTCGATATACTTTTGTTTCTCAACTAATCAATTCCTTACAGATACGTTGTTCGTGCCTTTGTGTATCTTTTTTTTTTGCTTTTTTTATGTGCTTGCATGATTTCTTTGACAAAATTACAATTTAAATTTTTTAATTACTGACGACTCAACAAATTTTAATTGGACTTTTAATGCTATAATTTTTTGATAGGCTAGGTAGGCTCATGTTATCTCCGTCAGAGCGTCACGGTAGCATGCGAAAGCGATCCCGTGGCGCTCCTCGTTAAGACGGAAAGGGTACCGCTGGTTTTTTAGTGGGTATTCTGATGTTCGGGGCGCAATCGGTTCCTTGGACACCGGCGAGCTCGAAATACCCCCCCCCCCCCCCCACTGTCCCCGTGGGGAAACCCGTCACGCATTTTTCTAGCGTTAAAAAAAAGCTTATGTCATATGTAAAGCTTGTGTAAAACTTTAGCCAAGCCCAGCCAAGATGGCCGAATGATTGGAACACGTGTTTACACGAAAACTCTTTCATGAGATTATTTTTTGGTAAAATCTCATGCTCAGCAGTGGTGGTACATAAAAAAAAACTAGAAACACTGCCACACATGTATCACCACCACGCATTGGAGCAGACGATTGGTAAAATGAGCACCAAGCTTTGTACTCAAAAGGAGAACTCTCACAGTAGTTAGTTTTTGTTTATGTATGTTACATAGGAATAGGTATATAAAGTATCAGCGCAATGTCTGCGTTCTGTAATTTCCAAAAGTATAAAAACATATCAAATGAACTGTGCTCTAATATATTTTCAGTCACACCAGCTTCAGTGCAATTAATCAAAAAATAAAATTGAGTCATGTTACTTTTTGTGATTAAGTACATGAATGCGTTTAGTGTAAGGTGGCCAGAGGTGAGTGTGACAGACGTACTTGAACAAAACTAAGTGATAAAAAATTCTTTAACAAAACCACCTGCTGAGCTAATGTGTATCTTCTATCGACAACCAAAATATTTACCTCCATAAAAGCTACCATTTTATGCAGAAGGCCTTTTGTCTAATTGTCGAACCTGTCGCCGCTGCACTTGCTTGATTAGAGATTTATTGGATACCTTTATACCAGCGCGAAACATTATAAATTGACTCTTAAAAAACAATAGTTACGATTCATATTCAAATAACAGTAACTACACGATATTATTTCTATCTTAGTTTTTGTAATGCAAAGTCGACTTTATTTAACTTTATTTAAAGTTGGTTTTTAGATTTAAAAATATCGTTAGGAAATTCTTCATAATAGAATTGCTTTAATCACGCGAAAATAGTGTGAATGTACTTAAACATAAGGTTTATAATTGAACGAACAATGAAACTCGTCCGTGCTACAGTAATAATTCGTACTTGTACAATAATTTTTGGACGAGATAGAACAATAGCAATTCGGTAGCTCGTTTATTCTAGGAATGGATATTAAGCGTAAAATCAAGTTTTGTTAAATATTTTTTTTAAGGAATTTATGTCAGGTAAGCTAAGAAGTAAGCCGCCTAAATAGACGTATGTTTATATGTATGTAACATTGATATTGCCGTTTTTTATTTAAAAAACAAAAATAAACTGTGACAGATAAAAACTCATACAGAAACTATAAAATAATTTTAACTTAAAATTAAAGAACATAAATATTAAATATTCTACAGCTTGCGCCGCATAGAAGTTCATGTCAAAAATAATTTGGAGGCGTGAGTGAGCCAGTGTAATTAAGGCACAAGGCATATAACAGCTTAGATCTTATGGTCGGTAAAGTATTAATATTGTAAAAAGTCTTATATATTGCGAAGGAGATTTAGCATCAAGTGATAAAAAAAATGTTGACGCAAACACGACGCCACGGATAAGGACGTTAAATAAGATTTAAAAAGAAAAACAATTTTTATTTATGCTTGTGTCATAACTACCAATCTTTTTTCAAAATTTTTTTGGTGGTAGGGCTTTGTGCAAGCCCGTCTGGGTAGGTACCACCCACTCATCAGATATTCTACCACTAAACAGCGGCACTGTTATTGTTGTGTTCCGGTTTGAAGGGTGAGTGAGCCAGTGTAATTACAGACACAAGGGACATAACATCTTAATTCACAAGATTGGTGGCGCATTAGCGATGTAAGCAATGGTTAACATTTCTTACAATGCCAATGTCTATGGGCGTTGATAACCACTTACCATCAGGTGGCCCATATGCTCGTCTGCCAACCTATACTAAAAAAAATCATAGTTCACCTCAAATTTAACCCAATTTTATCATATCACTCTCACACTCTCGTAATCTGCTGGAACGACAATCAGATCAGACGCAAGAGCAAAGTTATTAAGAAGTAAACATGCCTTATATAACTCTGGCCTGATACTAGAAAACTCTTAACAGAAGCCAATACTATACCTATAAATTTGATTAATAATTATTAAATTTATAAGTTTATAACATATATAAGAACAATAATTTATCTATTAGGACTATTATTAGATAGAACATGTCATTTAAATCTAAATTAAAATCTTGTGTTCCCACTCATACTTAATTAGCATCTTAGCTGAACTTCATACTTTGAAATTAGTTAAGCTCGACCTTAACAATAGAAAGAATTATGTAATATTATGAGTATATAGCTAAATTAATAACTTAATTACCTTGTTAATTTTACAGGGTGGCACATTCGTTTTAACGAATAAACTCTTAAACAGAAAACTAACTAAATAAAGAAAAAATATATATCATAATATTTGTTAAGCAAGTTATTAAGTACATATTTAGAGCATTTACAATAATTGTCTAAGCAAAATATATTATTTCATAAACTTTCTTTTCACTATGAATTTTGTATTACAAATGTTACTAGTGACACCTATTGAGAAATGCTGGTATTAGCTTTCGGGTACTTTTAATTTAGTAGTTATATAGTTAGTGCTTCTGGTAACAGATGGCGCTTTAACACATTATCTTAAAAATATTTTATATTATTATATTGATTTGTCTATATAAATGTATGTATTTATATTAAATACAAAATTTAAGCTGATCAATTACCTTAAATAGACAAAGTGAATCAAGATATAACTTACTCTTATATTTCATAGATGGCGCTACTAGTTCGAAAAGAATACTCTAATACAAAATAAAAATACTTTATCCACATTATAATTAAGCAATTGGATAAACACTTAATTAATATGTTATCCAAAGCTAATTCTTATGTTTTGTTTTTTTTTTTATATTAACAGAAATTTTAAGTTCGTCGACTTGGAAACTAAACGCTAACACAAAAGAGGTGTAAAAAAAATTCTAAAATTAATATTGGGATCTAATACTAAGGAGAACTACGAAACAAGAGTCATAAAGTTATCTTCCAGAAAGAGAGTTATTATTATTTAATTGAGCAATTGAAATTTTGCTAAAACTAAAATATTTGAAAATTTGGCTTGTTAATAATACATATAAAAACAATGAGACTATAAGGTGAGCTCGTTAGCTTAAAATAATATTAGGTCCTTACATATGAAATTGGCGTTTTGTACGGGAGGAATATAAAGTCATTTTTTTTTTGTAAAATATATTAAATTAATCAAAGTATGCAGCGTTGTTATCTATGCACTTTTGCCATCTCATAGGTAGTTCATTGATCCCTTAACTAAAAAAACAATAGGGCCGAGAATCAATAAACTCTTTGAAGGCGGTTTGGACTGCCACATCGGAGTTGAATTTTTTTCCTTGTAAGAAGTTGTCAAATTCCGGAAAAAATAGTAATCTGTTGGAGCAAGGTCCGGGGAGTATGGTGGATGTCACAGACATTCAAACTGTAGCTCATCTAACTTAGTGGTTGTTTGTTGTGCAGTGTGTGGTCTTGCGTTGTTGTGAAGCAGCAGTGGCTTTGAGCGATTGACCAATCTCGGTTGTTTAGCAGCTAGTTCTTCCTTCATGGTTTGCAGTTGCTGTTAAAAGATATCTGCCGTAATCATTTGGCCAGATTTTAGAAAGCTGTAGTGAACGACACCGGCAGTAATCCACCAAACACTCACAAGTAACTTTTTCTCTCTGTCTCTGTAGCCCGAGAACCCCATAGGATTTTGAGGCCCGCAGAGGCCAACTTCGTCCGCCGACAAGATGGAGTGGGTACCGTTGGTTTTGTAGTGGGTATTCCGGTGCCTTCAGTGCCGGTCCCACATTCCCCCCACCTCATTGTGGGGGAAACACGTAAATATGTTTTACCATCGAAAAAAAAGGGTGTGAAGCAGTTATTCTATCGACAAACATCAATACTTAGTAATGCCGTGTTGAAAGAGATTGAGCCAGTCTAATTACAGCTTCAATAGACACATCATCTTATTAAATCCCATGGTTAGCGGCGCACTTCCGGCAGTGATGGCGGATATTATCATCACTTACGATCACCTGACCCATTTTCCTGTCTGCCTTCCTGCTACACTACATAAAAACCGTTAAAAGTACTTTAAATACAAAATCAATGCAATAGATAAGTTCATTAAACTTATTCGATTCTTTACACTAATATTTATAGAAATATATTTCATCTTCCACATTTATCGTTATATTTATGAACAGAAAAAAAAGCGGTTACATTCGATACAATCTGGTTTAATTCGTCGTTTTGTATTAAATCCGTGTATAACAACGTCCGTTACCAAAAATATTTAAAGCCAGATTTAAAACTATTTTTAATTATTCGAACAGCAAATCCAAAAGCGTAAATCCGTTTTTAGATTTATCTTTTTTTTTTTGACAATATTATATCTGAATGACACATCCCATGATCGCTACACAGTTAGTTTATTTTTTAATGGAAGTTATATTGTGTATGATACATTAAGCACAAACTTTCAGCCAACAGTTACTCATTCATGATTCATTCGTGATTTGCGAAAATGATTAATGTTACACGGCAATTAAGAGATTTGTCAAATTTATTAGTGGAACTAATAGTTAATACCTGCTTTTTACATAATTAAAAATATGATAAGATTAGATACTACACATTATAAAACAAAGTCCACGACGCGTTCAACTGTCTGAACGCGTTAAACCAATATTAAAAACTACTGAAACGATTTTGTTACGGTTTTCACCAAGGGAGGGAGTGATTCATAAGGAAGATTTAGATGTATTAATCATTACGCTTTTGTGAAAATTCGCTGAATGGAAATGGAAGATGTAGAAAAAGGAAATCATACTATACCATAACATGACTGTGACATGCTTTACTAATATGGGCTGCGTAAACCAATAGAGGTATATGTATTACGATATAAACACTTAATATAGACCATTATTCTGCCCGTGGGACGAAGGGACGGGTAAGTAGTATGGTAACAGCCTGTAAATGTCCCACTGCTGGGCTAAAGCCTCCTCTCGCTTTTTGAGGAGAAGGTTTGGAGCTTATTTCACCACGCTGCTCCAATGTGAATTGGTGGAATACACATGTGGGAAAATTTCAGTGTAATGCACGAGATGAATTATAATCACAAATTAAGCACATGAAAATTCCGAGGTGTTTGCCCGGGTTCGAACCCACGATCATCGGTTAAGATTCACGCGTTCTTACCACTGGGCCATCTCGGCTGTCAAGACTACTGCTATACTATA
Source organism: Nymphalis io (assembly GCF_905147045.1). Lineage (NCBI taxonomy): Eukaryota > Metazoa > Arthropoda > Insecta > Lepidoptera > Nymphalidae > Nymphalis > Nymphalis io. The sequence goes on from NC_065889.1 coordinate 14,432,665, forward strand.
ATCTTATTTCATATCTTCACATATAAGATGAATGCTATGCTATGGTTTCAACAGTGGGAACATATTATTATATTGTTTGAGAGATGCGCTCTCATATTCTTACGTGTGTGGGGTCACAAGGCCGGAGATAGCCCAGGTGCTGTTGTAAAAAACTATTTATTAGCCCGACCGTGGCTAATTTTACTAAGATCTTTATGACAATCGATTAGGAACGTAATCGTTGCCGATTATCCGTTGAACTATTGAAATGAGAGCTAACAAGTGAGTGTGGTTTCGACATTAAGGTGTGTGGTGACATCAAATCAGTTTGGTTCCGATCCAATAGATATAGAACAGTTGAAAATAGATTGGCATCGAATCGGAAACGTATCGTAACTGTCATAAATTAATTGTACCCTCAGGTTTGATATCAGGACCGCGGAATCGACAGCCTTATAAGTAGCCCGCTAGTGGCTAGACCAATGGAGCAGGACCTAAATTAAATAGTACTTAAGTAAGAACATAAACAAATAGTGTTGATTTTGTTCTATTTGAATAATTAAGTTAACCGAATATAATTAATTGATAACAACGCATGTGGATGTTTCTATTTTTTATTGAGTCATTTTGGTACAACTTTTGTAATGCTTTAGGTTAATAAAATGTGTCTACATTTACTTAAGTTATAAAAAAATATACGTATTATTTTGTGTAGGTATAGGTATTTTATGTAGGTAGAATATGTGTACTTGTATACATATTCTACCGTAACACAGTATTGCTGTGTCCCGGTTTAAAGGGTGAGTGATTCGCAATATAAAGGATGATTAATATTTCTTAAAGTCAATGTCTATGGCGGTGGTGACCACTCACCATCCGGTAGCCCGTTTGCCCGTCTGTATTCCTATAACATAAACAAGTTATTTTAATGCTTCATTTCCCCATTGGATCGCAATTTCGTTTAAACCAACTACACGATTGCTCAATCACTGGAATTCCTAACTTTCAAATATCAAAGTATAATATCGAATACAATTAATTTTGTATGTAAATTTCAGCAATGTATAGGTAACGTAAGCAAAAGTTGATTTACAAAATACGGAATAATTAAAACGTAAGTAGTTGTTAGAGGATCAATAACATTCTTGGCTTCATTGACCGGGAATCGAACCAGGTCGTCGCTATGGAGACAGAACCACAACACCACGGTATATAAATCATGCAGCGCTGTATGAAGAAAAGCTATAATGTATCTATAACACTATGGGACTTATAAGCCCAACACTTGATTAAGGGAAAACTGTTTTATGAAAATATATGTAACAGCTTTTAGTACCAAAATAAGTTATCAAGCATACGTTTCCTCATATTCGTAGCGGAACAACTTAGTATATGAAGTTCCGTGTCTTTCAACTGCAAAGGAAAACTAAAATTCTTGTACAAATTTCTTTATTAAATTACACTTCCTTATTGATTGACATAAATCAACCACCGGTTCGGAAATATGCACCTCAGACTTGAGAAGAACCGGCGAAAGAAACTCGACGAGATTTATTTTATATCTTTTTATTCTTTTGAAGACGTTACTTTAGATTTTACTGATACGAGTATTATAATTGCGAAGATTTGTGAAGATGGATGGATTTGTTACTCTTTCTCGCAAATACTAAAAAGATTTTGATGAAATTTGGAATAGATATAGCTTATACCCCCTTAATATATACTCAATACCTGCCCCCTTTATTCGCGGGCGTAGCCGCGGGGAAGCTAGTTATTATATCTAAACTCTACATATGTCCTTAATTTTAATAACCTTATTTAATAACCGATTTTTTATTAAACACCGAAACTAAATAATCGCGAAAAACTTGTGTTACCATGCTAGTAGTATTTTTTTTAAATATTCTATGAGACAAGTCGTATAGGTTTTTTACCTATAATAACCGACCTGGAAATTCCGTCTAGTCACACACCGCTTGACTTAGGGGGGAAATCGAGGTAATAATATTTGGTCCCCAAGCTGATAATTACAATTCTGAAATGGCAAGTACTTTTTAGGAATTAATCGCATTAATTATGTCGATATAACCCTGTAGTGAAATCCCGTGAATTTTAACCGAAGATAACGTGTTCAAATTCAGCAAGCATCAGTGAATTTTGTATGCTTAATAATTGATGTTCTTAAGTTATCTGTGTATATCATGAATATCTTCCACATTTGTAACCACCGAGCCTTATTGGAGCATCGTGTTGGAATGAGCTCCAAGCCTTTTCGGAAATGTATGCAAATACTCTTCTACGGCTAGGAAACACCTAGTAGTGAAACCTTTACAGAATTTTTATTTAAGTACTTATAATAATAGTAAAGCCTTTAATTCCCATAACACTATACATGATATTTTTAAATTATTAATTTAAATTAATAATTAATTGATTATTATTATTTCTTTGCGGTATTCCCCTTCGCGGCTGAAGGCCTTCTTCAGCTTCTTCCAATTTTCCATGTGAACTGCTACCTTCCGCCAGTCGCTCCCTGCTATTTCCGCGAGGTCATCAGCCCATCTTCTCCTCGGTTTTGCCTACACTTCTCTTAATTACTTAACGTTGCTAAATATATAATTAATTTTATCACAAACAATATACTGTTAAATATATATAAACTAAATAATAAAATCAATTATTTAGGTAACTTAATAATTATATTGAGTGATCAATCTTCCTTAATGTAATTGTTCTACAAACCACGCTTATTTAAACAGTCGTTTAGTTAGTTTAAACAAAATTGCGATCCATGGAGAAATGGTGCAAAGCAAAATGAGTTTTTTTTTTGTATCTTAAAGTTAGGCGGAAATTGGCGCATTATCAACTTGCACCATCGACCTTGGAAACTAATGGAACCTTTGTGCCTATAGTTACACTGGCTCACTAACCGTTCAAACCGGAACGCAACAATACTAAGTTCTGCTATTTAGTAGTAGAACATCTAATGAGTGATTCATAACACACATTTACTGGTGGTAGGGCTTTGTGCAAGCTCGTCTGGGTAGGTACCACCCACTCATCAGATATTCTACCGCAAAACAGCAATACTTGATATTGTTGTGTTCCGGTTTGAAGGGTGAGTGAGCCAGTGTAATTACAGGCACAAGGGACATAAAATCTTAGTTCCCAAGGTTGGTGGCGCATTGGATATGTAAGCGATGGTTGACATTTCTTACAATGCTAATGTCTAAGAGCGTTGGTGACCACTTACCATCAGGTGGCCCATATGCTCGTCCGCCTTCCTATTCTATAAAAAAAAAAAAAAACATAGACGGAGTTACTTTCGCATGTAACTCCTTACTTTTTTTTTTTAATTACATAACGTTAAAATCAAGTTAATTTTATTTATTGATGATTCAAAAGCCTGTCTGTATAAAGGTTATTTTTTTTGATGCCACCATTCCACGCGGTCATTATTTGTGAGATTATTTTTTAACGTCGACGTAAATAGAGTGTTGTTATAAGTTTAACGTGTGTGTGTCTATCTTTGATATCGTAGTTCCTAAGCGGATGAACCGATTTTGATTTAGTTTTTGTTTTAAAAGGTGCTTTGACTGAGAGGGTTTCTAGCTATAATTAAAGAATCTGTTCAGCTGTTTGAAGATTGTCGGCTCTTATCTAGTGACCGATATCATTATATAGTTGGGTCTATGATATTCAGGTAGGTACCACCCACTCATCAGATATTCTACAGCAAAACACCAGTACATATGCATACCAATATACAATATCAATGTTGTTGTGTTCCGATTTGAAGGGTAAGTGAGCCAGTGTTATTACAGATACAAGGGACATAACATCTTAGTTCCCAAGGTTGATGGCGCATTGGCAATGTAAGCGATGGTTAACATTGCTTACAGTGTCAATGTCTATGGGCGTTGGTGACCACTTATGATCGTGTGGCCCATATTTTTTTTTTTTTATTGAATAGGAAGGCGGACGAGCATATGGGCCACCTGATGGTAAGTGGTCACCAACGCTCTTAGACATTGGCATTGTAAGAAATGTCAACCATCGCTTACATATCCAATGCGCCACCAACCTTGGGAACTAAGATTTTATGTCCCTTGTGCCTGTAATTACACTGGCTCACTCACCCTTCAAACCGGAACACAACAATATCAAGTATTGCTGTTTTGCGGTAGAATATCTGATGAGTGGGTGGTACCTACCCAGACGAGCTTGCACAAAGCTCTACCACCAGTAAACCACCATATGCTCGTCTGCCTACATATAACATAAAAAAAATCAGGAACAGAGTACAACATACAACTTTACTATCAATATTCAACCTCATTTCGAAGTTAGCTCACACCGATGTCTTAGATAACATTTTATAAGAACTTTTCCTTGCTTTAAAAAGAAACTTATTCGTTCGACTCTGAAGCTCGTTGAAGTTTCTCGAAGCGTCGGAGCGCAAATAAATCGATTCGAAATAAGTAATATAAGAACAATTCTAAGGAATCATTTAAGTTTTCCTTGCACGATTTACAATTTATATTTTATATTTTAAGGAAAATACTTGCAGCATGTTTTACTCGTGTTTGATGTAATAATGATGATGACGAAAGTTGACATCCAATCTATTCAATGCAATACCATCGAGGCTTAGGCGACAATTCTTACCAAATACAATCATTGTTGGCAGAAGATATTCGACTGCAACATTATTCACGCAAACATATCTGCGTTCTCTATTCCGTCATTCTCCTAATCAGCTTGTGGATAAAATGCTAATTGATAAAATGCAGGACTAAATGCTTTACGTGTTTAACGAGACACGAAAGAGAAAGAAACTTATAATATTGTTATAAAAAATATATAAATAGCATTTATTGGTCCAATCCAGGATCGAACCTCGAATCTCATATCTGTATACATGTTAACCACTAGACCAATGAGAGATTTAAGCAAGGGTTTTATATACTAAGAGTTAATAGGGAATTATAAAAAAATTATATTATTTTCGAGATTGTTCAGTAATTTGATTATTAACAACGTGAAAATATTGTCAAACAAACGAATTTATTAGATGAAATTCTGCACATGAGCATCCACCATAGTAAAACAGCGAGGTTTAATAAGCAAAACACATTTTTTAACAGAAAATTTACTACTAAAACAACAACATTTACAAAAACATTTTTAACAGACTTACTACTAATATAATTTAACATAACAACTCAAATAAATTAAACTAAAACAGACAATATAATTATAATAAATCTATTCCTGGCACCGACACGCTCGTCAGAAAACTCAATTAGATAAATTATTTTTAACAATTACTCTGTTGTTATATTTTTTAATTACGAGATACTCTCCGCCCTTGGCTTTGCCAACGTGTGAGATACCTGATGTCTTTCCATGCACTGTGTATACAAAATTCCATAAGGATCGGTTGAGTAAATTCCGAACCAAGTATGGCACAAAAACTATATTATTTGAAGTGGCACAGTTTAAAAATTCATTACCAAATGCAAATTCAATTAATATATTAAAAAAAGATTAAAAAGTTATTTACTGGCATAAAATGTAGACTTATAATTTATGGTATAGAACTTTATATTTAATGTTACTTCCTTAGTTTACGTGGACTTTGTTCTTTTTAAGGAAATAAATGTCTTAAAGCCAAAAATCATAGTAAATAAATAAACTCACATTAACATAAATACTTTGGTTAGGACAACGATTTTTGTACATAAATTTATTAATAGAACATTTGTGTACAAGAAATATGTAAAGAAAAATAATGACATTCCAAGATTTCGTCTGAAGACGGTAGTGATAATAAGAGTCATATTGCTGTTTATTGTTTTGAGCTCATTACTCCGTATGTAAAGCTATTATACCGTCAGGACCAAGGATGAAGGTAATTTAACGTCGATTTCTTAAAAATTACATCGGAAATTGAATGCCAATTATCTTTTAACTGATATTTAATCGTTGGTTTAAATTAAAGTAACCTTTCGGCCGTTTACCCCACCGACCTTTTTTTTATTCTGACAAGGTTCAATGTATACATGGGAATAAGAATCCCGCAGAGGACTCCAAAATGTCATTTCATTATAAATAATTGAACTCTTCGTAAAGTTCATATCCGACGTAAAAAATGTATTCTCTTGGCAAAAGGTGAACGATTCATTATTTATGGATATTTTTTGTAAATTTTAAACGCAGTTGTTGAACGTCGAGAAACTTTTTCTGGTAGGTGATGATGATGTATTCCAGGCTGATATCAGCCACGCTATACTCAATGGATACCGACCAACCGAGTTTTGTGCTCAAGTGACAAGCGAAAACATAGATGCATCTATCCTTCACTTTCATAGTCCGATGACATGAGATCAAAGATATCATGGGCAGGACCAACAACATGAGAGTAACACTAGAAAATTCCTATATTAAGGATGCCGCTGACATTATCTTGACCAAAAAACCCCAACTTTGACAAAAACATGTGAGCCTAAACATGGTGAGCCTAAAGTAGTTAACAAGGAAGATAGAGAAAAAACCGAAATGTCCTTTTGTAAAATTGACTATTGGAAAATACCCATCAAGAAATTTATAGTAAGTATATTGACAGTCAGATATATTTCCTGAACTCTTACCTATATTCCCATAAAATAAAGCAACGTGACGTAACAAGGCGAGGTTTATATAAGTTGGTAAAATTTGTATGACCAATCCTTTGGATCAATTTGTATAATAATTATATTCAGTGCACTCCATATTTACACAGAGCATTATTATTAAATGTACATGTGTGTGTTTGTGAATAAGTTGATGCGAAGCGTAATTAAATAATGAGCATTATTTTTGGCATACCAGTGGATGATTTTTGCTGACTCACTTAAGTCACCTATTTATCAGCTATATATCAAACATCAGTTATTGTTGTATGGTTGTGTTTCGGTAATTTAGTGCATTAAAAGTTTAAGGAATTAGTAATATTTCTTAGTGCCAATGTTTATGGTGGTAATGATCACTTTACATTTTGTGATCTCATCTGCTGTCCTAGTTAAAATAAAAATAGTTGTATCTAAGAGCGTCAAATAGACATTTGATAGTATACAATTTTTTTTACATTATCTTTTCGTTTAAGAAATAATATAAATGTCAAACTTTAACTGTATTAGTACAAAGTCAGAACTCGTTGTAAGTGTTACAAAATTTTAAGTAAATTCAAAAATATCTTTTAAACTGGATGTTTTAAACTTGTATTTATTAAATTTGATTTTCGAGGACTGGTTTTGGAATCGCAAACGTGTTTTATTTTGGTACTGAAATTTCTTTTTTGATTGTCTACACATTGCATTATCCTTAGGTTTTTATTTAAATTAAATTTAATATTCAGATAGTTTTTATTTTGTTTTTTTAGATAACTGTCCGAAGATCTAGCGGGCTTAATTACTAGGTAATACAAGTTTTTTCTCTTAAAAAATTCTTTACTAAATTTACATTTTTCGGAAAGAACGTAAAGCAATACTCTATATACTTTAAGAACAAACTCGAGACACACCGCAGAAATCGGTCGTATAATATCAAAAAGTGATATGCGACGTTGATCATAATAACAATAACATTTGAAGAATACAAGCATCAGAATAGTATATCAAGATCGGTTTTTAATATTACACGTCTAAATAATGAAGTACCCAAGTTTTTATTCTGTAAGAACTGCTGATCACATGATCTCTCTATCTAATCGTATCAGATTTCTATTACATCGGAGTGTGAGAGGTAATAGAGTGTATTTGTGATAAAAAAGATGATGTTAAATGTTTGTGCGTATTTGATTTTATAAAAATGTTATTTTTTTAAAGTAAATTTCCAGATGGTATGTTTTATTTCACGGACAATACACCATTATTTCGAAAATTGGGAAAAACCGTGCCTACCTGACAATTATCGATGTTTGTTTCGTATTATAAAATAATATTTTGTTTTGTAGACTTCTTTCGTTACAAAATGGTTGTTATATTCAAATTTTAAAAGGGGTCACGCAGGCCCGCTTGCGTGTCGCCCATTCACTTAAAACTGGCGGCAGATGTCATTTCGGTTACAGTTATTAAAGCACATTTTGCTGTGAATTAACCTGCACTCGACACTTGTACTCGAGATTATTTGTGTACATAACAATTGGCAATAGATACAAAAATACAGTTTTTAAGTGAGTATTTTTTAAGCATGATGATAGAAAAAATTTAAAGTCAAATTTATATGCAACGTTTACATATGTAGCGTTCTGACGCAGAAATGTTTCAGTATTATCACTTATCACCTTTTGTATTTTTGAATAATGCAAAAAAAACATTTTCATAATCACTGATATCTTATGTAAATATTCATATTTGATATAATCCGGCAGACGTTGACCAGCCTGTGACTAAGTGTCATGGCGAATCGTTGAACCTTATAAATGTTGATATGTCTAGTGGCAAATTACTATAAAGTATAAAAACATACATATTATATATAGATTTGAAACAGATATACTAATTTTTTTTTTAATAAGGTATTAATTATTGAGTCTGGATACCTTTATGCAATCACCATGTCTAAATACTTCATGAAATTTTGCATGGAATTATAGTTTTTTTTGTAATTGTATTAACATGTATGGGCAGTCGCCGCCCCGATAATAATGTTGCCATTCTTTATATTTTGTAAAAGTTTTGTGCGGATAGATAATACGTGTGAATTCTCCTTCATCGATCTTCATTTACATGTATGGCAACAATAAATTTAGTAGTAGTAGTAACAGCCTGTGAATGTCCCACAGCTGGGCTAAGGCCTCCTCTCCTTTTTTTAAGGAAAAGGTGTTGGAGCTTATTCCCCACGCTGCTCCAATGCGGGCTGGTGGAATACACACGTGACAGAATTTCAGTGAAATTACACACATGCAGGTTTCCTCACGATGTTTTCCTTCACCTTCAAGCACGAGATGAATTATAACACAAATTAAACACATGAAAATTCAGTGGTACTTGCTCGGGTTTGGATCCACGATCGTCGGTTAAGATTCACGCGTTCTTACCACTGGGCCATCCCGGCTAGTAATAATAATCATCAATAAATTTTAATTGAATTAAATTTCTAAGGCGATATTTGTTTTAACACCGAAACTTTTCATCATCATCACCCTTTTCGCGTCCACTGCTGGACATAGTTCTCTCCAATGGCACGCCACTGAGCTCGATTTTCAGCTCTTAATCTCCAACCGCTGCCAGCCACCTTGCGTATATCGTCACTCCACCTAGCTGGAGGGCGTCCTACGCTACGTTTGCCAAGGCGTGGTCTCCACTCCAGAACCAGAAACTAGAACTAGAAACTTTTATTACTCATCAATAATAAAATACCAAAGTATAACGAATTTATATTATAATTGTAATTATTTAGGAATACGTATCAAAATACCTTAGTGCATATCTTGCACAGATTATTTCAGACAATGTTTTGTCTTAGGTCTTTGCCTTAGGTAACATATATGTATACTGTAAACGATGTCGTATATTATTCAATATTTTATATAACTTCTTTATATAAAAAACATATCCACAGTTATCTCGGATGATGAGATTTGGATCTAAGCGTATGATATCATTAAACATCACGGGAATTACACGTTATTAAAAAAATTAAAACGCCAGAACTTTATGTGATAAAACCGAATATTTTTAGATTTGAACATTCTATCCAATGTATGTTTAAAATTATATTTATCATAAAATTTGCTTGAATACATAACTGAGCTGCAGCGCTTTATCAATTGTCTTCATCAAGGTTATTATAATTCTAATTAAGTTTATTTAAGACCGGTCGTAACTAACAGGGCGTTGTAAAATCTCACTAACTAAATCTTTAATCATTTGCTTAAATTCAAGCAAAGGCTTACGAGTGTCAATAAACTGCTGAAGGCCGATAAACATAGTTAAACATTTTAACTTGACATCATAACATTTACAGTTCGTAAACGGAAACCATTATCGAGCAAAGAATGAAGTTAATTGGGAACTCTTTTGTTTTCCGCAATAAGTGTAATGTATCATCATGTAATTATTACATATAATTGCTATATTTATTCCAGTGATGTAGCACAGGTCACTGGCACCCGATGCTGGTCCCAAATTTGCCGGCCTATTATTTTTGCTTGCAATTGAGTATAATAAACTTGAGGCATTGCAAAGAGCACTCTTATTGAATAACACTTAACTTGATAAGTGAATATGTCATTTTATGACAATTGATATCTAAAAAAGTTATTTTTTTATCGCTACCTTCGAAAAGCCGCACTCGTGGAAGTGCCGCCCAATGCGCAGCGCACCCTCCGCCACGCCGCTGATTTATACACACACACTTTAAACAAAGTAATTACAAAATATCATTGTCATTGAAGAAAAAATTAAAAAGGTAATATATCAAATTTATGGTGATTATTTTATACATTGAAAAAAAAAACATATCAAAAAGCACCAGAATTAAAAATAAATGGTTAAAGAAGAAAATGGCGAAATATTAAGTCACACACTTGAGTTTTGGCGTTTTCAATAAAAATATAATTATTAAAATGTGTTTTCAATCGGCAAAGATATAAAGTGCACCACCAACCTTGGGACCAAAGATTTAAAGTGCATTATGCCCGTAGTTCCACTGGCTCACTCACCCTTCAAACCTACAGTACTAAGTATTGCTGTTAAGCGATAGAATTTCTGATAAGGGAATGGTACCTACCCAAACGGACTTGCATAAAGTCCTACCATTTAGTGAAGTACATAATATGAATAATACGTAAACAGAAATTTAAAAAATATCAGCAGAATGGCGATCTTTTCGAAGTTAACAAATGATTCTACCATTACTACTTTCATAATTTATTGATATGACATGTTTCATGTCATATATTTCAAGCACTTGCATGTTATATTTCTGTTTTGCCATGTAGTTGAGAACCATAACATGATATCACGATATACGGTCGATACGACTACGATATACCGACACGTGATCAAATGGTCACCGGCAGGTTATAGATAGTTATACGAGTATCATCTTTGGGTTTGGTTAGCGAGTTGTGTGTAATATTCGAATAACACTTATAGAAATACAAAACAATTATATTCGATTAACATTTATAGATACATAGTTTCAATGTCTCGTTGGTCTAATGGCTTAAGGCTGAAGTTGTTGTGGTTCGACTCCTAATATCACGGTCAAAAAATATATTTTTGGACTGTTTTTTTTTATTGTAATTTTGTCTTCATTTTGTTTTATGTAAGCGAACATTTTAAAAAGACTCATTTTAAGTTAGCTTAATTGCATCAACAGTCGGGTGATACATAGATATATCAACCTCGTCCAAAGTCCTACTCTCCCATACTCATACTATTCGAACTAAACCTGTTCCGTTTGAATATTAATGCGTTAAATGCATTAGGTATTCTGAGTATAATGTCGGTTGTTGTCTAATAACGCGCAGACATTAGACAATAAAGTCGTAACTCAAACAAATACAGTTGTGTACATCATTAAATTATGACTGCCTCGTTGGTCTAGTCGCTAGACATAAAGCCGCTGACCCGGAGGTCCTGGGTTCAGTTCCCAGGTCGAGCCAATAAAAAGTTATTGAGTGTTTCTATCAGAAAATTCTCAATAGCAGACCGGGGTCTGGAAATTGGAATTGGGTTGGTCATGCGCCTGAACTCTTTACAGTCGTGTCGGATTGAGTGCCCATCGGATTAAGAGAGTTAAGGAATAAAGAGTGCAGCTGTGTTTGCGCACACACTTGTGCAATATAATATCTGCGCAGTTGGCTAATCTCTCTTGAGATTGACCACCGTGGCCAAAACCGGTTTGGAAGATATTTTTTTTTCTTCTATATGATTGAATTAATCAAATGCTTATGCGATATTTATTTGTTTAAAGCTGTCGCGTAAGTTACTCATAATGTTTCTGTTATTTTTCAAGTGCTTCTATTCAATAATTCAAACGTTATCCAAGTTTATTCCGTATATTATTTACCTATTCTAATTTCGTTATTATTATTTTACTTGTCATTATCAACCGCAGGGTACCACTGAAATTCAGTGTGACACACCCGACCTATTGAGTGGTTTACTTATTTGCGTCACAACACTATTAAAGACATCATTCAATTTGTCATTGCTCTTTCTGGTGAGTAAATTTGTGTTATTATTTTACTAATACGAACAGTTGTCTAGTGTCTGCGCTTTCTATTATTTAAATTTATAAATAAAGGCATATTAATCATTTTTATATGTATCATTATACATCCTGTTATTAACAAATATTAATTAATGTTTTATTTAACTATCTATTTTCCTTATACAAATCTTACTTGGAGCTGTTAAAACTTGCATATTTATTAAAGAAATAATCCAAGATCTATTATCAAGATTCAACAAAATATTAAATATCAATCAATTTATTTAATCACCTAACATACAATACTTTAGAACATATAAGACTTCATTTATGAAATTAAATACCTATCATAAAAATAAAACTTTAATTAGAAGATTAGCTGATAAGGAAATGAAACAAAAAATATATTTCGTAATATTTATTATGTTTTAATATTTTCTGCACTACAGACAAATGAATGACCCGAATAATAAATGGGAAGTGTATAATGATGGAATGTGTAAGTACCTAATAATCTTTTATATATAAAACAACTACATACATTGAAAATTTCATCTTAATTTAACAACATTCTACAAATGCGTATCTGAAGAATAAGACATAATGGTCATCCAAGATAAATATAAAGAAATATTAATACATAAACCCCCTATATTTTAATATCCTTAAAATAAAAGTTTTATATTCTATATTACAATATATACAAATATCTAAATCAATAATATATCAACTAGATAAAGTACATTCGTACCCTGTTATTTACAAATACAAAGTAAGTGTATGCTAGATCTTAGTATAAAATTAGTATAACCGTGCATTAATGTTGCTAAAAGCGATGAAAAGTTCATCTGAGACGCTTAAACCATGATCGTGTTACCGATAATACTCTCTTTGCCATCAAGAAGTTCAGAATAGCCAGATTCATCGCTGCAAGCGCTGTCGTTATCGCCGGTGTTTTTAAAAACCTCTGTCTCGGTGCTCGAGTTCAAACTATCAACATCGGTTAGATTGTCGATGAGTGTATCAAATTTGCCCTCAAAGTTATCAAGTATACCGGAGTCAGCTCTCAGGGGTGGATACGTAGATCGTCGACGGAAAGCGTTCTTCTCACCGATCGGCACATGACTTACTTCATCTGAAGTAACTGTACTCGTTGCATCACTACCTTCGTTAATAGCATGAATGGAGTTCGTGTAGCTCCTGTGGTTTCTCATCGACGCACTTTCGAAATTGCGTATTCTCTCAAATACTGGTACTCTCTCTTCGTCACTATCCGTTTCCTTGTGTTCCTCCTGAGAGAAATGTGAAGGAAGCGATGACGGCTCTGCGTCAGATGAGGTGACCGTGCTCGCCGTCTCGCACCCTGAAGAAACCGAGCCATCGTCGCTATCAGTGACGAGGTAGTTACTCTGAGCTAAAATTAAATTCTTCCTCCCCTGACACATAGCAGCATTGTTCAATTCGATCGTCTCTTCAATAGACTCCAGTGTTATTAATCTCGATTCCTCTTTTTCGTTATCATGTTGACTAGTTTCGCTTTGAGATTCCGATTCCTTATTTAATTTACTTTCTTGAACAAGTAAGTCAATTAATTTATCGGTCGATTCTTCTTTACTTTCTTCGGAATCTAATCGCATTCTGTCCATTACGCCTTCGGGGCATGACAGCTTACGTGGAGATTTTATCTCTTGTCGTCGTCTATCTAAAGATTGAGATGTAGTAAGACCCATTGTGAATTGGCATTCCTTCTTTGCATTCATTTCTGCTTCTTCTTCATCTTCCTCAGAACAGAGTTCTTCGATGGCACCAAGCTTAGGAGCGGATTTTGATCTTTCAAGAGGCGGTCTGTAGTTCATGGCTCCTACACTAAGTAGTATCTTCCTACGCGGCATACTGGGATTCTCGTAGACGCTGTTAGCGAGGCTCAGCCTTGCATTCTGTTTGGAGATTCTATCCTTCTTAAACTCAACTAAGGCCTGTTTGAGTTTGATTTGTAGTTCATCGGTTATTTTCTTTGATACAGTTTCTTTGGTGCAAAGGACAGCGTGACAACGGAGTTCGTGTTTCAGTTTCTTACCCTCATGGCGGTACACCCAGCAGAATAGCTTGGGGTAGTGCGGTGGACTAGCGCAATACGTGATGCGGTGGGACCAGTACTCAGTGAGGCCGTGTTCTTTGGTGAAACCTTTGAGCCCGGAATTGGTGACGGACAGTTTCATCACCACGTCGGGCTTCGTAGACTGTTGATAATTTCGCCATAATGTAGCAAGTGGCTTCTCTATGCAACTCTCACCTGCAAACAAGAAAAAGGAAATGTTTCAATTCAAGATGTTATTACATTTGTCACCCGTCTTAATATTGTAATTATGTGTTAATATTTAAATTTGTTTATGAAATATTTAGGCCAAGTATCCGCGTGGGTGACGCGAACGCCTACATGTTATATATCATCAGTCGCTATCAAACTGATCTTAAATCAATCTACACAATTGTGTTTGTGTATGATCGAGGCTCGAGGCAAACATCTTGTGACATTAACCGATTGATATCGTGTTATGGTGCGGCTGGTTGGTTTACTCCCTTTGATTTCAAAACGTGCACAAATATTTGACTACATTATCATACATTATAGATTATACCTATTTTTTCAAATATACACATATAAGTGTATATTTGAAAAAATAGGTATTTGAATAAATAGGTATATATATGTATATCTGGGCGGAATCAAAAAATAAAACCTCCGAGGACTTTATTACAAATTTGTTTTTATATTCCACCTCTGCTTAGTGAAAAATACTCTTAGAAAAACCTTTACATACCTAGAAACTACTTCACATTTATTTCACCTTTTTGTTACTATATTTTTATGCCCTTAGTAGGGGCATTAGTACAACGAAATGAGTATAATAGTAACAAGAAAATGAATGGAAAGTAATCAGTAAGTGTGATTTGTATTACTAAGCTTTAAATATAATTTAGTATAAATATAATATTATCACACAATTAATAAAAAAATGCATAAATGAATATTGTATTATTTTCCCTAACATGGGAAGGAGACCTTGCTCATTAACGAGCTAATAGTGAGTACTTACTATGCTTAAGATAACAAAAGGGGACTTAAAAACGACATGGCATGACATACAAAACACATGACATACAAAACACATGACGTACTTCGCACTGATTTATAGTCGTAATATCTTGTTAAATGTTTATTAACGATCTATTATTATTTCAGTAAACAATCTGTTTTTTTTTTTAAATAATTGAGTGTTTAATTAACGCCTTCGAAACCAAAAACAAAGCTATTTTTCGATTCTCATTCAATATTTTGTTCGATAAATTGCTTATTATACGATTATAGACCTAATATGTTTTAGTTGATTTATCTTAAATCAAGCTGTCGTTTTGAGGTCGTTGCTACGAAACTCATTTCTATCAGTCGTACAAAGACGTCACGTGACGAAGGGTGAGATTTTAATTCGTATATTAAATCATTACTTTATCTCTTATACCTTAAGATTTTCATATATTAACTATATTATAATTTTGCTTTTAAAATACAAAATCTTATATCGTTTATAAGACTGAACAATTGTTATTCTAAAAAACGTAATCACTTTTAATCTAATATAACCTTACTAATATTAAGTAAAAGCCTGTGAATGACCACCTACTGGGCTGCCTCCTTTCCCTGTTTGAGGAGAATGATTGTTGCTTATTCCACCACTCCGCTCCAATGTGGGTTGGTGGAATACACATGTGGCAGAATTCCAGTGAAATTAGACACATGCAGATGTTTTCCTTCACCGTCAAACACGAGATCAATTATAATCACAAATTTGAAACCACGATCATCGGTTAAGATTCACGCGTTCTTACCACTGGGCCATCTCGGAATACTAATATTATAAATCCGATAGTGATTCGATAATCATGAAATTTTGCATACACGTCGCAAGGGATACAGAAAAGGACACAGGGTACCGATACGTGCCATGCGAGCGAAACCGCGGGCGGAAACTGGTCCTTATCAATGAGGAAGGCGTACCTGAATAGTACGTACAATGCGGTATCTACCATGAAATCAATATTGGTATGTCTCTGCTACATTGTCTTATGAATGTTGTACAATAAATCTAAATCAGTATATAATGGTGACCATACTATAGAAACACTTGAAATATTTCAACATTGGCTTATGAAGGTGGTACAATATCTGGTATGTTCTTTTTGGTAGATAAATATAATCATTCTAAAACTCTCATTGATTAGAAAATCAATTCGTTCAATACAAGGAAGAAACAATCATATCCGTCACACACGTGGCCTTATTGTGTATTACATAAAGAAATTACGCACATACACCTGTATATAAGGGTGACCATACTATGGCACCACTTGATATATTTTATTGATTTAATATACGACGAATCAAGACAAATATATAAGTGAATACATGAATATTATATTATATAATTAAAAATATTTTTTTTATGTTCAAATTTAAATTCAATTGAATAAAAAATTTAATTCAATAATTACAGATTTATATTACATACAAAGCATGACATACAAATGCATAATGAATCTCATTATTTAACAATACCTTGTCTGCTAAACAGCTTGGGATGAGTCCCAAGATTGCCTTCTATAATCAATTTGTTTTTATTTTTTCATATGTCATATATTAACGTATTCCGTACATTATTTGCTTTCTGCAAATGAAATACGTGACAGAAAAGAAAAATACTCCAACATTATAAATAGTTCGTTGCACTGAAATTGAATTTTTCTCCCACCGCGCCCAAAGAGGTTGCAGTTTAAAACTTATTTTGTTCACCCGTGGCATCTACTTTACATACGTAATTGAAGAAAAAAGTGATTGGTTCGGTATACTTTCTATCTGGATTTATTTCAATGGGTTTGGTCACCCTTCTAACGTTTGAAGCACGTTACATCACGTGATGACGCTTGTGTAATAGTTTTCTGTCAATTTAAGGCTTACACGCCTGAAAAAAACTGGATATATTACCTTTATTGATATTATTGATATTTATTAGCGTCATCAGTGTTTTGCTTTTTGAAACTACATGGAAAAGGTTAGGCAGATTACACGGCAGGTCGTAAAATGGTAAATAAATAAATCCGATACATTGGTGCTATATTGCGAGATGTTATATTATTTATGTCCTTTTCTTTTCCTGTATGTAATTGTATTTTTGTGGTCAATAAAATATTAATTATTATTATCATCATTATTATTATTATTTATAAATATTTTAATTTAGAATCTTCGATTTATACTTGGATTTTATCCTTGTAGCGGACAAGATTAAGATATATTTTATCTGTGGTGAAAATTGTCAGTGGAATATTTTAAGCAAACTTATTATTATATAACACGACTTTATATACTAACAATGTCGTAATTATTATCGTAATATATAATATAATAATTGTCCTTTTTTCGAAGAATCAATCAAATATTCTACCGAGATTTAAAATAAAAAGTAGTTTGGCAAGCGGAACTATAAAAAACTCGCCATGAAATTATTTGAATGATATTGCATAATATGCATGCTGTCGTTTTGACTATATTCTTAGTTATATCTGGAAGTAAATGGAACACCTGATGCTAATTGGACAACTTCGGTTATAGATACTGGAACAAGTAGCATACAGGATTGTGTCGAGTGTGCCCCTTGTACACGTAGCGTAATACATAGTTGATGCTCACCCAGTAAGGAACAAAACAATTCCACAGACCAAAACGAAATGTTCCATGTTTCATTAAAATATAATCCATCCAGTTGTTTTCGCGTCACATATTCACATACTTTTACTGTTACTGTATATATTTTAGGTATTATATTATAAATAAGTACAAAACTCGTTTGACATTTACGTTGCCTTTCCAGTTTTTGGGAACAGATACGAGGAAAGTGTGCCCTGTGAAGCTTTATTCAAAATTTCTAAATCATGCTAGCGAAGTTTCGTTTCTTTTCAAATATAATACGAACGCGGTACGAAGGAGTTCGTTATATATTAGGTAATTACGAGAACAACAATGGTCAGACGTTTACGCTTTCACTTTCATTGCTAAGTGTATTTTGACGCGGTTCAAAGAACTCTTGACCACGGCTCTCGGGTTGCAAAGTTTACTAATAAAACTTTTTCTCGATTTGATTCGTATTTTGTAATGACAATGTTTGAGAAAAATTAATCGTCAACATATGATTCAACTTGTTATTTAAACATTCCGAACATATTAATATTTAAAAAGTTTTAGGCAATGAAGTTTTATAGCAATTATAAATACATGATTTTCCTGATTCGCATTTTAATCGAGTTACAAATAAAAAACTTTTTTTGCATTCTTAAAATAATATGGTTTTAGCTAATTTTCCATAAGAACAATGTGTATTTTAAATACCATAATAGTTTCGCGAACTTATACGCAAAAAACTTATCGTACATAAGTTATTGTAGCTCGATATGTAAGCCGAGATGGCTCAGTGGTAAGTTCACGGGATTCGTAAACGATGGTTATAGATTTAAATCGCAGCAATCGCAAGCGATCTCGTGACCCGAACAAATGGAGACGATAACGCTGGTACTTTTGTCGGTTTTCCAGTAATTTGGGCTGTCAATTTAAATCGGTCAGTCAGTCAGTTATTATTTCAGTTTAAAGATTTTTATTTACTTAAAGAGCAATTTAAGAAATTTCACATAGTAAAAAAGGGTAGACAATCTAATCGTATCGTGTTAATCTTATTGACAAATGTAATGTTATGATAAAATACAGTACAAATAAATGACCAGAAAAAGAAATGCAGATTCTCGAAAGTAAAATTTTACATAATATATAGACAATATCTATCCTGAATCAAATGTGCTTATCACTGTCAGTGTTATTGAGTCGAGTGTATGAACAAGCTCGCAGATAGCGGTAACAATATAAAAAGTACCAGGAAGTAGTTCGCTGAACTACTTTGAAATCATTAAGACTTATGACAATTTCTGGAGTCAAACAAGTTGATAATTAGGTCGTGTTTAGAGCTCACCGTCCATACAATATAGCATAACATATCTCTAAACGTTAAGATGAAATTGAGATAAGTGAAACGTAAATATATACTAGTATATGATCATAATATAATCTCGTAGAACTCACACCAATTGTTTAACAATAAATAGACAAATATATACTTACATAAAAAACTTAAAATTAAAAAAGACCTATTTTTATATGTATATCCTTTATTGTGTTGATACAGAAATACGAAAGCCCATACTGAATATAATTCATAACATTATTAAATATTATGTTACTAAAAATTTGTCGCACGTTCGATCCCTTCGATCCTTGGGCTACTGTCGTCCCTGCTAACACAAGCTTTACGCTTAAAATAAGCAATTGCTAATTTGTTTTTTATATAATAAAATTTTGGTAATTTACCATTTCAATTAATCTTGTAAAAAGACAATTCTGACTATCTCTTAAGAGACTAATTGAATAAAGTATATTTTGACTATAATTTTTTTTTATTCACACGTATATAATATCCTATCATTATAAATATGTATTTGATGTTTGGCCATGACTTAATTCATCTCGTGCTTCATGGTGAAGGAAAACATCGTGAGGAAACCTGCATGTGTCTAATTTCACTGAAATTCTGCCACATGTGTATTCCACCAATCCGCAAGGAGCAACTTGGTGGAATAAGCTCCCAACCTGCTCCTCAAAAAGGGAGAGGAGGCCTAAACCCAGCAGTGGGACATTCACAGGCTGTTACTTTTTTACCAGAAATTCTCTCTAAGTCGCGCTATTTCATGCTATATATTTATGAACGATCAGCCTAAAGTAAAGGGCTGCTCGACCGGCGCATACGCATGTGTGTAAGTGGGTGAAGCGCTTTCACCGTGCCAATCTATAGATATTTACATTCACGCAAAAAAATAATACATAACCAACTATAAATAGTAACTGTGTCGTTGATTTCTTTTTTTTTTAATTTTTTTTTTTGTTTTCATTTTAACTTTTAAAAATATTTTAAAAGTAAAAATGAAAACTGAGATAATTAAAATAATATATTGTTTTTTTTAATCTGTGATTGCGATCAGTTAATATACATACGGTAGCTTTTGACACGTGTCGCGTTGAAACGATCTATTTTGTAATGTTTTGTTACACTTTCACGGGCAAAGCCGCTACGAGCAGTGGTAGTAATCTATAAGAGTGTTGGATGAATTTACCACTTGACATTAAAAGCAATCGGCTCGCATTCTCGTTACATAAAAGGAGGAGTTTTATAACAAGTTATTTAATCAGGTCAAGAATATCAGCCATTGATTGTATTGATTTAAAAATATTATTACAAAGAGGCGTGTGCTATACGTACAGAATAATAATTCTGAGCTTCGTGACGCCCATTGTTCTTTAAATCGCACTTAATTTTCATAAAACCAAACAGTTATTTGAAGAAAATATTTGAAGGTAATATGGAAATTAGTGGATTTATTTTTAATAATGTTTCTTTTGGTAGACTTTAGTGTTAACATTGTTTCAGTAGGAATTCTTATATTCCCTGACATAAGACATATTCTATAAATTGATTCGTGTTTTTTTAACTCGATGTCGAAGGTTAAGTGATCCTTAACATTAATTTATTAGTTGTCTATAATTTTACTGGTGGTAGGGCTATGGCTCGTCTGGGTAGGTACCACCCACTCATCAGATATTCTGCCGCAAAATAGCTGTACTTGTTATTGTTGTATTCCGGTTTGAAGAGTGAGTGAGCCAGTGTAATTACAGGCACAAGTGACATAACATCATAGTTCCCAAGGTTAGAGGCGCATTGGCGATGAAAGCGATGGTTAACATTTCTTACAATGCCAATGTCTATGGGCATTGGTGACCACTTACCATCAGGTGGCCCATATGCTCATCCACTTACCTATACTATAACAAAAAAAAAAACAAAATGAAAAAGCAAAACTACATTTTATTATTTTTTTTTTTTAAATTTAATTCAATTCTGAATGATGAGTGAAGCTGCAGGTAGCAGCTAGCAAAAATTTTATATACAATGAGATATGACTTCACTGCGGTTTGCGGTCATTATTTATTATTATATAGCAGACATTTGTCAATAGCTTATGTAACATTATGTATATAATGTAAGCATATAGCTAAATACAAATAAATAAATAAATATTAAATATAAATTAAGTAAAATTTACACTTGTATAATAGTTAATGTGTAATAATCATAACATGTTATGTAAATATATACAATCAGATGTGTATACAGTAAACAGCACGCTTCACTACGTCATATTTAATTTACATACAAAAATTAGAGAGATAGCGTTAGTTAGAACATAAATAAATTTGATACAATATGTAAATTGTAAATACACGCTCTTATTTCTAAATATTGAAGAAATGTTTCATTGTAAAGGCTTACAAGTTAACTATAAACTTAACTTCTTAATATAGTACACGGATTCATAAAATATATTCAATGTGTATGATGTTATATTTTTTTAACAGAGCCTATTTCAATCAAAATCAACAGCCAATCGTTGTCCACTGCTGAACATAGGCCTCTCCCAAGGTGCGCCAAAGCTCCCTGTCCTCCGCCTTCCGCATCCAGTTGGTGCCCGCCACCTTCGTCTTAAAGGTCGTCGGTCCACCTGGCTGGAGGGCGCCCTACGCTGCGCTTGCCGATTCGCGGTCTCCACTCTAGGACTCGTCTGCTCCAACGGCCATCGGTCCTACGACATACGTGACCAGCCCACTGCCACTTCAGCCTGCTAATTTTGCAAGCTATGTCGGTGACTCCGGTTCTTTTCCGGATAATCTCATTTCTGGTCTTATCCTTCAAAGATACTCCGAGCATAGCTCGCTCCATAGCACGCTGAGCGACTTTGAATTTGTGGACTAGTCCCGCAGTTAGTGTCCACGTTTCGGCACCGTATGTCATGGCAGGTAAGACGCATTGGTTGAAGACTTTCGTCTTCAAACACTGCGGTATTGACGACTTGAGGACTTGACGAAGGTTGCCAAATGCTGCCCATCCCAAGCGAATTCTTCGATCGGCTTCCTTCTCGAAGTTGTTCCTACCGACTTGTATTATCTGTCCTAGGTAGGTATATTCACTAACAACTTCGAGAGGTTTCCCCTCGACGTATATCGGTCCCGGCACGACATGCCTATTGAACATGACCTTGGTCTTGTCCAAGTTCATACCGAGACCGACACGCCGGGAAGACTCGCCTAAGCTAAAGCTACGCAGCATTTCGGTGAGTTGTTCCAGCGACTCTGCTATGATGACGATATCGTCGGCAAATCGAAGGTATGAGATGTACTCGCCGTTTACATTGACTCCATACCTAGTCCAATCCAGCGTTTTGAAAACGTCTTCCAACGCGTTGGTGAACAGTTTCGGGGATATTACATCCCCCTGTCTCACCCCTCTGCGCAGTTGGATCGCCTTCGTCTTACAGTCCTGGATGTGGACAGTCATTGTAGCGGCGTTGTACAGACATCTCAGTACCTCGATATATCTCCAATCGATATGACATCTCTGCAATGAGTCGAGCACTGCCCAGGTTTCGATGGAGTCGAAGGCTTTCTAGTAGTCCACAAATGCCATACACAGCGGCTGATTGTACTCTTCGGTCTTCTGCACAATCTGCCGAACAGTATAGATGTGGTCCACGGTGCTGTAGCCTGATCGAAAGCCGGCTTGCTCTGGGGGCTGGAACTCGTCAAGTCGTCTGGCGAGACGGTTCGTGACGACTCTTGAGAACAGCTTATACACGTGACTCAGGAGGGAGATTGGTCTGTAGTTTTTCAAGAGGGTTTTATCACCTTTCTTGAAAAACAGTACCACCTCACTCCCGCTCCACGTTTCCGGGGTCTTGCCATGTTGGATGACGGAATTCCGAGCCTATTTATTAAAAATAAATTAATAGTAAAAAAAAAACATTTTTAAAAACGAGCATTTATTTAAATACTCTAAAAAAGGAAATAAACTCTAAACTTTATAAAACGCATCAACTTATTAAAATATATATTTATAGGATTTTCTATGTAACTTGATCGTGAATTATAAGAAGAAATGTATGTATTTCGAATATATAGTACACTTATGTATCGCTTCGTAAACTTAATATCAAGCCTTCCTAGTCCGACTGTGATCGGTAATATATTTAAGTCCTCACTTCAACATTTATACTATAAGTAATAAGTAGGATTATGTATAAACACAATATACATAAAATGAATTATTAATTGTACTTTTAATTTTAATATAAGCCGAAATGGCCTAGGCGGCGTGAATCTTAACTGACGATCGTGGGTTCAAACCCGGACAAACGCCACAGAATTTTCATGTGCTTAATTTGTGAATAAGCTCCAAGCTTTCTCCTCAAAAGGGAGAGGAATCCTTAGCCATTCACATGCTGTTACTGTACTGTACTTTTAATTTCCAATGTGGGACAATTTGTGACGTGAACGTCAAACTTTAAACGCCTACAACTACGTCATCAAACATTTTTTTTGCAGTTTTGTGAACCCATAAAAATGTGATTCCAAAAGCATTTTATTTCAGTTCTTTAAGAATCATTTTTAATTTGTAAAGTCATTAATTTTAATTTGATTGTATTAGCTGTTACTTAGTTATTAAGATGGATGCTGTGGTTTCCTACAACTGAGGGAGCACATAGACTTATAACTCGTGTATTGTGTTTAAAGCTCGTGATGGGTATTCCTTGTTGGAGTTCCTATTAAAAAAAATAAAAAATATATACAAAGACTTGTAAATTTACGTCAACAAACAATGTGTACGAGTTTATTTACATAAAATACGCATATTTAAATAAACTCGTATTCATTGTTTATTTTATTTTTAAAGTCTATAATGCAACTAAAAATTGAAATAAAAATATTCAAATACAAACTAATACCAAAAAGGTTTTACAAAATTGCAATTTATTTACTACGAATTCATTTTTAAATAAATCCTATACGACAGACGCTAGTTGAATTAGAAATTCTCAAAATTGTTCCCTACGTTCGTTTATCCCTACGTTCGTCAGAGCGTCGTGGTAGCATGCGCAAGCAATTCTCTTGGGGGAAACGCGTAATGCGTTTTTCCAAAATTCACTATAATAATTATTATATATGTATATAACTTAAAATAACAACGCATCAAAATCGTATATCACCGTAAATCAGGTTTTAAAATTTAACGATTAAAAAAAATTACTAAATACATACATTTAGGTCCTTTACTCTATTCATTAAAAACATTGAGCGTTAGACCTGAGCTGTTCCGTTACGTTAGTCATTGTTAAAGTCGCTCTCGTGTGCAAAACATGATCGTTATATTAATGCAAAACTTACTATATAACGCGACTGTTCACGGTTAGTCGAGCCAATTTTTTTTTTTTTTTTTTTTTTTTTTTTTTTTTTTTTTTTTTTTTTTTTTTTTTTTATAGAAAAGGAAGGCGGACGAGCATATGGGCCACCTGATGGTAAGTGGTCACCAACGCTCTTAGACATTGGCATTGTAAGAAATGTCAACCATCGCTTACATATCCAATGCGCCACCAACCTTGGGAACTAAGATTTTATGTCCCTTGTGCCTGTAATTACACTGGCTCACTCACCCTTCAAACCGGAACACAACAATATCAAGTATTGCTGTTTTGCGGTAGAATATCTGATGAGTGGGTGGTACCTACCCAGACGAGCTTGCACAAAGCCCTACCACCAGTAAAATACCACCAATATTATAATCTGACATTATTTAAATCAATTCAACATCTGTTTATGTAAAATGTATGTAATGTTGAACTGATTACCATGTAAGTTGGTACATATGTGTTTTTAATAAAAAAAAAATTGGGTTTCGGGCCAATAAAAGAGTACTATAATATGTCGCATACTCGTGTACTATAATATGTCCTGCGCAGTTGGCTAAGAGTTTGGCGCAGATTGGGGGCCGTGGCCGAAATCATTCTAGAGGACCTTACGTATTTTTATAGAGGTTTCTCTATCACCCACTATGTTTATAACATATATATATATATATATAATATATATATATATATAATTCGATAAAAAAATAACTGTATAAAGCTGTGAATTGTTAATTGGATGTTGACCTATTGAAACATATATTGGAAAAAATTTAATGACGGAATGTTCACCTTGTAAGTATGTACGCTACGCTTACGATTACACTTCATAAACATTATACATATAATTAATTAATAGTTATAATTAATAACATTGGTTTTTTGAATGATTCTGTATCTATAGAATATTAAAATATTTGTTCGATATTGTGTGTCTATGCTTGTTAAGGATGCTACCACCCTTATCCCTTCCTTTAACGCCAAATAACAATACCTTGCCTTTTTGCCGTGATTGGTAGCGCATGGACGATGAAAATGTGTGGTAGTAGCCACTTTTAGAGTATTTTGTTTATTTTATAATTAAATGAATTTAAGAGAAAAAATAAGTGTAACCTTACTTATTATACATTTAGATTAAGACGCGCGTGCTAATTTCTTTTGTTTACGTAAACAATAAACTTGAATTAAATGTGCAATTTTGTATAAAAAAACACGTCATGTGTGAACAAAATTTTTGTTTCCTTGTATTTTATTATTCATATATTCGTAATATAGATTGGATGAATAAAGCGCTTCCTTATAGTAACTTTCAAAATGAAATACCTAATTAAACAAATATTTATAATTGTTTCCTACTTGTCTTTACCTGATAAAAGACCTTAAAAATATAATTCCCAACATAATTTCGATATTATCTTTTTTAAGCCAACAAAATATATATAACACAGATTATAATATAAATAAGTCAATCTCGCCAAGGACATTTTGTCTTTTTAAATAAGCGTGTAATATCAACAAGATTTCGTTTGCTTAGTTAAAGAACTAGTAACTAAGTAAGCTAAGCTACCTTGTCTTTTATTTATACAAGTAAATAGGCAAATTGTGATCTAGTCGATATTTTGAGAGTTGCATTAGCTATCGTACGCTGTATATATCTATCTCTTTATTACTAACTGTTGTATTTAGAAAAAATAATAATAATTCGCCATAAACATTTTGATCCCAAAGTGTCCTATTCTAAAGTCATGTCAAATATAATTATTATTTGCTATTACCGACAATATTAACATACATTACACTAACCAATATCATTATGACCAAAAATTAATGACTACTATGTAAATAATTACAGTTCAATGGACAAAAGTACATAAGTATTATTCTATATGTAACTAAAGTACAGAAAATAAATATTAAAAAAAAACATCAAGCAGTTACACGTGCAATTATGAATGTTTGTGTGCGTGGATGTAAACATATATGGATGTGTGAATAATAAATATTTTACTGTCGATCGCTATTTAATTGTCTTAGAAACTCCTTACTTTTTATTATTACGTTAAGTGGTCGTACCCATTGAACAAGCGTATATTAACTCACTGACCGTTCTGATTGGAACACTTACTTGTATGAGACAATGCCATACACTCTATACTGTACACTCATTATGTACCAGAAACGGGCTTATCGCTAAGTTATATCTCTTCTAATTTTAAGGAAAGAAAAAAGAAAATGTCAGGAGATAGAAAATAATAATCAGCGGTATAATTATTAGGTGCTAAGAACAGTTTCGTATGAAGTTGTTTGTGTACGGTCGACGACTCCTTTGGTACAATACACTCAAACAAATATCAGTCCGTCTCGCTCTAGCTTTGATAAATTATTTTTAAGTCTAAAGTAAAATATTAATATCGTCACCTGTTTATGTAAGCCACCGAGTCTTACACAATCTTATAAAATATATATTCTGGTAACGTCCATTTTTGTTTTTGCGCAATTTCTTCTCATTGACTTAATTTATAACAATTTTTACATAAATGTATACACAACACAATAATGGAAAAAGTTTTTATTACGCAGTTTACAATAATAATAGTTAATACTGTAAACATAATGTTTATGTTAAAATCTGTTATACAGTAACAGTAAAAGCCCGTTAATGTCCCACTGCTGGGCTAAGTCCTCCTCTCCCTTTTGAGGAGAAGGTTTGGAGCTTATTCCACCACGCTGCTCGAATGCGGGTTGGTAGAATACACATGTGGCAGAATTTCAATGAAATCAGACACATGCAGGTTTCCTCACGATGTTTTTCTTCACCGTCAAGCACGAGATGAATTATAAACACAAATTAAGCACATGAAAATTCAGTGGTGCTTGCCCGGGTTTGAACCCACGATTATCGGTTAAGATTCACGCATTCTAACCACTATGCCATCTCGACTTACTAAAATATGAAATCTGTTATAAGTAATACAAAAAAAATGTGTATTGTACCTTAAAATGCATTTTGTGACCATCTTGAAGAGTCGCACATTTTATGTTAAGTAAATTTGTTTTTATTATTACATGAGTAAGTGTAGTGACTGCTGATGTTCTTAATAAAATAAAATAAAATATTAATCAAAATACTATTAATAAAGTATTACTAATCAAAACATTTTTTTATCAAATACAAAAACATTAATAATATATATTATTTATTTATAAAAAAAGGCTATAAATAAATTCAACAGTCTGCTCTTCTTATAACGGGTTTTTAGGTCAGATAAAGAGTCTATTGTTCTAAAAAAGCAGCTCATTTTATAGTTGCAGATAATAGTGATAGGGAACGGGACTCAAGTGTACTTCAATCTTCACAAACATGACCTACTTTTAATAATGATTCATGATTACAACATTTTATTAATCAAAATCGATTTTTCAGAGATAGCACACCTTTGGACAGGTACGATGAACTCCAGACCGTTTTATTTAATAAATTTAACTGTTTCATTATTGTTAAAAGAATGTTGATAAGCAAAATATAATCTTACTTCTGCCGGTTCTTCTCATCTGAGGGTTTTCTTCCGAACCGGTAGTAGATTTTTGACAATCAACAGGCAAGTAAGTTCACTGGTGGTAGAGCTTTGTGCATGCTCGTCTGGGTAGGTACCACCCACTCATCAGATATTCTACCGCAAAACAGCAGTACTTGGTTATTGTTGTGTTCCGGTTTGAAGGGTGAGTGAGCCAGTGTAATTACAGGCACAAGGGACATAACATCTTAGTTCCCAAGGTTGGTGGCGCATTGGTGATGTAAGCTATGGTTAACGTTTCTTACTTGCCAATGTCTATGGGCGTTGGTGACCACTTACCATCAGGTGGCCCATATGCTCGTCCGCCTTCCTATTCTATAAAAAAAGTAAGGTGATTCTAACTATATAGAAGTGAAGATCCTTCCATCCTCTTCCATACAAAAGAAACTTAAGATGGATGTGTGGGATAACGAGGATGAATATAACCTACGAGAAGTACGTAACAGTAAACGTAGAAATAATTAAGAAATTAATGTTCTAGAGATTTTTAATCCACTTATCGCAGTCATTGACAATTTCAATGTCGTGCAATTGAATCTTGTATAATATTATTCGAAATTAATGTATTGGATTATATATATAAAAAATGTGTACAGCGCCAAAAATGTAACACCTACAGCTTGACATTTGCACGATAGGTGGGTGGTGTATAAACTAAAAGCTGTTCACGGCTTTAATTGCAAAGGAATAATTCAATGAAATGAAAAAGATCATTTTATCTATGTTTAAATTCTCATAAAATCATCACCGATGGGAAAGTATACAGGGGGCCAACTATGATAAGTTGCCATTTATCCGTTTTCCTATTCTTTAATTTAATTACCGACTATTGCCATAAAAGTTAACATATTATCTGTTCGGTTCCGATTCGAATAAATATAGATTATTCAAAGTTGGATCGGAATTGAATCGGGAACGTATCGTAATCGATATAAACAGTAACAGTAACAGCCTGTTAATGTCCCACTGCTGGGCTAAGGCCTCCTCACCCTTTTTGAGGAGAAGGTTTAGAGCTTATTCCGCCACGCTGCTTGAATGCGGGTTGGTAGAATACACATGGGACATAACTTCAATGAAATTAGACACATGCAGGTTTCCTCACGATATTTTCCTTCACCGTCAAGCACGAGATGAATTATAATTACAAATTAAGCACGTGAAAATTCAGTGGTGCTTGCCCGGGTTTGAACCCACGGTCATCGGTTAAGATTCACGCGTTCTAACCACTACGCCATCTCGGCTTAACATTGATATAGATTAGTAGAATTCGGCCCCAGCACATCAGACGTTCCTTTCATCTTTAGTTTTGTTAATATTGTTACAAGTTCTCATTCGAGATATAAATATATCTGTCTTGAATGTATTTAAGATATAGTTTTTATTGTATGAGGAATAGGTAGATTAACTGTTATATGGCAACCTGATGGTAAATGACTACCGCCCATATTGACACAGATACATATGTTAACTATCCAGCAGCAGTGACCAAAGCCCCAACAACTTTGGGAACTAAGATATTATGTCACTTGTTCCTGTAATTACACTCACTCAACCAACCTTCGACCTTCGAACCGATAGAAAACAATGCTAAGTATTGCTGCATGGCGGTAGAATATGAGGTGAGTGAAGCCCCACCACGAAGTAACAATGTGGGCTAAATGTTTAAAGTATATAGTTTTGGGTAAGTAAAGTACTGCTTTTATTTACTTTGTTATTAACGGCTATTTTATGTTTAAATGGAAAACAGCTTTGTGATATTTTATTTTTAATATTTACGTGCATTCGTTGTGGCCTGTCGTATTTTACTATACCTTATTGTAATAATCAAAAATGTAATTCCGTTACGTAGTCCCGGCAAGACATATTTCGGAGTATATAAAGATTTTCTTTGCGATAGTGTCCACACGCGTTAATACATTATATATATTATATTAATAAGGGAATGGATGGTGATGGATTTAATAAATAATATGGAGTTTATGTCCATTAAAGCCGGGCTGAAGGTGAGGGTGAGGCTATGTTAAGGTTTATTGTCTTTATAAAAATATGCAATGTTTTTAGTAAAACTTCTTCGGGAACGATGAGAGCCAAATTTCAATTCAACTTCGAGCAATTCTATATGTATTTCCACATGAAATCTGAGGTATTGTCTGCTTATTAATTTTCGTAAAAAGACTAATGTATACATATAATTTACTGTATAAATTATTTAAACACGTTTAACGGCTGTACAGATCTAATATGGTATGATATAGAAGTCACTTAAGAAATATAAACAACTTGAATTATATTCGAAATTTACTAACGATCCTAAGTATACACAGAGAAGATGGTCGATAACAGATGTTACTTTTATATTCAAACATTTACTTAAGCTTATAATCTGTTTGCGAACAAAACCATCACCTAATTCACAAAAACATTAAAGCATTGAGGAATGCCATATGGTAATGGGTACGATGACCTTTATGTCATCTATATGTCGCGTTAGTACAGATTTGTGTTCTAAAATTGATATAAAACATTTAAAGCATTTTAAACTTTATCGTATTACGCATAAAAGTCATTTTAATACACATGCTTCTGTCCCTATAGTATGGGTCGCGTTCAAGTGTTAACCGTGACTGGACTTCGATATAAAACAAAATTATGCAAACATATTTTATTGTGTAAAAGTTATAGCACTCCCATTTGAAAACAACGTAATGTCCCCAATATTTAATGGATTATAATAATAAACATTCAAAATATTAACATATTATGTATTCATTGTAACTAAGTTATTTATTTATATAAACATTTAATATTAATTCTAGCAGTGTCACCATCGGATTGGACGGATGTCACAAACTGGGGTCAGAGAATACCAATGGTTTTCTATGATTGGAATCTAGGAATCTGCAGCCTTACAAAGTAATCATTAAAAAGGCAGTTAAACTGAGGTATACAAATTTAGTAACAACATGATAAAAGTGAAAACATATTTTTCTTGGTAGTAAGGCTTTGTATCAATCCGTCTACATAGGTTTAAGCCAACCATTATTAATTCTACTTAAAAACTAAAATACTCTTAATGTATTTAGGTTTAAATATTGAATTACAATAGAAAAGGCACAAAGAATATCCTAGTTATCAAGAATAAACGCACCTAGCATTGGCGTCAGGCAGTATATGGTAACAACGTAAAAACGTTGATATTCGTTCCAACTTTTTATATTTCTTTAGTCATAATCATCATACTAAATCTTTTGACAGAGAGCTCCAATAAAAATCAAAGCTCAATTCAACATCGCCAATCTATGTCGCTATAAAATCTCGGTAATGGAACGCGCTGCGCGGGCGTCTCGTGTCAACGACACGCATTGTATGAATTGATCTCATCAGCGTCTAACGACTTTATTGCTGCCCTTTGTTTCCACGATTCTTAATTTGATTAAATATCAGAAAGTATCGTTTTTATACATGAAATGCGAACTGTAATCGAATATAGCAGGTTCAAATCTAGTGCGTACTTTAGGAATGAGGTTTGTGCTTGAACTCAAAATTAATTAATGCATTGATGAAGGAAATTCGTGAGGAATCTTGTGTAACATGTTACATGATGGCAAGTATGTTGCCATCAACTTGAGTGCCGTTTATCCAAGCAGTAGGCCATTTTCAGGCTGTCATTTTACTTTATATATCTTGTAAAGACCTCATGCATCGACAGAAATAAAGGTTGCGATTTTTAAAAATTATTTTTTCAAGATTTTGCGTTCGATTACAATAAAGCTGCACATTTAAGTGCACAAAGAAACGACTAAATGGGAAACGGATCTATAAAGCTAGTTCTAGTTATCTGATTAAGAATAATTAAGTAAATCAATTCTCTGTAACAACACTCACCAAATACCGATACGTTAGATCGCCATTTAAACACTAGAACGCCGCAGTTGGAATTTATACACGTGAATGGACAATGGTGCTTATGGACAATAGCGACTGGTCCATACCAAACGATGCATACCGACAGGTGAACCTAATATGGCGTACGAGCGGCGTTGAAACACATACTATGTTCTAAGATGGAATTATAAAGTTTACGTTATTAGGGATTGAGTTTAATTCAATTTGAATTTCGAATCTTATTTCTTTAATACGTTTAGAATTTGAAAAGCATTATAATAATAATAATAATAATAATAATAATAATATCCTGGGTCATTATTCACACACGTTCATCTGATCCCAAATTAAGCAGAGTTTGTACTATAGAAACCAGACAACTGATATACTACATAAACTACTTTTCTTTTGTAAATACATACTTATGTAGATAATTACACCCAGACTCAGGACAAACAGACATGTTCATGCACACAAATGTCTGTCCTGGGTGGGAATCGAATCCACAGCCTTCGGCATGAAAGACAAGTATCTACCAACCACGCCAACCGGTCCGTCAAGATAAACATATTTTATTGTTAAACTCTAACAATAAAATATGTTTATCCTTGTTATTCCTATCAAATACCTTAAATGAAAGAATGAACCGAAGTATATTTTAGTTATAATACTTCAACATAACTGTATCTTAATTAAATTATATATGTATTCGTATGTTTGTTACTTAATTACACTCAAACGACTCGAGTGATTTAAAATTGATATATTAGTCGATTAGGACGTATAAAAGACGTATTTTATATCATATATTTAATTATTAAATACAACTGTAAAAGGAAATATACTATATAATAGTATATATAATAGTATATGTGTGTGTACATCTTATGTGTATTTGTGGTAAGTATGTATGTATTTTTTTATCTTTATCGTAAAATATATATATATATAATTTAAGTATACTAACTATATTGATGCAAGTTATGTATACTTATTGTACACATCTATATTGGATAATATTACTGTGTATGTTATTTTCGTAATCTTATCATAATATATTTATATTCTTATTATATAATACTTTATATAAATAAACAAGTAAACATCTAAAGAATACTTACCAAGTAATTGCTTACTGAAGTAACCCAAGGACAATGAATATTTACCTGAAAAACAGAATAGTCATAAATTAGAAATTGCATAAAAGTTGTTGAATTATTAACATATACTCGTTATTCGTATGAAGCGGATGAGCGTGTTATGCAACGCATGTATATTGCAATTAAATTATAAGGTTACGAAACATTGTATATACGATCGCCAAACAATGCTAAATTGGCTTGAACTTGAATATATATATTTTGTTTAATTTATGTTTACGTATGTATATTGTGTTTGGGTATAATTTGATTGTTTATTAACCAATTTGGATAATTATTTTGAGTTTGGTTCAGTTGGTGTAGCTGCAACTTGAACTCAACTAAATTTGATATTAGAATTTATTTTACTTTTGACTTGAAAATATTTGTAGATTATGAATTGCCTTAAAAATAATATAAAATACAAAAACGGTAACTATAGAACGTATTAATTGCAATGTGCACATAATAATTTATTTTTTATCTAACTTATATAATAGAAATGTATATAGTATTTTTAAGGAACTAGTCGCATAAATAAAATAATTTCTGCAATTACTTATTTATTTTATTAGCGCGTATCTTGTTATATATTTGTACATTTACGTCTCTGAGATACAGAAATTAGCTACATAAATACATAAACTTCTTCACATTCTATAATTGAAAAGTGTTCGCTGTGTAGTTCGCTACTTTTTTAAGTTAATAAAAATTTTTACTACAAAAATAGAGTAAGCACGTCTGTTTTATTAAAAATATTCATCAGGTTTTATGTGAGCCGTAAGAAAGCAATATTGTTACTGGATTTACGTAAATCTTAACCGAAGACAATGAGTTCAAAGCTGGGTAAGCACTATTAAGTATCGTTAATCTGACATCACGAGGAAAACGGAATACACACCCCAGATCGAATCGGAGCATCTGCAAGTCTTCTCCTTAAGGAGGCCTTTGCCGATCAGAGACATTTGTTATCTTACTTTACATAAGTGGGACTGAGTTTATGGTTATAATATTGTACATTTCAATAAAATACACTCCATTCAAATAAATATAACAAATATATGGAAGGAAGCTATCCTATCCTGAACGGTATTTTTAATATTCGAATATCAGAATGCTACCTACATTCATATATTAACTGTATATGTTGTAGGTATACAAGTTAAAAGCTCGCTCCACACGAGCGTTCAATATCAAAGCATCCAATCCCATTGAGGGTGATTCGGGTGCGTTAGCTCGGTTGTGATTTGGGTTGACACAGCTCCCGTGGCGGGTAATCGACCGAATCGAAGGTATTTGAAAGATCAACGAACTTTTATAAACTGGTTTTTACAAATAAAATCACGAATAACATTTTAGTTGTTTTGTAACAATTGTACTTCGTCTTCAAAATTTGGTCAATAAATTGGCCATCGTTTGACCAAATTTTCATTTCGATAAAAACGTTTAATCGCGTTCGTGTATTGGCCGTCAGTGTAGAACTGGCGTGATTTGACATTAAAACATTTACAACCCAATAACAGTTCCAACGCCTGACAAAGTTTTATGAAGATTCTCTTAACGAGTTATAAACGTCGCGACTAAGTAAACAGATTTAAGTTAAGGATTTTATTGGCAATGCTCTCGATAGTAGACTTATACGAGCCCGTAACTACGGGGACAATGAAACCTTGTAATAAAGACAAGTACATAAAATAGGATAATATATATTTATGTATATTTCATTTAAGGTGCATGTGAGATAGTTATTGTTTAAAATCGTGTTGTTTTAAATATTTACTCTAAGAGTATCAATAATATATGAGAGTAATCATTGCAATTTTTTTTAAGCAATTTGTCATTTTCTATTATACTCTCTGGCAAAGAGATTCGGATTTACGACGTTACTTCGAAAGGTAGGACATTTATCATTAATGCGATAATAATTTTGAATATTATAGTGATAATAATATAATTATTAAATAATAATAATATTTTATAAATTTATTGTAAAAAAGAAAACAATTATTATCATTATAATATAACTTATATTATATTAATTTGTGTGTTGAGAAACTAAATTATATTCGAACGATAAACAGTATACCGATTATTTAAAAAATCGACTTAATTTCAGATATTTTTTATCGAATTTTATAACTAAAAACATTTTTAATAAATCATAATTATTACATTTTATATCATAAATTATTCGAATTTAATTATGTTTTATCTTATTCATATTTTATGAATACTAAATTTTCTAAGCCAATTAAGATTTAAGTTTTTAGAACCTAACTTTTTATATATATAAAAAAAAGATACAAGCAAAAGTGAACTGATTGTTAGCACACTTTTGCCGTACTGCCAGGTCAATAACCCGACACCGTGCGTTTCAAAATCTTCGCAATATCTCATATTTGGCAATTCGGTGCAAAGTCGATCGATAGTAAGGCGAGACATATAAATTAACTGCCAAACATATCGTAGAAAATTTAAATTTTCTAACCATTCATTTCAATTCAATTAATTAGATTTAAAAATCGGTAATTTGATACAAAAATCAAATAACTTCAAATACAATTTCTTCTAATATTATAAATGCCGAAGTTTGCGTGTTGGTTGTTCCTTCTTCGAGCCGAGATGGCTCAGATAGAACACATGAAGCTTGAACGAAGGTTGTCTTAAATGTGCTTAATTTGTATTTATTCATCTCTTGCACGGCGGTGAAGGAAAACGCTAAGACATTGCCACATGTGTATCCACCACCCAATTATTTGAGCATCGTGGTGGAAAAAGTTCTCAAAAGGAAAGGCCTTTGAACAGCAATGGGAAACTGACAGGCTTTTGACTTTTCTTTTTTTTACAAAGCAACGGAAAAACGAATCTACGTGATATTTGATTTGGCTAATTTAGAGAGTGATGTAATGTACGTCAGTGCGTAGTTTTATCAGTAGTGGTAGGGCTATTTGCCTGCCCACCAGGTGCGTTACCACTCATTCTACATATATTCTACAGCCAAACAGCAATACCTTTTATTGTGGTGTTCCGGTTTAAATGAGGAGCGAGCGTAGTTACAGGCACATAACGGCTTAGACCTAATGATTAGCAGCCCATTGTCGGTGTAATAAAATCTTTGTAGATGGAAAGTGCTAGCGATCACTTATCATAATGGTCCAAGAATGGTCCGAGGTCCTCGTCTGCTTTTCTATAATAACTTAAATTTTTATTCTTTTCATCGCGTAATAGAACCAATAATTATAGCCGTTGGCAATTTGAATATTAAAATTTATAAAACACACAAAGGTTATTGAAATATCTAATGTTATTGCAACATTCTGATCTTTTTTTTCATTGCTCCATTACGAGAACAGTTCCTCGTCAAGAATCGTATTTATAATTTTGTTATCCAGTTAAACTCGTTTATTACATAGCAGTTATTGCAGTAATAAATTAAGGAAAAACGTTAGGTCGTAATGATCCTATTTAGTTCTTAAAATAACCAAATTGAATGTGAGCCTCGATATTGAGGGATCTGGTATCATTTCCGGCGTGGGTTCGCGTGTTATATTTAAGTCTATTGAAGTGAGTCGCATTCAATACTTCGAGTCTAAATCGGCAATATATTATTATTATATGTTAATAAAACGACCTATTTGGACCAATAATATTAAATACAATAGTACTTTGTAGGATAATACAGCCAACGAACTTATATATTTATAAGTTATAAAAAATATTTGAAATACATGTAGCGCCATCTTGTGACCGAAAGATGGAACACTATAATATTTAAGATGTTGTGAAATTCTTAATAAAGAATTTGGTCATGCGAAATCTTTTTGAAGAAGAGAAAATTTCGAACATTTTATTTTACCACGCTATTCCAATACGAATCATACATGATATGGTAGAATTGCATCTAATACAAGCCAGTGCCACTTTATAAATCACATGTAAATTCAGTGGTGCTTGCCTGGCTGGGTTTGAAACCGCAATCTTCGGTTCGGTCGGTTCTCAATAATCCCTAAATATCATGAAATTGACGAGACGAATTTATTCTATATTTTAACCAATCAGCGTAAGAAAATATTTTCATAAGATTTATTGGTCACAACATCAACAACCTACGTCATGTTTGTCCACGGCCCTATTACAGTTTTATTTCCATATGTACCAACAATGAATATAATAGACACTATTATAGAAGACAAACATTTAACCGAATTCAAATTACTCATAAAGTTAGTCATTGTTCAGGATAAGCAGAACACGCAAGTTCAAATTTTATGCCATTTAATTATTTCAATTATTTTGTATTAGATAATCCATTTATTGGAAAAGATTTTCTATACTAGGTATAAGTGTAAGGTATTATAATAAAAATATTGTAAATGTGAATATGTTTATATATGGATGTTGATATGTCACTGAACCGATTTTGATGAAATTCGGTATAAAAAAAGCTTATACCCCAAGGAATAATATAGGCTACTTTTACTTATTAAAAATTATGCTTTGTATAATCGAGTTCATGAACTTCGAAATCTATAATAAAGTATCTACTACAACAGGCTCTTTCAACTCACACTCATGTCACACACTATGAACAGCGTAAATCCATAAATGCTAATGATAAATAACTTTTGATCCTCCATCATATTATTATAATAATAACAGCGCTATTAAAAATAAGACAAATAAAACCGTAAATAAATACAACACATCCAATTTTACGACTTTTTTTTGAAAAAAACATTGACTTATTTTTTCATAAACGTGATAGATAGAACGAAGATGTGTCGAGTAGCTTAAACTAAACATCTCCGTAACGGCCGGTTTGACTTATTGAGAAAGTGAACCGGGTCAGTGGTGACGCGGCCTTATTGGGCGTTTTGCTCATTGCCTAATCGTTATATAACTCAGATTGAATAACAATTTATAGACGAATGTAAAAACAAGACTTGTTTTTATAAAATAACTAGTTTTCGTCCGATTCGCCGGTTTCGCCCTCGTGTGAGGAGGAGGGTAGATGGTAGGCACCCTGCCCTTTTCTTTATCCCTTGGAACGTGTATGCAAAATATCATAATAATCAGTGGAGTAGTATATAATCACGTAAAAGCGCAATAAATAAACGAAATTATTTCGCATTTATTGGTACTGTGTGACTTTAAAATAAAACCACCGAGTATGTACTGCTAGTCAAATAGTGTAATTGGTCTCTCTCTATATAACTTAACAAAATTTATTAAGTACTAACAAAAAAACATTGTTATAGCGCGATGTATAATACATCTAACGCCATCTATTGATGAAAAGATCAATTAAAATGACATTTGGCATAATGTATTTTGATCTTGAACAATAATATTAGTTAGCAAGTTGGGACTTATGATATTGTATGAGGCATTAGAGAATCCATCCTTGATAGTAGATAGTTGCGATCCTTTGGAAATCTTTTCAAACGAATGGAGTTGTCCATTCCTTATTTCATTGTTTCGGCAATACATAATATAAGTTCGATAGAAATATAATTTATTAAACTTTTAATATATGCATAGATTTGTAATATAGATTTGATTTATTTATCATAATTTCAACATTTCGTGTATAAAAAACCTTGTGAATCTATCAGTAACTTTTAAGTTTTATTAAAATCTACAGTTTTAGATGCACATTTAAAATTAATTTAAAGTTAAAACGCAATTTGATTAGATTTATCTAACGGGTTTTAAATCCATTACAATGTAGGATATTCTCTCTCTCTGTTCACGTTTTTAGTTATATATTCAAGTATTTTACTTCAATTAGAAAAGCTTACAAAACGAACAAGAAATTCCCTCCTACAAAGGTCCATTCGAGATGAACTACGGATGCATCAATTGGACCTCATCATACAATGTATCCTTCGTGTCTCGGAAGGCATGAATCATAATCATTTGTGCACTTGCGTTAATTACACTAAATTGTCCAACCAAGGTTGAGTTCAGGAGGTCAATGAGAATTATCATTGCAAAAGATTTTTAGAGCATTTCGGTGTTATGAATACGGTCGCTGTTGAGTGATGATTGTAATACTGAATGTTAAATAAGAATTTACTAGGGCTAATAAAATATTACATCTTATTCTCAAGTTCTTACTTAAGTTATTTTTATTTGCATACTATGCTTTCTGTTCCTTCCTCTGCTTTTTGTTGCCTGGAATATATCGCTGTAAGCGATATGGTTGAATTTTCATATTTTATAATTGTAAATTGTGTGCAATAAAAACTTAAATATATAAAATTGTAATCATATGTTTACATTAAATAAATTGTTCTAATGACTATATCTACTATTACTATCTCTATTCTAAATTTGATCCAAACCTATTTAGCCGTTTTTGTACGATTGTGTAACAAACATCTAAAAATATCTCGCACATTTATTGAATTTCTTGAATAAGATTTAAAATAAATAGTTATTAATATTCAGAATGTTTGAGTAATTTCTAAACTACGCCTCAGTCCGATAAAAGATTTTAGTATGGTTCTCATGTACAAGATTAGTTTCGCAGTCGACCTTCGGATCTCGATTCCGGTAACGATCATTCGCATTCCAGTCACGAGTACGGAATCTCCGTATCTGCAAGCCAAATTTGTACTTTCCTCGCCAACTACACGAAAATAACAATGCTCTTGTCGAAAGTTTTGAAGAGAAATGTGAAACGGAAGTCGTTTTATATCGTCGATTACTTAGAGTACCCTAACAGTAAACTCAATATAAGCGTCGACGATTTTATTAGCGGGTAATAATGATAAAATTAAATACAAGGACAAATCTTATAATATAATTAATTTTACGACATTATTAAAACCTGCAGTGCTATTCTGTACGAATTCACTTCGTATCTCACTCGTGAAATGTTGAAAGCCGACTTATGATACGCTATTCTGATTTAAGATGCGTGTATTCTTTAAATACAATCATTAAATTCAATGTCGCTTATTACCTTCTTACATTCCAGCATCGTGAGTTTCGAGTCTGTTCTTATGGAATAGACCTAATGTTGGTGGTTAAGTTATATAAGATTTTTAAATATATTGTAGATTTTTTTTTATATTCGCCGGGAGGGCAAATGTCTCTACTCCACCTGATGGTAAGTGGTAGTAGAGTCCAAACGCGACGACGGCCAGTACAGACGGGAAAAACGTTCTGCACTAGCCGCCTTCGCCTTGCCGGCCCGCAAGATGCCTCTTCACGTCTCGTTTGAAGGAACCCGGGTTGTAAGAGGAGGGGAACACGTGAGCTGGTAAGGAATTTCATTTTTTGGAAGTGCGACAAAGAAAGGAGTTGCCAAATTTCTTTGTGCGCGATGGAATTGATGTCACACTTAGGCGGTGACATCGAGAACCAGCTCGCGTAGACTTAAGAAGGAAGGGGGAAGCAGGAATAAATACTTTTTACAAGATAAAATCATATAAAGAACTCTTTTTAATTAATCATAAAAGCAAAAAACCGATGGTAGATTATAATTTAAGAGCTAATAAGAATAACCCAGGAGATAAAATGTATCATTATTTCAAAGTTGCATGCGTGTGTAAGCGTTTCTGTGTGCCTTACTCGTTACTTTAAATTCATGTACTGAAGGAGAAGGTCACGTTTTGTGACAGCGTAGGAGTTAAACAATAAACAAATTCTCGACACCCATTATTTACTTACAAAAGGCACGGAAGGTGAGGCGCCATTAGCTTCCGGACCAGCGCGTGATTGTCAACCACGATTGACTAGCAATGGTGGCGAACAACATAGAATAGTTAATACGATAAAAGTATAATGTACATAGGAACAAATTAAATAGCCTTTGAGCGCACGTAAGTGATTCAAAGTGAGTACATCTATCATTATATTGTTGTGGGATATAATTCTGTGGTATTTCCTATAAGTTACAAGTGCATTAAGTTCGTTGTTTATTTTGCGATACAAAAATTGCAATCGATCCAGTGTGTTACATGTGTTTTAGTGTTCGAAATTTGATTATTCTGAAAGAGTTTCAAGGCCTTGTATTAATTAAATTCAAAGCAAATATTCAGTCTTTTCAAACCAATTTACGGTAACTACCCGGATGGGTATACACAAAGTCCTACCGCCAAATGAAAACAAAAGATATAATCAATTTAATATAAATGTCTCTAGTCAATATCTATATGCATTTAACACAGGTCAC
Source organism: Nymphalis io (assembly GCF_905147045.1). Lineage (NCBI taxonomy): Eukaryota > Metazoa > Arthropoda > Insecta > Lepidoptera > Nymphalidae > Nymphalis > Nymphalis io. Next base: position 14,474,079 of record NC_065889.1, read on the forward strand.
AGCATAAGAAAGAGACGGAAATATTTTTTTATATTACGCTTTTTGTTTGCACAACTTGCTAAGATTACAAAAATACTCGTAAGCGACACGCTATCATCATCATTGTTTTATTATACGTACATTTCATACCTTAGAAATATGTAGTATAGCAGATACGCATATCAAGCAACTAAGTGCCCGCATCCTCTTACAAAACGAGCTCCGCGCTTGAATTATTACGAACTTCAATATTAAATGACTACAAGTAAAACTCGTGTGTTCATATAAGTATCATGTTTACCTCATAAAACAATATGTACATGCATGTGCATGTGGGCCACCTGATGGTAACTGGTCACTAACACCTATTGACATTGGCATTGTAATAAATGTTAACCATCGCTTACATCGCCAATTCGCCACCAACCTTGGGAACTAAGATGTTATGTCCCTTGTGCCTGTAATTACACCGGCTCACTCACCCTTCAAACCGGAACATAAAAATACCAAGTACTGGTGTTTTGCGGTAGAATATCTGATGAGTGAATGGTACCTAACCAGACGAGCTTGCACAAAGCCCTACCACCATTTAATATGTACATATGTTTAATTATTAACTTCAACGCGAAACATTTGGATATATGATTATAAATTTACTCTTTTAAATAAATGATTTCAAGATGGACGATATGCATTTGTGTTCGTTTTTTTTTTATTTATTTATTGTTAGAAGGTAAACGTGAATCACCTGATGGTAAGTAGTACCCTTTATATACATTAAATATGACATATGTTTTTATTTCATACAACTTTTGACTCCGTTAATACATTGAATGTTTAATCTGAAAATTAATAAATAAATTCTACTAACAAATTGTCACTTTATCGCAATCGAATCAAAATGTTGCCGTTTTTCCGTTTTCCTGTTATTTAATTTAACTATCGACTATTGTTATAAGAGTTAAGAAATAAGTTTGGTTTTGACGCAACGGTATATGTTAACATATTATCGGTTCGGTCCCGAATAAATACAGATGATTCAAAGTTGAATCGGAATTGAATCGGGAACGTATCGTAGTCGACATAAATTAGTAAAATTCGGCCTTTGATTGTTTAAAGATTATTATATTATATTATTATATTATAGCACACGATCTATTGCAATAGGAGCCGAAAAATTGTAAAACAAAACAATTTTTTTTATAAGTGGCAGTGGTTTATATAGGCCCTTCTGCTTTGTTTCGATTTGTAGCTACCGGTTGGCGGCGTATTTATGTCTTAACCGTGGATTTTTATTTAATTCGTCTTCTGTCTTTCTGAAATATATTGACAAAAATATATACATCCTAGGAGCTTGAACAATTTACTTAAATATTGACTCAGGAACACTATATGTTAACGTAGCGCAATACGTCACGTAATTTTTCGTAGAGGACGGACGGACAAACTTTGTATCACTATTAATACATATTTCACACGGCAAAGTTACCGATTATTTTTTTTAATATCCTCTAGAAATATCTATTCGGATATTATCTGTATTTATATGTGAATGTTTTCTTTATCGCCGATGATCTCATTGCTGCGCAATTTTGAAACAAAACAATTCGAAATAGCAGTTAACTGTTTATCTTATTTTTTTTAAATAACGTGTTAGGTCATGCCTTTGCTGACTGTCTGGTATTTACCCACCTACCAGTAAATCCACTGTCAATGCGCAATGCATTGAAGTAAAAAAAGGTCGTATGAAATGTTCCAATTTTAAACAAAACACGACAAGTCAGACAGTTGATACATATGTATGTCATATTTATTGACATATATATACATATACGTATATATATACTCAATATATATTTACTCAAGTCTAATAAACAAGTGTTCCTGTGATGTATATAATTTTCACGTACTCCGTCAATCTTTTGCACAAACGGGAAACAAGGTAAAGCAATAGCTAGGTAAAGCCGACGTAATTTAAGCATAATGTATTATGTTCCCCAAGCAAAACATAACAAAAATTTAAGCTCGTGCCTTTTTATGTACTTGTAAATAGGCGATGATGTTATACGATATTATATAAATACAGTTTCAATACAAAACTGCATTAATTAAATAAAAAATGCTTATATAATTTGATGTATGAAGCTATTAAAAGCTGTGATCACACTTGACGACATATCGCGTTTGAGGCAGTTAATTATTCATGTTTTCTAATCCTCGGGCCAGTTCAAATAAAGCAATATTTTGATTCGACGCACCTCGCAGAAATAGCGAGAACATTCTGAGAAAATTCGAACGAAATATTTCATGTGTTTATATTACAGGAATATCTTCAAGTGTATTTGTTTGGATGTCTTAATATTATTCAGTTCATTAATACACTTGGACAGATTTGTTAACCTTTTTTCAATTTAAGATTTTTTCAATAGGTGGGCAGAGAAATAAGATAGGCTTATAAACGGACCAGCTAACATTGAAAGAAATATTAAGCATTCCTTACATCGTCAATGCGCTACCAATGTTGGAAACTAAGAAGTAACATTTGTGCTTGTTGTTACACTGACACCCGTAAAACTGAAACACAAGTAAGTACAAAAGTGGCCTGAAATGTTTAACAACTTCAGTACAAGAATAGAATCATGAACAAACATAAAGCACATAAAAAGTCAGTACTTGCTAAGAATCAAACTCTTGATCGACTTTCGGATGTTTGTTTACCAAGCCACCTCGGTTCCTATTCATCTCTATACTTTTTATATTATTCTTTATAAAATAATCAGCATTCATTCAAAACTATACGGTACGAAATATGATTAGGACATTTTAACGCACGGCTATACTTTAATATAACTTGTTAAATTGCACTGAGTATAATAAAAATTAGTATCATTATCCATTAGATTATCTTTTCGGTTTTAAATTTAGTGTCCAATAAAACGTTAATTAATATTAAAATATCGCAGGTACAAGCAAGAATATAAAGCAGATATTTGATGAAATTACTTTTTTTAGTATTCATAATAATGTAATCAAATGAATACTACAGATATATATTAATTCAATCTATATACAAATATATGTGAGTTTTTTTGTAAACAAAGATTGTTAATTAAGTCTACTATTGAAAAAAAGATGAAATACTGCTGTAAAATAGTTTTTAGCTCAAACGTTTCCTGTTATCTGAATACTTCGATTCGATGCGCCTTTAAAATGTCGTCTCACGGTTTAATTTGACCGAAGTTTACAAATCAATTCTAGAATGTTTTGCACGAGACGAAGTAAATATTCGATATGAATTCGTCAATATTTTGTCTTCGTTAGTTATGTAAATTAAAAATCTTAGTTAAGATGTTATGTCACGAAATTATTTTGGACGTACATCATCATTTTTGACATCATCATATAATTATTGTAAAAACTCCTAAAATCAAACAAAACCGAAGCGAGTGGTGACACAATTTGTGTACACGCACGACAATAGTTGAACATTCCTTGAATGTTCGACAATACATCGTTCACATTGTTTAATCTTACATAATTAATTAAAGCCTTTAACTATTATTATTTCTCTTTAAAATGTATTTTTATTAAACATAACATGATAATATCCGGTTTAACTTAGGATATTTTCCGAGGAATGTCCGACAAGTTTCGGGAAGACTTCGTCGTCATGGCCGGCTGATTATTACACTTTTACTAAAGCGCATAAAATGTGCAGTGATATCTTTGCTGTGCAATTGGAAAATAGATCCCGTGGCTGGAATTTGACTAGTACGATTCCATCATAAATTTTTAAGCACGATGCTATTACTGTATTTAACAAATCAAATGAATATAAACATTTATATTGTATCTTATAATATATCGTAATGTTTGTTCTCAATGACTTTACTTGTTTACCTCACGATAGTAATGAATGGAGAGCTCTGAAAGGTTTTAAACAGACGCCAGATGTTCTGATCTTGGCAGTGCACCAACTGGATATTATAGAGCGTTAACACATTGATAGCGTTTATAAATTTCGTTTAAAATATAATTAAGACATTTGGGTCTGGGTGTGTGTGTGTTTCTGTATTGATGGTTAGTTGTCAACTACGCCTATAGAGCGCCTTGAAATTGTGCATGTATGTAGTTACAAGTCGTGGACAAGGAAATATTCGCATCATTTCCTACGTTCCAGAACGAGCCACGACCGACTCCACATTTGCACCGTGAAAATAGAAACTTTGTTTATTATTTATTTAAATAATCGTTATTTTGACAACGAACTTGAGGCACAGCTTAAAATATTCTATACAGATATTCTATTTTTTAATGAAGGTTTACAGTGATGGAGTGCTTTCTCAGGTCTTGGCCCATCTTAATATTTGACTTAATCCGTCAAATCTGCACTCCGGGATAAGTTATATACATATGTTAGATGTATGGGCTGGACACACACAAATATAACACAAATATTTATACGATTTAGACAACTTAAAACAAAAAAAAGGCGAAACTGTTATTTGCTATTAATGTAGCGCTGGTTTTATAGCAGAACTCGTTACAAGGTGTATGACTGTAAGAGGACGAGTCGCGGTCACGGCCGACACGTACCACAAGTGGTCGACTCATTACCGACTTCTCTTTTAATAAGTAAATACTAATCTTCTCTACAGCTCTAAAGCTGCAACGTTTACTCTCTGATATTTTTCTGATATAAAACAATATGCTGAGATTTTATACCGAATTTGGCCAAACTGTTCGGCAAAACTTGTCCAGCCGCCGACTCAGTCTGATTCACTCTCATAATAAAACTGTATAATAATTCATTTTTGTTTGACTGATTTGATTGTAGTAACGAATATAAATGTTTCATTTCATTATTAAAATTTCCTGTTTACGAACCGAGCCGTAGATATAGTCATAGGTTAATTGGCTGAATTAAAATATTTGATATTCAGCCGATTCATCAAATGCGAAATAGTGGTCAACTAAACATATAAAGTTTATTTTTTGCCTTTAATATTTATGTATGTTTGTTTTTTAATTATTGACCTGCATATATCAGGTAACCCAAAATACCCACCTGATTGGAATTAAATTAATTTGTACAAACCAAATTGTAAAATTTAACTAACATGTTCAATCTCTATTATGAATAAAGATATAATATTATTAATAATAATAATTTGAGTAGGACGTTAATCCCGGCTCTTAGCCGAGCTGTTAAGAGCGATAAAAATAAATCAGAAATCTCATACGTTTTAATAAGAAATTTTGTTGTTATTGAATTGCATAATGAAGTTGCAATTATGAAAAATTTAGAATCGGTATATCTAAATCAATACACAAAAGAAGCCGACATATAAAATCAAAATATTCTTCTTCTTCTTAGGCTGTTAACGTTGGGAACATATCATGTTACATGATTAAATTGAGTATTAAACTCTCCAACTTCGTATTCTCTCAAAACTTTACAACAATGACAACAAATTATCAACTGATACAAATCAACAATACACGAACTTAATAATTCTACATGCAAAACAAAAATATTAATTTATATATATATAAGATTCATCGTTCAAATGTAATTAAATGTTATTCCATCATAATATGTCATTGTTAGTCTGCCTACATAAATACAACTGACAGTATATTTAAGCAAAATATTACATATGAGCACACTAAATGTGCTCATACGTAAGAAATCACTGTTTTTTATTATATCATATTTTATGATATCAGTTTTTTTCTACATAGAACTGTTGAGACAATCGTCTAATGTCCATTGTATTTTATTTATAGTCTCTAATTCAATACTCATAAAATTTCCTTGACCAATAAAAGGCGTAGATAGGAGTAAACAGCGTTTATTATTAGTAATGTGACGGTGCCTTTATAATTGAACGCGGCAAGGTGTACCGCTAAAATGTGCACAAAGCTGCCAGCAGGGGTTTCATCTGACGGTTACGGTCAACATATATCTTTCCAACCAATGAGAACGATTTATTAGCAAAATAAAATAAGCGCTGTTTCGGTTTTATTACTAACAAATCTCATAATAGCGTACCCCGGATTACGTAGCTACGGATTACGTAGGTACGTCTAACTGGGAAATATATACTTTTTATGATTTTCAAATTTCTTATTATATCAGTAGATATAAGGATTAATCTCAATCGACATCGCATTTACTTATGAAGATACGTATACTTTTTTTTTTTTTATGCCCCGGGATGGCAAATGACTCTACTCCACCTGATGGTAAGTGGTAGTAGAGTCCAAACGAGACGACGGCCAGTACAGTCGGGAAGAATGTTCTGTACTAGCGGTTCCCGCCTTGCCGGCCCGCAAGATGCCTCTTCACGCCTCGTTTGAAGGAACCCGGGTTGTAAGAGGAGGGGAACACGTGAGCTGGTAAGGAATTCCATTTTTTGGTAGTGCGACAAAGAAAGGAGTTGCCAAATTTCTTTGTGCGCGATGGAATTGATGTCCCAGTTAGGCGGTGACATCGAGAACCAGCTCGCGTGGACTTAAGAAGGAATGGGGAAGCAGGAATTAGAGAGAATAATTCCTCAGAGCACTCGCCGTGATACAGTCGATAGAAAGCGCTCAGTGCTGCTATCTCGCGACGCAATTGTAAAGGTTCAAGGGTGATTGTGACCTTTACGTCGCCAATAATGCGTACTGTACGTGGCTGCAACCGGTCCAAGGCCTCCAGTAGGTACTTAGCGGAGCCATCCCAAAGGTGCGAGCAATATTCAACGCAAGACCGTACCTGTGTTTTGTATAACAGGCACAGTTGTTGTGGCGTGAAAAAACGCCCCACCTTGTTCAGAACTCCGAGTTTCCGTGAGGCTGTTTTTATAATAGCCTCGATGTAATCTCTTGGACTAAGGTCGCAGCGAACGTCCATCCCCAGCATGGCGATTTTGCTTTGTATCATCAGCGGTGTGCCACAGAGGGAGGGATGAGGGTAAAATGGTGACTTTTTCGCTGTGAGAGCGCATACCTGTGTTTTCTTGGCATTAAACTCAACAAGATTATCAGAACCCCATTTGGCGATGAGCTCTAACGTCCTATCGAGTTCAATGACAAGATTCTCCCGCCTCTCCTCAGTTTCCGCCCGCCCAGCCACTGCGCGTCCGTGGTATCCACCATGCACTGTACTATCATCTGCTTCTTCATCTGTGATTTTTTTTCACGCTATCAAAATTTATTCAAGCATTGTGCACAAAATACAATGATAAGACAACGATAGAAAACCTTATTACTATTACTCTGCAATTTCGACAGTTATTTATATTTATCTTTGAAAACCTTGAGAATTATTATTATTATTCATAATTAAATAATAAAAAATAAAAAAAAATATTTGATTTCAACGTTCCATATTGAGGCTCGATAATGATTGATAGGCCTCGAATCTCCTTATAAAGTATTATTTTAATTATTTTCTGCATTTCTTGTTTTATCTTCCACATTGGTGGGTTTTTCATAACTAGTTGTTTTTAATTTTAATTTCGTTGAATTTAAATTCAATCCAAACAATGTTGAAATTAAATTAATGTTTCTCTTGTACGAGTTATTAATGACCTTAGTGCCCTTAATTTGACAATTTTAGTGTGATCTTTTTTAACAATGTGTCTGAAATTATCGTCTTACTCTACGTCTTTATTTAAGCCCAAACCCGGAATTCAGTTTGTGGTGAAAATCCTTTAATATCTGCCATTATAACGTACATAACGCCTATTCGAATTATACATGATAAAAAATATTTAAGTTATCAAATACCCGACTGTACTGGCCGTCGTCACGTTGGACTCTGCTACCACTTACCATCAGGTGGAGTAGTCATTTGCCCTCCCGGAAATATAAAAAAAAGCAGTGGTAAGCTTATAAGGTTGAGACGGGCTCTCATCGTTCATAAAAAAATGTGATGTTTCTTCTGTAGTATAAACTGTTGATTTGTTTAAAAATTTACTTTGTTACAACCCTTTTGTTTGTTTGTTAATGTAAAAAGTGATTTGAGTGTGTCTTATCTACTACTGTTGGAGATTCAAATAAATAAGCTAAAATAAAAATATATGTTTTGGTAATTTGCAAATAGGCTTATTAACTTAAAAAGAGGCATTTATTTTGAAATTGCAGACATACACTTCAATTTATTTTTATAGGTAGATTAATTCCATCACAGATTAAAAGTTGTAACGTAGCAATTTAGTATACCTACGTATTATATAACTGGTATGTTGGTTCTAAAACTTGTTCGATAAAGTCACTAAGATCAATTCGCAATCAATTTAACGGCAAATACGCCTAACAATTTTGCCGTTACACGCAATTGTGATTATGACATTTAATTTCAAAAATGGAAAAAATACCAATAATTACATAATATGGTAATACGAACAAATATGATGCTGTGCAGATATTTAACTATTTAACGTAGTCGTATTATAAAAATAATAATATCGTATAGAAAGTGGCTTACATTAATGGTTAAATAATTCAATGGTAATATTGTTTCATAATATTTTGTAATATTATAGAAATATGACGTCACTCAAATATATTAGTTATAAATATTCATCTTTTGTTATTTTTCATTAATATTCATTTATTAAAAATGTGTTTGCGATAAATATTACTTATGTCATATACTCTTATGTACACACGGAAAATTTGTGTATTGTTAAAGTATTCAATTGACAAAATAGTATGAATCATTTTACACGGGATTCTGAGACAAATAGAAGCTATTAAATTTTATAAGCTGCTAGAAAAAGAAACTAATTCCTATTAGGAAATGTATTCTGAGAAATAAAGTAAATTATTCCATTAGCAGTTACTCTCTTAAAATCTAACGTACAAGTACGTTTTCTCGACATGTTTTTCTTACTATATACTGCGGATACGCGAGATGAATATCAAACACAAAATTCTTTCAAGTCCTGTGTCTCTATTTACTATGTACGGTGTGTCTGTATGTCTCGGTTTACTTACATATAAAATTGAAAAACATTCTTTGAACTACGCCGTACTTCTACTTCTACTTCTACTTCTACTTGATAATGTGTTTTCGTATTCGTTTTTAGTTTTTGTGTTTTAATTCGAAACCACATTTTTACGTAATTATTTTACCCTAAACAATAGTTGTCACAATTCCTGTTATGATAATTTGATAGGAAGAGAGACGGCGACATGGACGTTGTTCGACATTTTTATTTACGGAAAAAAAGCCTAACCTGTTCTTAAAAATATTAATAACACGAATTTTAGTATTAAATTACTAGTGACTGTAGACAAAGGTGTCTTCGTCCCTTAAGAAAAAGGTTTCTCAGCTTATTCCAGCACGTCGCTACAGTGCAGAGATACATCGATAGAATTTCAATGTATATCTGCACTTTCTGTTTCAGTTGTAATAATAAAAAATAAATAATTCATTTTTTTTTACTCAAGTGCCTTTTTTCCGACTCGACTCACGCGTCGCATATTGTATGATCTTAGTATGTCAGAAATCTTCAAGCAAATGCCAGTAATAATTACGCATAGAATATAAACAAAAGCAAGCACTTATTTTTATATTACTTATAATGACAAATTAACAAAGATACGAAACATTGACCCTTAAAGTTGAATAAACGCTTCGAACACTAATGATCGAAGGAATTTTAAACGCCGTATCGTCTTCAAGCCTACCTTTAGCAATATCAATGTCTCTAGCGGTACCTCCCACCTAAAATGATCTGTTTACCCGCGATGTCAAACGTTTTTTTACACGATACACCTATATAAGTACATGTTTGTAAGAATGTAATGAAATTGTGGAACTCAATTATCACCCATTTCCTGACTCCTGAATAATTTGCAATTTGTCGTAAATTTTAAGAACTGATAATAAAAATAATAATAAAAAAATGGTACGAAAATTCTCTCGATATAACTCAAAAATATAAGCATTTACATTAAATAGCACATTTATATAAAAACGTTTTTAAACTATATAAAATTTAGTGCACATGCAGTGTGTAAGTTAACTGTTGAGATAAACTGCGTTTGAAACACTGGGAGATTTGCCGGTCACCTCACCCCATTCTACCGTACGGATGAAAATCCGCTGTGAAGTGGTCTAACAACATGTTTCATTAAAACCTGTTTACCGTCATTCACAATGTCCACCGACCTTCTCGTACGACTCGATGCCATTTTTTTATCTATTGTCATCTATTTGAAGTAAACCTTTCTTATTATCTATTTACAATATGTATATAGTTTTTGTATATAGTTCAGATTTTATAATAATATACCTATATTTTCTTAAAAGATACAGAACTAATCAGAATTATAATTTATTTACGGAATTATTTTCAAAAACTATTTTTTATGATATAAAAACATTTTTCTCAATAAAATTTCTATGTAAATGTATTTTCATCGCGAATCGCCAGATAGATATTATTGGCGAATTAGCGACAGTCAATGCCTGGCCAATTATTAGAACATGTTTTACGTCATTGCTATATACAAATTAATATGAAATATAACCCAATATATAAAACGATTATTTATAATTTATTCATATTTCCTCATCAACTAATAATTAAATTAATGATACACGAGCTTGTTTTACCAGTCGTTGTATATACATTGAAACGACTCGTAAAATAGTTATGTTTATGAAAATTGATTTTTTTTTAAATTGTCAGTTTTAATTTTTTTTTTAATATTTCAAGCTCGTGAGTTGACGAGTACAATATTCGCAATTAATCACTTTCAACTTGTCAGCAAATGTTATACATAAATACGGTTATTACTCACAGATAATACTAACATTATAATATCATAGCGACGTAATACGAATAGGAATAAATAATTCTCTCCGAGTTCAATGACTTACATGGAATCCTAGATCGAGGTTAGAGTTTAAGTATTTGCGCATAAATGTAAATGCGAGCATTCTATGTAAAGTTAATCTTTGTATTAACCCAATGCGTTCTACAAAACTTGCGCTCTGAACAAGGAAGGGTGGAAATGGTTTCGTTGGGATATAACTAACAAAGTTGGAGATTCTGTTTTTCGAATCAAATCAAATTTCTCACAATAACATAGAACGTAGTGTAAGTAAGGGTTACTTATTGATTGTCAAAATAGAATACTCAGGGTATTTTCCTTGAGAAGAACAGGTGAAAGAAACGCAGCAGCTTTGTTTTTGTTTTTTTTTATCATATCTTGTAACTGTTTACAAATTTTCAGTACAAAAAATAATAGCTAAGATAGGACACAATTTCCCAGGACGATAATTTATAAATCACATTAATCTTATAAGTTATAAATGTATGAACTAATTAAAGACGCTTGTGTCGAACTCTTAAGTCGAAATGACCCGTGGAAGAACACGTGAATTTTATCCGAAGATTGCGATTTTAAACAAGGCACCACTGTATATTCAACTGCTAACTTTGTGTTTATAATTCATCTCGTGCTCGGCGGTTAAAGAAAACATCTTCAGAGGAAACTTTCTTGTGTATGCAAACCTGCCACTTGAGTATAAAGTCCTAGAGCTGCGTGGTGGAATAAGCTCCAAGCCTTCAAGAGCCTCAACAGGAACAGGAGGCCTAAGCCCAGTGGGACATTAAGAGGCCGTTACGTGTCGAACCACATATATTTGATACCTTTTCTAATAGCGTCCCTGTTCTGGGCCCACCGATTAAGTGGTTAATGCTATGTTCCGCTCCCGTTAGGGTAACGGGAACGAATTCCTGCAAGCTATACTGGCGTACACACTCCGACGTTCACTGGAATATTTGCAATTTCAATACTCAAGAGAATTTGAATGGATAAATTTACATAAGTATGCGTTCAGCTAAGATTGTTTATAAAATATTATATACATTATTATAATTATACTTACATAATAAAATAAATAATTATAATAATAATTATGCAATTTATAAATGTTACTTAATATTTAAATGTTAATTAAATAAGATAATAAATAGTATAAAACTATTATATTTTGGTCAAAAACACGCAGAATGTAAGGTCTACACCGAAAGTAAACGGCGTTGCACGCACTAAGTCGCCGCGGAGGGCCGTTACATACGCGAAATTTTGATTCATATTTCAACTATCCAAAATAAATTTGTTTACAATTTTGTAAAACATTATCCTCAGTAATATTTGGCAGAGAAAAGACTTTATAATGTTATCGGTTATTATGTATTTTTAACATTGTGACGTAGTTGAATTATTTATGAATACGATATTTCTGTAATGTAACAGAAATTATGTTTATTTGATTACGTAAGTTCTTGTTTATGTGCGCGCATACACGTGTAGTAGTGTATACTTGTGTATCTATGCGTTTTAGTGTGCATGTGTGGATGTGTATGATAATAATAATAATAATATCATATCGTAACTAAATGCATTCATTAGTATCTACTAATTGCCATAGAGGTCAAAGAACTTGGTGTGCCTGTTATAGCTTATTTGTAGCATCAATAAATTGCCGGTCGAAGGATTTACTATCATTACTAAAGACTAGTTTTCGGCCCCGGCTTTGCCCACGAGTCAGGGTTTGGGCAGGTGTTAAGTATAAAAAAACTATATGTCCTTCTTTGCGGTTCAAGTTTGCTCCACATATTTCATCATCATCAGTTTAGTAATTTAGCCTTGAAAGCCTAACAGAGAGAGACAGATAGAATTACTTTCTCATTTATAATATTAGAATAGATTACGTACAAATAGTACGGAAGAAGTATTTATATATCTTATCTCCACAGAGGGGGGCCCGTGCGTGTTTATCATTTCTATTATTTGGATTTACGTAATCTTTGATGTGCCTGATTTTTTTTCAAGCTTATTTGACGACTATACAAATTATAGTACGACTTTACAACGATGACGTCATCATTGGCCCAAATGGTTGTGTGCCAGATATCTTCCAGATGTCAGATGTGTATCAGATGGGATGTTATTGATTTTCCTGGTATTTTGGATCCCTATGCGAGTGTATTCGGCTAATATTTCCATGGTCGGGTTATCTTTATTATGGATTGCCATTTGCAGTCCATATCTCCTTGGTAGTCCGTAAAATATATCGTTGTAAATGGAAAGTTGTTTGAATAATTCGCAAGTGAAAATCTTACCCTTTAAACCCAAAAGGAATAAACAAGTTAGCGTTCTTTAGTGAGGACTTTCACTTGAACTTTGACAAGCAATGCTAAGTTACACTATTCTGTACTTTCACTTATACTTTGATAAATAAATTGAAATAAAAATACATAGCAGATATAACAGCTGATGATGTAAATATTTCAAGGAAATATAAAGAGACTTGGAACCTTTCATTATAAAGACATACAATAAAGAATAATAAAGATACACAAAAATATATAATAGATAGAAGATATGGCTAACATCATAGGTAAAGGCAGTGCAGAAAGTTGTTTACGGTAGCATACAAAAGCAATCCCGTGGCGCTCCTCGTTAAGACGGAAAGGGTACCGCTAGTTTTTTAGCCATCCGGAATACCCAATTCCGATGGTCGGAGCGCACTCGGCGCACTTCGACACCGGCGAGTGGCATTTTTACGTCATTGGTAGCCCACCAATTCCGATGGTCGGAGCGCACTCGGCGCACTTCGACACCGGCGAGTGGCATTTTTACGTCATTGGTAGCCCACCAATGACGTAAAAAGTATTGGTTTTGCAAAAAATGTCCTTACGTCCTTGTCGTCGAATGAAATAAATTGTGCTTGTCACTCCGACCTTGCTCGTTGTACTCTTGTGGGACTCGTTCCTTCGCGCTTCATTAGAGACAAAACATGACCCCGAAAATGCCTTAAGAATTTGATAAACTTGCCTCGAACTTCTATGCGCTATTGTATTTTTTATTTGAAATACCGTTAAGAATAACATTTTTCAATAGAAATCAGCTGAACTATAATTAAGGTATATGAATATGCATGCGTGAATTTGAAAGCGTTAACAAATGGCTGATTTATAAGCTGAGAGCGACAGACTTATGTCACATGAAAGTTTTATTTAAAACGCTGGCGTGAATACGTCTAGAAACTCAAAGTAGATTAATATCACAAACGTTAGTGTAATGACAGTAATTGTAGTAAGAGCTCGTGAAAATCCTGCTAGGTTTAGGTTCAAATCATGGATCTTCTTTCACAATGCTTCTCCACTGGGAATTAGAATCCTTATGATATTTTTCTTTACTGCTAAACACGAGATAGGTTATCAGTACATAAATTAAACAGATCTCTCGACCTTATCTTAAGATCCACATTAGCTTTTATGTTGCTCAGGATAAATATTTGAAAATATATTTGGTTTCCTCCATGCCTGGTATAGAGAATTCTTACCCACAAAAACCCTTTGTATGACCCTCTCAGACTCGGACGGAAATAGAGGCTGCGGAATTACGTAATATTGCCACTGGACCATCTGAACTCTAATGATGATTTAACAGTGATATTCAACTGTTTTACAAACCAATAACCCACGCACATTTAGTTGTTTTCACTGCGAAATAATGTTCATTTAAACAATAAACACAAGCGAAGTCGCGAACAAATCTTGTTTACTTTTAGTAGCTTTATTGGTAGCGAAAGTGTCATTTTGAACATTTAAGAAGTAGGACAAGCTTAATGCACATAAAATGTTTCATTAATGATATTATAACTGCATTTTAAGAAGGACGATGTTAATTAATGATCTTGCTATCTTAATAAAACATGTGCCTTACCGCAATTTCACGTGTCATTATATTGAAATTAATACGGATGAGTAATATATATTCTCTTTGTTTACTTGCTATAAAAAGTATATATTATATATAATAGACTGAGCTGTGTTGTCAGATTACAATGTTAAATATATGTTGCTTAGAAAATTAATTAGTTCAATATAAGTTCACATAAAAGTAGCGTATATATGACGGTGAACTGATATAGGAACTGAGTTTTTACGCTGCTGTTCCGCGATTTTTTTATCTGTATTCAAGCGCAGTTGGCGTTACAACGTCATGTCGAGATGCGAGTGAAAGTACGCCTGTGCAGGACGCAGCATTCCGATGTACTAGTTGCGACTGTTTGAAAACATTTTACAATTTATCGCAGTAATAAATTCAAAATATCTTATCTGAAATTGCTAATAATATCCAGACTAGTCTTAATATTTTACGGGTTTGTTATAATTAAGTATCGATAAAATCGAAACGCACTTGATTCAAGGCCTTTACAAACACCTTTAGAGGTGTCAAGTCATTTGACAATATAACCTAAGTAACGAAGGAAATATAAACTGTTAACAAATAAGATACAACTAATGACAAACATTAACGTCGTTCGTACGGTGTTATAAAGAACAAGTTCGGACGTACTACTTATATTGTAGTATATTCTAGAATTCATGCAAAAGCACCGGGTCACACGAGTTTTAATAAAAATATATTAAGAAGATACATTTTGTTTAAGTGATGCATACGAATTCAGTGACCTCGTTAATCTCATTGCGGAGCAAAGCATAAAGGCGCGAATGTTGTAAGGCTCTCTTCATACAGCGCGGCTGTGCATTATATGTATTTCCAAACTATATCTTTTCATAGTAATGCAGGCATGAGTTATATATGCAATACAGGGAAGCTTTACATATATTTTTGTAAATGTTGTGACCCAGTGGATAGAAGTTGTCAATCTTAACCGAAGTTTGCGGCTTTAAATCCAGGCCAGCCCAACTGATTGTTAATTTTTTTCATTTCAACTTATATAAAAATTATTACGTACTAAGCGGTAAAAGAACACATATGTTGGATGATATTTTGCTACACGGCTCTTCAGCAGTGTAGTGCTAAATATAACACAATTACGGTATAAAATATTATAATTGATTTGTATGACTTTCGTATCTTGTATTCCCATTTACTACATAATATAATGTTTATTAAATATTGTTCACTTGCGAAACACTAGTTTGCAGTGTTGCATTTATATGAAGGTTAATTAAGCAAGAACTGTAATAACGTATTAAATTTTGCAAACGGTAAATTTAAAGTTATCAATAATTTAAACAAAACCATTTAGAGATAATTTAAATAAAACAACATTTAGAATATAGCACAGAGTCATTCGAATAGGTAATAATAATATTGACTGTCGCACCTCGAAATATTTAAGTTAAACATATTTTTGAGGTATTCTTTGAAAACATAACTTTCACTTTATATACTCTCCACTATGTAAAAGTCTATCGGGCTTTAGAGGCAACACCTAGCATAGGATTTAATTATTATAAAAAAAAATGAAAAATATTTATTCTTTATATTTTCTGGTGGTAGGGCTTTGTGCAAGCTCGTCTGGGTAGGTACCACCCACTCATCAGATATTCTACCGCAAAACAGCAATACTTGATATTGTTGTGTTCCGGTTTGAAGGGTGAGTGAGCCAGTGTAATTACAGACACAAGGGACATAAAATCTTAGTTCCCAAGGTTGGTGGCGCATTGGCTATAAGCGATGGTTGACATTTCTTACAATGCCAATGTCTAAGGGCGTTTGGTGACCACTTACCATCAGGTGGCCCATATGCTCGTCCACCTTCCTATTCTATAAAAAAAAAAAATTCTAGTGAGTAGAAGAAAATGTTCCTTGGACCCCCTCTTATACGAAGGTTCTTAACAGGAGTTACATAAAACTTATTAAATATAAAACATAAATTAATCTATATTATAAATTAATCCCAATTTACAATATTCACATAATATACTGTTCTACGTTTGATAGATTAATTACTGAAATTATTAAATTAATTAAAGTATTGACGTACGTAATACTAAAGATAATTGTTAACGAACGTTTATGCTAAATGTATATGTTAAAAGATTATTATTTTTTATATGATAAATCCTTGAGAGTGAAACTATTACGGGCATTTTCAAATAAAATATAAAAAGTTAATAATTTTACCGTAAACATCAATTGTAGAAAAAAACCCGCTGAGTTTTTTTTGCAAGATGCTCTCAGTTCTGAGGTATTTCTTTCCGAACGGGCGGTAAATTTTTACAATAAATAAGTGTATGACTAAACTGAGCTATTGGAAAAAATATAGATTAAAAATGATGAATTTTAACTTTATAACTCTTCGTAATCTATATATTATCTCTTGACACAAGGAGCCACTTGTAGTCGAGAGTCTTATCAATGTATCTGTAAATAAAATTAATCTTTATTTAATTATAGTAGATAAAGTGAGCTCCGTACTACTAAGTATTATAAATTAATAAATAGATTAATATATTTTATATATTTGTAACCGTCTTCCAACAATATATATGCCAAATAAGACGTTAAAGCGAAATATATTCATATGAAAAATTTACACAATAATCAAATTACAAAAAATTATTAACTTTTGCATATAAATGAAGGAAAAGAAAACCGCTATGCTTAACGCAATCGTGCCCAATGAACTGCAACGTTAGTGCGTTCAACGCCCAGTGTGACGATAGCCCTAATCAGTGAAGCGTGGACGGTATGTGTGTCGATGCCCGTAGCAAGGACGCGCATCCAAACAAACATCGATAAGGCGATAGAACTGACACGCACATACTTACTCGATATTCCAATCGAAGAAGTAAAAATAAACAAATCTTAGATTTACATATTCCACGCGATTTGCTAACATCTCTGCTATACAATGCACAAGAAACCGTGATAAATATACAATATTGTTCCACTAAATTACTTATATTCACTTTAATTTGACTTTCAAAGTTCCGATAACAACTTCGACGACATTTAAAAGGTCATTTTTTTAACGAATCCATAATGAATATTGTAGGTTACTTACACTGATATCGTGTCAATATGATGTCAAAATTGTTTATTTGCCTATAGTCCTCTTGTGGTTGAATCAGGCTAAAGAGGTATCAGAGCGTCACGGTAGCGTGCGAAAGCGATCCCGTGGCGCTCCTCGTTAAGACGGAAAGGGTACCGCTGGTTTTTTAGTGGGTATTCCGATGTTCCGGACGCACTCGGCACCTTGGACACCGGCGAGCCCCACATAACCCCGTTTTTGCTGCGTTAAAAAAAGGCTATAGAGGTATGGACGAATTAGTTACAGTTTATAAATAACTAGCTACCATTAATCTAATTTCTACTCGTACTAGAGAAACTTTGAATTAAAGTAAAGGGTAAAACTTCCATTAACAAGATATAAATCACAAAATTTGTGCATAAAGTTCAATTACAAGTGGTCTGTTCAAACATTTCCATCAGTTCTCAGTATTCCAATGGGACGTTGAGAGTTGGAATCAAACGCATTTCAAAAGTTAACGACGTCCTTAAATATCGTAAGCCGAGTTCACTGACGTTTGAACGTACTTGTTTTAATTTGTTTCTCTGTATTTTAAAATACTTTTAGACAGTCATCTCATTTTTATCTCAGTTCCTTGTCATTCAGTAAGAGTAGTTAAAAAGTTAATTTCGTTTTGTATTGATATCTCTTATATCTCTTCTTTTTTATGAACAATAGGTTATAGAATAGGAAGACGGACGAGCATATGGGCCACCTGATGGTAAGTGGTCACCAAACGCCCTTAGACATTGGCATTGTAAGAAATGTTAAACATCGCTTACATCACCAATGCGCCACTAACCTTGGGAACTAAGATGTTATGTCCCTTGTGCCTGTAATTACACTGGCTCACTCACCCTTCAAACCGGAACACAACAATACCAAGTACTGCTGTTTTGCGGTAGAATATCTGATGAGTGGGTGGTACCTACCCAGACGAGCTTGCACATAGCTCTACCACCATATTATTATTGTATATTATTATTATTGTATATTGGTGTATTATTGAATACATTAATATGTATACAATGAGCGTTTTATTAGTTTAGTAAGCGATTACAAAATAATAATAACTATACCAAAATATATTATAATTCCATATCGATCTCATAAGATTCGATACAACGCCCACGAGTTCGTGAGACCTTAACGAGAATACCTCTCTATCTGCAGGATAAAATGATCTTTTGGCATTCGTCTGAACGCATTTATATTCAGGTCAAGATCTATATTTATATACCACATATATAAGAATCGCTTTAGAGGCCAATACTTTTATATCAATGACAATTTCAAAGATACAATATACGAAGACATATATTTTTGGTCCAAGCATTTAATTTTTGGGAAACCTAGAAAAAATCATATATTTACATTACAATAGTATTATACATTCAATAAGTTTAATTTCGAAAATCCTGTAAAAAAATATTTTATATTCCATCGTACTAAGCTGAAATAACTTTGAAATAGTTTCTTTTTATTCATTAATTTCTTCCTCACAGACTTTTCGAGAGAGTTTGCACTGAGTTTGTTTATACAAATTGTTTTTTTTTTTGACTGACATTCTTTTTATTAATCAATATTAGAAATGAATTGTATATAAATATCATACGTTTTTTATATAATTTCACGGCAATTAATTACAGTAATATTATCGATCCGAAACTGTGAGCAAAGTATAAGCACAATGGGATTGGCAGAACTGCAAATTTAAAATTCGTGTTGGACAAACTCCTCGTCGCCTCAAGAGGAGAGAGAGAAGATCTAACTCAGCGGCCGGCAGTTGAATATTTATTTTAATTAATACTAAAAAGTGAAGACAAATAAACGCTAAATAGGAGGCTAATCTGTTCATGTAATAATAGTTTAATATTTTTGACTGATCTTAAAATACCTTTTTCTGTTACAGATGTAAACTCAACGATATGTTTATCTTAGTTTAACAACTTCAACACAATTGATTTCAGTACTTATTCATACTCTATAAATTTACTAACATTATTTTACTATTATTTAAAGTTGCGACAAATGATTAGCTTATTATTATTATTATAACATGTAGTACTTACATGTCTGGCGATAATTTTAGCTAATAATCTCATATTATTACGTATTAAGCATGTTTTACTTTACGTAATATGTAGCCAGCTATGACCAATTTTGATTTATGTAATTTGTTTTTCTTCGATAATATAGCGAAAACATCGCGTGCTGGATGAGTATATCTACTGTGTTCGGCGATTGTCATTTTTGCAATGCGATATTATTGCATGAAAAGCAATGACTTCTAACCCCGAGTTTAAAATACCTAACGAAAAGACTTGACATTTCGAAGAGATCTAATTATAATGAAGAATAAATTAAGGATCTAAATATTAATGTTGTAATATTAGTAAGATATATAAAACCTCATTACGTCGTCAAGTTAATATTTAACCGTTCTCTATATTAAGTGACGGGTAATATCCTGTAACATTTAAAAGGTTTCCATAAATGTTTTGAAACCGTACAAGCTCCCTACCTTTCTACCTCCTTTTGACGGTTTTCAAATTGCTTTTTAAATAAACCCCTAAAAGAACAAATAGCTGTAAATTAAGCTCTTATTTCAATTGAATATTGAAAATCTGATCGCTTTCGATCCGTCAGTTTCAATATTCAAACATAAGGAAAATGCTTCTAATGAAATCTTTTTTATGAAAATTTGTTGTGAACATTCCTATAAATACATCCAATAAATGCGTTTGCTTGTGTGAGTGTGTTATAATAACGATCTTCCTTACTAAATCCTGCATTGTAGAATGAAATTCTGCTACATGGGTATCCGACAAACCTTATTGGAGTATCGTGGTGGAATAAGCTTTACTTGGTAGTCTGGATAGGTACCATCCACTTGTCATACAGATACATACAGGAATATGTAGAATTGTTGTGTTTCGGTTCCAGGCGCCAGTTAATTCCAAAGCTTGGTGGCGTATTAACGGTGTAATATGCGTTGGTGACCGCTTACCATTACTTGGCCGTCCATCTATTTTTTCTTAAAATCAATCTCTCAAGAGATGAGAACTTTACCCAGTAGACACATACAGAATGTTACTTTAATTAAAAAATATACGACATACCATGAAAAACTAGTGACACAACAACAAAAAGATTATTCCGTCTTGTTCTACACACAGGTCATGAGCATAGTTCGCTTTATCGACATTTCCCTGTCATCTTGTATAATTACAGCAGTTTTTTTTTCTTTATATTGTGTGAACTTAGAACTAAGAACATAATGATTTCTTACGTTGTAACAAAACAAGACGATTATGGTCCAATTAAGATAAAAGTGAACATTATATTGTTATTATATAAACAATGTGTCTATCAACATAATATATATATAATATATACCCGAATCTAACAATGGTCATAGTTATGTATTAACTGTAAATGGTTGATTTGATGGAACTCGTAGATCTTAATCGACATTTAATGGTTCAAATCTATTCATCGTTGAGTTTATTTTTTGTATATAATACAATACATTATAAGCTGCGTAATAATTTACTTATATAATAATAAATAATGCATATTGATGACATCATCATTAAATTATTCAAGAGCACATGCTCTTGAATAATTTCGGCCACGGCAGACAATCTCAAGAGAGATTAGCCAACTGCGCAAGGTATATTATTGCACAAGTGTGTGCGCAAACAAAGTTGTCCGTCCGTACTCCATATCCCTTTGATAAAATGGAATAACTACTGAGTTTTTTGCCGGTTCTTCTCCACATTTCGAGCTGGTCGCAGCTATAAAATTTAATTTATGTTGTAAAATTCATGATTCGAAGTTGTTTTAAATAAGTTAAAGCCTACTTGAACAAAGTATATATATTTAAATAATTCAATACTTATATACAGTATAGTATCATACCCTGCATAAGTCAATAGCTAAAGCGGTTACCTTACGCTTCTGATTTGTATCCTATGCTTGTTGATAAAAGATAACATCGTGACTTCGAAGCAACCTACACTTGTGTGTTTAAAAAAAACCTTATACGCGTGAGTTCGTAGATTCACAATATAGCGTTTAATTTGATCATGTGAACATTGGTGTGATATTCCGGAACTCACTTCGTATCTCACTTTTGTTGTTGACTGACTTGTGCTTACGGTGATACGCTATTTTCGTTCGATATAAAATATAAAAACATGTACATTGAATAATGTTCTATATTACATTAATTAAAGATAACGGTACTGATGATAAAAGTGCTGAAGGAACTAATTACTCGCTTCTCTATTGCAGCTTTTCATTTCGTTAGGGTTATCTCTATGTACCTTATAATCACTACTACTACGACAAGCTACCTATCAATTTGACTATTAAAAGTGAACTCATTAAGAGTTGAATTAAAAACGGACTTAGAGATAAAAACTTTTAGTTTAATCATAGTTGTTAAATGAAGAGTTATCAAAAGATTGAAGTTACAAAAATTGTCTTCTCTTGCATGTTAAATATGAGCATTAATAATTGACCAAACACCCAATATTCTATATACAAATATATATATATATAATAATAATGTTCTCCAGACCGATTTCGGCCACGGCGGCCAATCTCAAGGGAAATTAGCCAACTACGCAGGAGATATTATAGTGCACAAGTGTGTGCTCAAACACAGGTGCACTCTATATTCCCTAACTCTCATAATCCGATGGGACGGCAATCCGACACGACCGGCAAGAATTCAGGCGCAGGACCAACGGCTTGACGTGCTTTCCGAGGCACGGGAGTGAACACACTTCCAACTTCCAGACTCCGGGCTGCGGCTAAGAATTTTCTTATAGAAAAACCCAATAACTTTTTATTGGCCGACCTGGGAATTGAACCCAGGACCTCCGGGTCAGCGGCCTTACATCAAGCCACTAGACCAACGAGGCAGACAATATATATATATATATATATATATATATATATATATATATTTATATATAATATTTAATAATTGGTATTAGATCAATATAAAAAAGGTTAAACGCATCACAAAAATCCTTCGTGCTTGCCTTTTGAACGTTGAACGGGCTATCACCGGTTAGGTGTCGGTGATCTAAGCACTACGATATCTAGTCTACATAATAAACATAATTATGTAATCATCATCATCATCATCATCACCCTTTTCGCGTCCACTGCTGGACATAGGTCTCTCCAATGGCACGCCACTGAGCTCAATTTTCAGCTCTTAATCTCCAACCGCTGCCAGCCATCTTGGGTATATCGTCACTCCACCTAGCTGGAGGGCGTCCTACGCTACGTTTGCCAAGGCGTGGTCTCCACTCCACTCAATTATGTAATGTTAAATGAATTTAACCGCAACTTGATAATAATTGTAAAATATCCACACTAGATAAGGCAGTGTAAGTACGATCGCTTCGTCCTTGTTCTTAAAAATATCACTTACAATAATAATGTTTGATCATTTTTTAATATTTAAAAACTAATTGAAAGTGAATTATCAACATCCGCAAACTAATCTGTTAAAAATCATTCAAAGTTCACGGACAGGCGTACTCGAACACGAGGAGTACACACTCCAACGTGAATGCGCTTATTATCATTGAAAATTCACTTGTTATTCAATAGGAGAACAATACATGTTATTTCCGTACCTACGATCAAAACATACAATTAATGCAATATGACCCTTATTTCGAATGCAATAAAACACTAAACGCGCACCGATAAATGACAAACAGGAGCTTATGCGACCGCGCTTTTTAATCTATATCGATTCTTATTTCGTAGTCAATAAATGTGATAATACTGCAATGTTATAACATTGCGAAGGTATGTCGCTACTTGTAACACTCCTGTTGAGAGCAGGATAAAATTTATGTTTTTAAAACCTTCAATGACAAAGGCCTTGAATTACTCGTATTTACCTTTTATATACTTAAATATTTTCTATACGTATGTGCAATGAAACTAATAAAAATGTGTCTGTAATAAGACAGAGATTGTTGTATTTAGTTATAAAAATATTATTACTTTTTGTTAGATTACAAAACACTTGATGGATTAGGAAGAGCCAACATGTAACATAAGTCAAGATGGCCCAGTGGTAAGAACGCGTGAATCTTAACCGATAAACGTGGGTTCAAACCCGGGCAAGCGCCTTTGAATTTTCATGTGCTTAATTTCTGTTTATAATTCATCTCGTGCTTTTCGGTGAAGGAAAACATCGTGAGGAAACCTGAATGTGTCTAATTTCATCGAAATTCTGCCACATGTGTATTCCTGGTGGAATAACCGCATTGGAGCAGCGTGGTGGAATAAGCTCTAAACCTTCTCCTCAAAAAGGGAGAGGAGGCCTTAGCCCAGCAGTGGGACATTAACAGGCTGTTACTGTAACATGTAATATATACATATTTTATGAGACAGAAAAACAGTATTTACAAAAGTAATATTTCTGTCAACTATCAATTAACTATGTATTTATTAAATAGTTTATATACTATATAACAAGAGGTAACCAACGCGAGTGAATCGGTTGCGGGAAACCGCAATCGCGAGTTAAACCGCGCGAAGCAGCTAGTACGTGACCAATATAACTGGAACGGCTAATATCACGTTATTTAGATCGAAGTCATAAATCCGACGTCGTTTAAATAGCGAAAATGAATTCTTATTTAAATATTATTTAAATAAACAAGTAAAGGTGTGGCTTTAAAATTTAATCATATTTAAAATTCAACTAAAGGCCTAATAATCACTTTATTATTTCGTTAATCCACTTGTAATGAGAACACGGTGTTTAATATATTTCGTGTTTCAACTCTCGTCTATTTTTTTAATTAAGGGCAGACGAGCCCTACCTCCTCCTAATAATTAGTGATCACTTTCCTCCACAGGCACTGGGCTTGTAGGAAGTTTAAGCCACTTAGTTGGCAAGCGGTATTATTTATGTCCCTTTTAGTTACTGCCTAAATCGCCCTACAAACTATATTATCTATTAAAATTTCTAATATTTTTTTCAATTCCAGCCAATATCATAGACATTCCTACCATTGATAAAAATGTATGTAACATAGTAGGATAAAGGAAATCAATAGAATATGTATCCGCACTATTACTTTTTTTTTTTATAGAATAGGAAGGCGGACGAGCCATGGTGGCCCATATGGCCACCTGATGGTAAATGGTCACCTAACGCCCTTAGACATTGGCATTGTAACAAATGTCAACCATTGCTTATAGCAAATGCGCCACCAACCTTGGGAACTAAGATTTTATGTTCCTTGTGCCTGTAATTACACTGGCTCACTCACCCTTCAAACCGGAACACAAAAATATCAAGTATTGCTGTTTTGCGGTAGAATATCTGATGAGTGGGTGGTACCTACCCAGGCGAGCTTGTACAAAGCCCTACCACCAGTAAAACTTCTACGACACCAAAAAATACGTAATTAAACTGTAGGACTATTCTGTAAGAACAAACTCGAAACTCGCAGCAGAAAACGGTCGTGAATTATCAGAAAGTGATATCATAACATTTCAGTAGCACACGCATCAAAATAGTATATTACTACAAGTCAACATTTCACGGGGGAATAAATAAGTAAGTTCTTACAGCACTGCTGTTCTGTCAGACGATTGCCGGATGCAAACTGGTCATTATCTGAGATATGAATTACAATCATTTCCATCATAAAAACCGGTCATTAGTTATCAAATTACATCGACAAGTAAAATAACGCTACGTATTATTTCATAGCTAATATACTATTACTTGATCTTCGACTTATACTTCTTAATGGATGATATTAGTTACAATCACATGATCCGAGTCAGAAAGTCAATTGCCTTTACCTGTCCATGTTTATATTAGTTTTACAACAAAAAACCAACACGTGTTACATTAAACATTGACACAAACGAACTACAATCGTAATATGATATATTCTGATGGTTTGTAGTTAAAACCATCTGTTGAGTGAATTAAGATTTTGGATTTAACCTAAAAATCTAGATTTGTGTTTATTCTGTAATTTTAAATACAAATAAAAATAGCCTTGTAATTCATCCCTTATATTTTTGACTATTCACCACTTATAGATTGGAATAGGGAATGAAAGTTAGGTCTTTTTTGTTGTGAACTCTCTTTATATTCTTCATTTATTAACGCGGAACAAGCTTATCATGACCATGAGATAAGAGGGCATGGCCAGGGCACGTTACTTAAAAACTCTACTAGAAAAAAGTCGGACGGTTTCAATAATCCAGTTGTTGCCAATGGGAACACACACACACACACACACACACATTTAGATACTAGATTTAATCCATATATGAGGATTTATTAACAGGTTAAAAGTATTTAATTACATAAAAAATGCGATTAATTAATTAACTTTTTTTATTATAAATTAATTAATTTTATGCTTGTCTATGTTACAAAGTAAGCAAACGTATTTTATATTGTATTTAATTGTATTTAGATTGATTATAATTGACATTACTTCATTATCATAATAAACGTATAAAGTAATACACATAATATTAAAGATGGACTCAACACACAAAATTCCTCTATTCGCATAAATCGTATACGTGGGTTTGCGTACGTTATAAAACCTACTCACTAAATTATGATAGAGCTTAGACTTGATCGGTAGCTAGAGGTACTGATAGGAGATGGTCTCTTTCTGCGAAAACGTCATGTCGCAGAAGGAGGCCGCGGAGCGGCAGCGTGAGAACAGTGCTTCCACTGACCCGCTTCGCCGAAGAAGACCGGGGAGAAGACGTTGGCGCTACGCAAACCTTCTCCTCCCGCCGTAAGTGTCGCCGGGGCTAGGGTGTTACCCCGAGAACCCCTTAGAATTTGCAGGCCTGCAGAAGCAGGCCTACCGTCGGGACGTCACGGTAGTATGCGCAAGCGATCACGTGGCGTCCACCGAAAAGACGGTGTGGGTACCGCTGGTTTTTTAGTGGGTATTCCGGCGCCTTCAGTGTCGGCGAGCCCCACATACATCCCCACTTCATGTGGAAGAAACACGTAAATCGTTTTTCCAGCGAAAAAAAAGAGCTTAGCCTTAAGAACTATAATTTTAAATTAAATAAATATGACGACAATGACAAGATGACAAATAACAAGATTAATTTAAGCGTAATCAAAAATTCGCCATGTAGGGTCGACCGGGAGGAACCGGCTAGAAGTTCAGTTCAGTAGGAACTTTTTTTCTAATAATAAAACTTATATCTATAATTTACAATTACATGTAAATGAGAATATATAGATTAATTAGCTTCTATTAATCAATGCGTCCATCGATCAAGTTCAATTAATACTTTACATGAGTAAATATTTAAAGAGATGTAAAATCATTATACTCTTAGCTTTGTACTCCTACATATGGCGATGGAAAATTATTAATGAAATAACTGAGATATTTATACATAAAGTATGATAATCATTTTCTTTTTCGAAATATTTTACATGAAAAATCTTTCTATACAATAAAAGATATAAGAAATTCTCCAAGACAAGGTATTATAACATTATTCTACCATAAAAGCTTTCATTAATAACTGGACTTGAAACCGACTAATCGTTATGCATATAGAATTAATTTGTTTTTAATGTAACGGTAACGGTTTTAAATGTTATTAAGGAAATATTTTACCAAAATTGTTATTTTTTAAATTTAAGTTTGTAATCCCATAGCTGGGTAAAGGCCTCCTTTCCTTTTGCGGTTTTAAGCCTATTTCACCACACTGCTCCAATGCGAGTTGGTTTATACACATGGAGCAGATTCTAATGTGACACATGCAGGTTTACTCTCACCGCCGATCCGAGATGAATCATAAACAGAAATTAAGCACATGAAAATTCAGTGTTGGCCGGACTCAAGCTCTCAGCCTTCGCTTAAGATTGTGTTCTAACCTCTGGGCAATCTTCTCAGATTTTCATCCAGTACATGCAGATTGTCTGACAATGTCTGTCTTCATCGTCGACCACGAAATGAGTTATAAACACATATTAAGCACATTAGAATTCAGCGTGAACCTACAATCTTCGAATGGAGCCACTGGACCATCGAGATCGTGAACATAACAATAAATGCAGTGATGGCAACATTACGAGGAGAGTGAAATCGAAATGATATGGACAAAAACATCGTCCGTTGACTTCATGTGTGTTAACAGCCGGCAAGTGTTATGCTAACGTTCAGGTGTAAACGAACTAGATGAAATCTATCTGTCAAACTTTGATTGAATGCTTTCTTATCTTATCTATCACAGTGTGTGTGTGTGTGTGTGTGTGTGTGTGTGTGTGTGTGTGTGTGTGTGTGTGTGTTTTATAAGAAACAAAAATAATAATAATAATATCCAAAGACATTGTTCACACACGGCCATCTGATACCAAATTAGGCTTATAGACAGCTTGTACTATGGAAACCAGACAACTGATATACAACATATACTATTTTTTTTTGTAAATACATACTTACATAGATAATTACACCCAGACCCAGGACAAACAGACATGTTCATGCACACAAATATCTGTCCTGGGTGGGAATCGAACCTACAACCTTCGGCGTGAAAGGCAATCCACCAACCACGCCCACCGGCTCATCGAAAGAGAAGAGATCACTTGGGAGTATCAGCTTGCTTATTTATACGTGTTAATGCAGGAAAATAATGATTTTAAAGTCTTAACGTAAATCATTATTTATTTATGTTTATCCAAAGAATATAATTAAACTTCATAATGATTATGATTTTATACAATATTATGAGTTAACGGATTGGAGTCACCTAAACATAGTTCAGTTTTTCTATTACAAAAAGCGTAACACGAGATTAACTGCTATCGAAAGCGATTTGAACCATCTTAACAAATATTCAACCAAATTGAACTTCAAATTTTAAATATATAGATTATACAAACAAAATTACTTGGTAATAGGACTGTGTACAAGGATCCGGATAGGTACCTCCTTATCAGATGTCCTACCGGCAGACAGCAATAATTAGTATTGCTGTGTTTGAAGGGTTAGCGAGCCAGCGTAACTACAGGGACATCATATGTAAGTGCCTAAGGTTGGTGGCGCTTTGGCGGAGTAAGGATTGGTTAATATTTTTTAATTTCCATATGGGTTACCAGTTACGTAATAATCATATTCCATTACAAAAAAAAGGTTTCTTTAAGTTTCTTACAAGCGAAAACATAGTACAAAGATAAAAGACCGATGCAAACAGCTATACTTCAGTAATGAAGTGTGTCGTTGTCAAAAGCCTCGAAACCAGCCAAGTAGTAACAAGATTCGTTTTATGGCTGAAATGATCAAAAATATACTCTATTTTCATTGATATATAGTTGATTCTATCCGCAATCAAATTTGGTCGCGTACGCGCCGCGGAGCGTGTCTGTGGGAGCACACAAACAATGATAGTCGGAATGTGATACAAAAAAAAACGTGGGAGTGAGACCCATGGGACAGAGGGAGACGCAAGATTCAGTTGAGTGAGTACACTTCCGCCGTACAAGGGGGGAACTCTGGTGTTAAGAACTCCCGACAGGTGACTACATTTACATTTCAAATATACCAAACATTATACTCCAAAATATGTTGCCATTAAAGATAAGCACAGCTTTAAAACAAACGAAACGTCTAACATTCTATACAAATAAACAAATAAGGAAATAATATAAACAGGGTTATACATATATATTTTAAACGTATTTAAAAATAAAACAAGAAAAAAATAATTATGAAAATATTTTTATATTCAATATCCTGTAATGTCGTTTCCATGATGAATACTAATCGATCGTATTACGTCACTACGGTATTAAAATAGCAGACGGCAACTTACAATTATGCATTATTTGCAATACATATGTGGCTCATTAACACCAATCCTCAAACTCATCACCTGGAAGATTGATAACATCAAATATTTAAAGCATTATTGTGGATCCTGTCCATTGACACCATGAGAATATGAGAGACAAATATATTTCCTGAATAGACAACAACGGGTGACCTCATTAAATAACATTGGTCTCGCTAATACGATCGTCATCGTGATTTATTCAATTCCGGCTCAAGTTGACGACCAATCAACGATACAAAACTAACTTTTGCAAAATGTAACGTGGCAGTTAACATATAAATTTAGGTTGCGTGCTGATTTTTAGACAGACCGCCAAAGATCACCAAAAGGTCTGAATATAAAACAGATTGACCACCTTATCTCACTAATACTTCCTATATTAAAAATAGAATATGATAATAGGATGGATTTAGATAAAATTTGGAATAGATTATGGCTCATAGGAATAGATTATAGATTATAGCTCATAGCCTATCTTAAGACATAAGATTACTTATCACCTGTCCCACCCAAGCGCAGGAGGAATTATTATATTAATTTTACATTTTTAATACAATTTGGAAATGTAGATTCTACCAAGAAGAACCGGTAAGAAACTTAATAGATACTCTTTTCCGGCAATTACGTAATATGTTAACAATGTAAGTGGCTGTGGTAAGACGGCAAGCAAAAATTACGACAAACACGGGCGGAGTCTAGTAATATATGTATCTTCATGATATCTTAAATACAGCGAATGTGTAGAATACCCTTTTTCTCAGGAAACATAATATCTCTCAAATGATATTATTATTTGTCAAGATAACAGTTCTAAAAATACAGCCCTGTGATATTTAGACGGAAAGACCGCGTAGGCTTTTGGAATGTAATAGGTGGATTATAGTCGATACCGAACCATATTTTTTTGTTATTTATAAGGAATCTTATCCAAAGCAGCTACATCTATGAAATCGTAATTACAGGTTGGAGTTTCAACGTTACCTGTAAATTTAAACGTCGAGAGTAGACAACATTTTTACCGTAATTTATTTCATAAATTAAATTAGCAAATGATGACAAATCTGTTTGTAATAAAGCTTAGAAGGATTATCGCAAAGATTCGCTAATCAAGTAAAGTGTTTGATCAAATATTTTTATCAAACAATGTTATCGCGCAAATTAGACGCAGTGACGTGTTTCTGTCGCCTTGATCTTCAAAGTTATAATATCTTCCTCTTAGTCTTGATAACAATTACTCATGTACGTTATATATGAACCGAATTGGCTCCGTGGACAGAACGAGAGAAATTTAACCGAAGATCGCAGGTTCTTTCTTGACATATTGGCAAGTGGACAATGATGTTAAGTGATCACCACCGCCTGTAGACATTCAAATTTTAAGAAATATTAACCATCCCTACATCGCCAATGTATAACCAACCTTAGAAACTAAGATGTTATGTATTTATATACTGGCTCACTCGCCCTTCAAACCGGAACACAGCAATACTAAGCATTGCTACTTCGCGGTATAATATATGCTGAATGGGTGAGTGGTAACCTACCCAGACGAACTTGTACAAAACCCTAATACCAAGTAAACGTTTCGAAACGGTTCGAAATAAAAATTTCTGCTCATATACACCAATTTGGAGCTCGGTAGAATTAAGTCGAAAAAATCGTCTTAAGTATGACGAAGGTCTTGTCGTAGAAGCTGACTGGTATTGCTACCAATGAGAGTGAGAGATATACAGAATGAATAAGATACATACATACATACATACATAATGTTCATTTGTTCACATTTACTTCCACTTATTATTCACTTTAAATATTTACATAATATTCTCTAAGTGTTCTAAAGAACAATGACAAGATCTTCCGTGATTTTTTAGTATTAAAACCATAAAATAAATACTAGGGAGCTGCTAATTACGGTTTGTAAGTAATTTGTAAAGATGTATCCATTTTCCAAGATAAAGATCGAAAAGGATTAATATTATCTACATATATTACATACTCAAAAACATTATTAATATTTTAACAAATTATTACGTTATACTTTGAGAAACTCTCGTTACAAACTTGAAAATATAAAGACACGACTCGAAATAGTGGAGACTTCGAAAGTGCGTTTTCAGTGCGACATATTTGCCTAATCTGAAAAACATATATATATATATATATATATATATATATATATATATATATATATATATATATATATATATATGTTATGTATATATATATTTGTTTTGATGTGGAGTATATGACATTTCGAACAGGTCGATTGAATTAAGATAACTATTAATTAGAGCCCCGTTTTAAATCAGTTTCTTACTTTCCGGTCTCTGTGTGTTATAGTTAAAATCATGCGTTGATAGTCATTTTAGATATTGGATGTTTTATGTTTATATGTGTTCTTACTCTTATCGCGTTATAATCATCTCTGTGGGAATTTTTATAACATAAACAAAACATTTTGATAAATCCATCACGGTGTTCAAATGTCAACACGAGTTAAAAACATGTCGTGCTATCGATCTTAGTATCAAAACTCTTCCAACTGTGACTTTTACTATCACCCGACATTCAGAATAACCAGTGTTATCCGATGACCGGAAGGACCCCGTTCGGAAGCAAATAGCTATCGAAACTAATGATGCCATTGGAATACTACAATGTGATTGGTTAACGATATTTGTGATAATACTACTGTTAAATACAGTAATATAAAGTCATTCTACCGCGTGTATTTTATGTATTCGGATAAGTTTATTCTAAACTTTATACTTGAAAGATGATACGGATTGTAAAGTGAAATTGGTGTGAGCGTGGAGGTGATGGCCCGGTCAGCCAGCGCCACACAGGCCCTAATTCTGGAATTATTATTCTACGGGTTGGAGTCATTATGATATTATGCCGTAACAGCCTGTGAATGTCCCACTGCTGGGCTAAAGGCCTCCTCTCCTCTTTTTGAGGAGAAGGTTTGGAGCTTATTCCACCACGCTGCTCCAATGCGGGTTGGTAGAATTCACATGTGGCAGAATTTCAGTGAAATTAGACACATGCAGGTTTCCTCACGATGTTTTCCTTCACCGTAAAGCACGAGATGAATTATAATCACAAATTAAGCACATGAAAATTCAGTGGTGCTTGCCCGGGTTTGAACCCACGATCATCGGTTAAGATTCACGCGTTCTTACCACAGGGCCATCTCGGCTTATATATATATTATATTATATTTATAATTATATCATTTTTTTACAATTTATTGTGATTTTCATAAGTAATAAAAACTGTTTAAGTTGATTAATATTCCATTGTAATTTAAATATTTTAATATTTAATTTAAAATTCAAATCTTATATTTAAATATATTATAACAATCGAGATAATATTTATTTACGGTTGTCGTCTTCGATAAAAAAAAAAATACTTTTAAAATAGGCTTTATTTAAGCAATTATTTTTTAAGGATATTTAACTAATAATTTAAGTTATTTAAATAACATTAACATATATGTAGTTAGATTGGGTACTCAAGTGTATTTAGCATCATGAAAGATCATAGAAGCAATGTATTGTTATCCTAGACAGACACAAGTAGATTCATAATAATATTCATAAAGATAATAAATAACATCCGATGACCTAATATTGATGATTTAAATCAGATGTGTTGGTTCAATAATGTTGTTACTACTATCAGCTATGTTTTCTTCATAAACAGACTATTCTAGAAAATGTAGGTAATCTATTTACCAAGAAATATTCCATTGCGAATTAAACGATTATAGCTAAGCTTTATACATTTAAATAAAACGAGATTTTAAAATTGTAATTAAACATATTAAATGGTAGAAATAAATTGTAAATGATTTAATTACGTACTTCTCAAGTACTTTATTGTTAGTTCGCGATAAGAATCCGAGATAGACAAACGAAATCCACGCTAATGATGGTACAAACTGAATCATGTTTAAATAAACTTTATTTACATCACAAGATAAAACGCGCGATTAATCATAACTATTTGTACAAACGTCATAATATAAAATAAAAATAGAAACCAAGTAACAGACTATTGAAAGATAGCGAAAGTAAACAAAAAATATATCAGATTTTATTATTTTATAGCAATGTAGGTCAGGTATCTAATCGTTAATAATAAATCTGTAAATGATAATTCAGTTTCACTCAAAGTTGATTCAGATAATGATCGTGGCGTGATGGACGAAACGAAAGTCGGCGGAATGTGAGCTGGTCACTTTTCGTTCCATATCATTTATTAGCAATATTCTGCTGCGAGTTTGTTAAAATTCTTTAGTTAACAAGAATACAATAAGTTAAAAAGACGCCGAGATGGCCCAGCGGTGAGAGCGCGTGAATCTTAACCGATGATCGTGGGTTCAAACCCGGGCAAGCACCACTGGATTTTCATGTGCTTAATTTGTGTTTATAAATCATCTCGTGTTTGACGGTGAAGGAAAACATCGTAAGGAAACCTGCATGTATCTAATTTCACTGAAATTCTGCCACATGTGTATTCCACCAACCCGCATTGGAGCCGCGTAGTGGAATAAGCTCCAAACCTTTTCCTCAAAAAAGGAGAGGAGACCTTAGCCCAGTAGTGGGATATTCACGGGCCGTTTCTGTACTAACAAGAATACAGTTTTCATAAGTGATCAATATTTTAAAAGACGAAATGGTACTTAACAAAACTTTATTACCAACGAAGATTTAGTAAAATCATTATTAATTTGTTCTAATCAATCCAATAAAAACTGTTGCCATAAAACATTATTTTATTCCATGATTAATACAGTTTATTAATATTCACAAAACTTTTAAAAAAATCGTTAAGATCATGAAAACAAAATTGCTCTGGTCCAACAAATATGCCTTGAACTACTTACGCATAGGCGGCCTTTACTTCGTAAACCCTCTACTTGCATGAAGGTTTCACGAAATAACGATATTAACTCGTTAAAATGTTCAGATAAACGTGCACAGTAAGTTCCTTCGAATGTCGGTCAAATATTTACCACGAGAGTTAAGAAATCCATTTATAAATGGAAAAATAACTTTACTCATATCGTATTCCTTGATATTGAACTTTAACCACAAACAAAAAAAAATAAGAAACAAATAACAAAATCGAATAAAAACATTCGTAATAAGACGCAGTGTGAGTATTAAAGAACTCTATTCCAATTATAATTTGCGTTAAATGTTTGTTTAAGTTATCATATTTACCGCACGAGTCTTCATCAAATAGGAATGTAGTAACGCTTTCGTATTTAATGATAGCAGTTGGTATTGAATCACTAATTAAACAGACTGCTAATACAATTTAATTAAAGATAATTGTATCGATATCGTAAATTCATATTAAAATCTATTTTTTCAATCTTGGCATACAAGTGACATATATAATAAAATAATGTTTACAATATATACACAAATGATTACTGTAATAAATATGTGTTTTACAGGAAATAAAATCGTGTTATTTATGTTAACACACATTATTAAGACTATTATGCACACACAATCATTTTGACATTCTACTTTTTATAGCTCATATTCCTGTATTAAATTATTAACGTATGCTTGCGATCAATTTTAGTATAATTTATGTTATTGTTACTATCTCAGCTTTGATAACCCGGTCAGTGGTCACAGGTCGTGTGGTTATTACAAGGTAACTTTTATTAAACTTATTTATAATGACTCACCTCTAGCCCAGCCGGTGAGCACGTTCCCGAGGTATGCCACTTTGTATACCGGATCTGGTTCACTGATTCGTACGCTGTTTGTACGTCGCAGCAACCGGCCCAAACCACGAGACAGTCTTCCTATAGTTCTGGCCGTAAAGTCTTTCCCGGAAGCGCCATCAGCCAGACAGACCTCATTTGGCAAAATTGATCTTCCTTGCACGTTCTCTCTGTGAGCTATCAACTTTGGAATCGTCAAGGGAATCGACTTCTTGCGCTCCGGAGTCAAAGTTTTCGCCTGATTCACACTGTACACGTTGCAATTTTTCTTATAGATTTGGATCTCTTTGGTTCGGTCCGCTCCGTAATCAGTCTTGTCGGAACTCTCAGTGATTCCCGATTTCCCATTAAGATTCTCGCTCAGAGAATTGTTATTTAGAGTATCAGTTTGGCCGTCGCTGTATCGACGCTCCGAAGTCAACCGCCTCTTAAGAAGAGATGGGTTTCGTAGCAGTATGCTTGTTTCACTGGAACTTCTGTTTTTTAGTATATGAATTTTTTTCACCCGAGAGACTGCGCAGTCGACCGAATCAGCGCTAACCGTCCTTTCCGTTTTCCCCTCCTCGTCCAGGAAGCGAACTCTCAGACCGTTAGGTTTGCAATCGTTAATTGTTGTTTCCACATCTTGCAATCGCTCCGGTTGACTTTTTGCGCCTCCGTCTAAGCAATGGCGTTCGTTTTCACTTAAAGTGCCGCGAGCCATTTTCGCGAAAGAGACCTAACTTTTATTTTTGAAAATTTTACATTCTGAATATTCCTGCCTCGTAGAGCAGTTGCGGTTGGCAACTCGCTTGAATATAAGTTGTTATCTAGTTCACGATACAAAGCATTAAACCAGTCACTTCTTAGCTAACTTACAACACACACAGTAGTAACACACTTCGTCCATTAAAGAACGACACCGGTTTGGAATGTAGCTTGCACTTACTTAATACACTTGACGGTTTGTTGGAGAAATGTTTACAAAAACCGAGCAAATAAGAATTCCTTCGGAATCACTCGGTTACGATAGTATTGCGAATGGCAGGTGATTATGATTACAACACCAGTGGATATTTCGCCACAGTTGCGGCGGCGTGCGGCGGCGTGCGGCGCGGGCGTGCGACTCGCGCGACTCGCGGAGGAGGTATGGCGCCGGCGCGGGCGCGCGGGCGCACCACGACCGGTCACTCGATCCCGACTTTGATTTTAATGTTCTGACTTATGTTGCAGAGCTAATCCATCGTCAGCAACCTGTATGCAAACATAAACTTTGTATTAAAAAAACAATTAATTTTCAAGACATTTCAAATGGGCTTAATGATAAAAACAAGTAAATAGCTGTTTCTTGCAACAATCTGATTAATATAAAAACAAAATTGATGTTTTCATGCTTCTTGAACACTAAAACAAGCTTAAATAAATACTCGCCATAAAAAACAAATCATTAATGGAGAAGGCTCCTCTGTAAACTAACTGCTCTAACAAAAACTGTCTAGCGTTCTTGTAAAAAAAGCAACACACGTATTTAACGATATTATATAGAGCGGCATATTTAATTAACATAATGAATACAAAAACTTATAATTGTTAGTCTTCAATTTTATCGGACATTATACCTTAGTGAAAAATCTTTACTCGACAATTACTTATCGACAGAGAATGCGTTTTTCTTTGCAATCTGCAATTACTGTATTTGAAGTAACGTAGTAGTTTTTTATGAAACTTTTTACTGACATACATATATCATACCTGCATGTCGTGTGACAGCAAATAGAATGTGTAGATTGTTCTGCTATACATATAGTTATCGATGTGCAGTTTTTATTACCCTTTGAGAACCCTTATACATCTCTAAAACTAGTTTCAGAATTACTTTCAGAATTCGTTTCCTATCCTCACGATAGATTACATTTAAAAATTATAAATGTTACATTTCATCTGAATAAGAGAAGATGAATCAAATAATATAATTTAACAAAGCTTATATAGGTTAGGCGGACTAAAGCCTAACCTATATATAATATATATAATGTATATAGGTTAGGCTTTAGTCCACAAAACTGACTACAATTATACAATCAACAATGACATACAATAATACATTTAACTGAAAATATTTACAATTGAGTCTTCTCGATGTGGACATTACATGCTTATATGAGGGCTAAAAAGCAAAAAAAAAATTACATTAGCTAGTAATTACAGCATAACATTAGAACAAACATAAGAAAACTTATAAAAACTATCACCTATAAAATAAATATAAATAACTAAAAACAGAAAACTAAAAACAGAATTAAACTAAACTAAGAAGCAAAACAGAATTAAGCTAAAAATATAAAAATTATATAAAATAATTTAAAAAAATATATTTTTTTAAATCGAACAATGTCCAGGATTTTTGGAATCTCACTGGGTGGAACGTAGTCTCGGCACACTCAATTTCAGGCTGACGCAGATACTTTCCGGACACAATTGTTTCGGTAAGTACCAATGGATAGATCCAGTGCACTGGATAGCGAGGCGGGAGGTGACACCCTCCTACCATGAGTGTGGTGCGCCTTCGGACACAGCGTGCTACACTCTGATGGAGTGTGCCACTTGGGGGCTGCCGAGTGTGATAAGCGCCATGATTGGTAGCGAGAGGTGCTGGTTGGAGACGGTCTCCTTCTGCGAAAATGTCATATTGCAGAGGGAGGCAGCGGAGGCGGAGCGCGAGAAGAGGGCCTCCGCTGACCCGCTTCGCCGAAGAAGAACGGGGAGAAGGTGTCGGCGCTATACGCATCTTCTTCTCCCGCCGTAAGTATTGCCGGGGCTAGGGGGTCTTTGTACCCCGAGAACCCCCTACGATTTGGAGGCTCGCAGAGGTGGGCCAACCGTCGGGACGTCACGGTAGTATACGCAAGCGATCCCGTGACGTCCCTCGAAAAGGCGGTGTGGTTAACGCTGGTTTTAGTGGGTATTCCAGCGCATGCTCAGCACCGGCGAGTCCCACATAGGCCTGGGGAGGCCCAGTGCGTAAATGGGGGAAAGCGTTTCTCCAGCGAAAAAAAAAGTATTTTTGGAATCGATTTTAAGATTTTTCTCGTAGTCTCGCATATTATTTTTTCTTTTTAAGCATCATTACAAATCACTATAACAGACCAAGTTTAAAATCTTTATCAATTAACATATATAGAAATAATAAAAATTAGTGCCATCAAATAATCTGGGCACTTATGGATAGAAAAAAAATCCTTTTTTCACCTTAGCTCTATTGCATTTTATTGCATTGTATTTTCCTTAAGATGATGTCCTTTACTGTACGAGAGAAATCGTAAACAGAAAAACATTCGGAAAATTCAATGCTAGACTGGTTTTGAACTTGTGACCTTCGTTTAAAATCCACGTGTCTCGACATGGCCGTCTGAGCACCGACTGTATATATGTATATTTATGTTTTTATTATTTAAAGCATTAACTGTCAATCTATTTATTGTAGTATAATGGTAGTTGTCGTGTTATTGTACCTAAGTTAACATCGAATTCGAAATACTTATTAACATAAATTAAACTACTGGTAACTAAAAAGTTTTCTTGAGAAGGAGATTCAGAGCTTGTTGCCATCACAATGCTCAATTTGATTCCGATTGTGTGATTGATTGTGAAAAACACTGTGACATCTTGGCTCTTAGCTATCGTCTCCGATAATTTATTGGGATTATCCTGGGTAACTTTCAACTACAAACCATCTCTATTTTAAAGATCCCAAGAACTATAGATGCTTCAAGAACAATAAATGAAATAACAAACACAATTTCGCATTCACAATATGTATTTATAAATATAACATAGTATAATGATACAAAGTTGGCAATAATTATTATATATTTATACTATTTTATAAAGTTATATAATTAAGTATTAAATTTATGTATTATTTAAATATGATAATGATGATGATGTTCTAATGGATTTCAGCCACGTTGGTCTTTTTTAAATCAGATTAGCTAGTTATGGAGGACATTATATACAGGACAAGTGTAAACAAACACAAGTGCGCATATTCCCTTATAATGCAAATGAGACGGCCAGGTACCCAAAATTCTAGACTATTGAGATAGTATTACACAGACCATAAACCTTCAGAACCGAGTCATGTGACATGGGCCCAAATATTTTTTTTTTTAATAAACGGGTAAACGGGCCACTAACCATAGCCATTGGCGCTGTAAAAAATATTCATTATTCTTACAACGCCAGTGCGCAACTAAACTAGGGAACTAAGATGTTATTTCCGTTGTACCTTTTATTATTTTTTATATGCCCCGGGATGGCATATGACTCTGCTCCACCTGATGGTAAGTGGTAGTAGAGTCCAAACGCGACGACGGCCAGTACAGTCGGGAAGAATGTTCTGTACTAGCCGTCCCCGCCTTGCCGGCCCGCAAGATGCCTGTTCACGCCTCGTTTGAAGGAACCCGGGTTGTAAGAGGAGGGGAACACGTGAGCTGGTAAGGAATTCCATTTTTTGGTAGTGCGACAAAGAAAGGAGTCGCCAAATTTCTTTGTGCGCGATGGAATTGATGTCACAGTTAGGCGGTGACATCGAGAACCAGCTCGCGTGGACTTATATATAGTTGGCTATATATATACCTATAGTTACTATTACTTATATATACCTATAGTTGGCTCACCTCTCTTCAAGTCGGAACACAATAATACTTGGTAGAATATGTGATTATTGGGTGGCCCCTACCCTGACGGGCTTGCACAAATCTCTACCACCAAGTAAATTACGTCTGCACGTTCGGAAGTATATTCCGACATAACGCGAGCTGTGCAGTGCAGCGGAGCTCTCCTCAAACAGCGATATCGTCCCCCACAAGCTAGACCAACGACACAATCCTTTAGGTATAATCTGGACTATAATCAAGTCACAACACACGTTTTGTCAGCTATTTTTGTCCTCAGTCATGACCTAGAAACTATTATTACGGTATAATTTATACACAATTATAAAATAAACGTGACTTGATATATTTCTAATAAAATTTTATAAAAGAAAAACCAGTAGAAATAATAAAAAATGCACTAAAGAGTAAAAAATAACCCAATTTGTTTTTGTGATGTCTAAAGTCGGTGTTGGGCATACGAAATATTTCACTTTTATTACATTTCACTCAGCAGTTTAAACAAACAGCTTTATGTATTAATAACGGCATATAATTAAGCACTTATAAATTATTTTACTGGCAATAACTTGGGAGCGGGGAGTTGACCTGGTAAGTAAATGTACAAAATACAGCTAATCATTATTTCAAGTTATAACATGGACTCCATATACTTTTGAATATAATAAGAACATAAATTTGAATTAAAATAATATAATTTTAGAAGATTGTGTAATAAAATCCAAAATTAATCCAGGAACAAATTAGAGAGATAGATATTATGTATAAATATATATAGATTTATTGGTCCCAGATCTACTGGGAGGGGTTTTGTGCAAGAACGTCTGCGTAGGTGCACCAACTCATCAGAAAATCTACCGCAAAGCAGCAGTACTTGGTATTATTGTGTTCCGGGTTAAATGAGCCAGGCGGATTAACAATGTAAGCAATTAACATTTCTTACAACGCCAATGTCTGTGGGTTTTGGTGACAACTTACCATCAGGTGGTCCATATGCTCGTCCGCATATAGGTCTATAAAAAATATATATTCAAAAAGTGCATGTATGTGTTTCTTTGTCGCATAAAAACATATTATTGTATTCACAGTACGCACACACGGACCTGCTACTATTTTATTAAATGTATAAACTACGCCATGCGAGTACATCAAGTGCGTTGTTATAAGACGAGCTTTAAAGTGCAGATCGTGGCAGCGGCTTAGTTGAGCAGCTTAGCTTGAACGACACTGGGACTTGCACAAATACGTTTATGCATCTTTGACAACGAACATTTTTTATTTGCAACGTTATTTTACGAAAATATGTCAAGTAAGAAACAGTTTTCTGAAAATCTAAAAGCCAGACATTCGTAACGTTTCAAAAAATAAAATAATTGGATATAAAATAATATTATACTAATATTAAATATACATAAGTACATATGTAAGCAAATGCAACATTCTCTCTGCTATGATTAACATTAATTATAAATGACAGCGTGACGCAAAGTCTATGTACGCGCCTAGTATAAGTAAACTAACTTTGTTAATTAGTGTTAATTATACGACACTACATTTGTATTACAAATTACTCGCTACTCCGAATTGTATATGAGATATTCCTGTGACTTCAATCATTAAAATATTACATTTACAAATAAAATACTCTCATATGTACACTATAATAAAAAAGTAAAGTTTTAGCCCGTAAATATGTCACTACTGGGCAAAGGGGTTCTTGTTTCGAGCTTATTCCACAACACCGTTTCAATTTACGTCAGCGGCTTAATAATTACAGCCGCTACAAACACAACAAAGATCGAAACTATAGTTTTGTATATATTGCGCCTTTAATTATAATAGATCTCTTATTTCATACCAGAATACAGGTAAATGAAGGTGATAATTATATTCAGCGAAAAAATTAGTGATCAAATTAAAATATACTTTACTCGAGTAGTATGAGAACCGTTTTTTAATCGTTATGTGTCATGGAATAAAATTGAATGTTAAGCTACCCCTAATGTCGCTTATACCTAGATATCAAGAAACTCAGAAATTACTATTTCTCCCAAATTACTTATTATATTTTATTATAAGTATTATCTATTAATGTATATAACTTAAGATTTAAATTTAGACTGGCTTACAGAAATCTCCGGCCGAGAGAGCGCGTTCCTGACATATCCATGATCGAACATAGCTTTGAAGCTGAGAAGAATTTACGATGAAAATATTTTAATAGCTCATTCGCCCTACCCATATAATAATTAAAAATATGTGATTGTGTAAACTTACCAAAAATGTTATAATATTGCGCTAAATTACATTATTTTCAAGTTATATCAATTATTTATTTTTGTTGTGTATCTTTATTCGTGTATATTATTCAACTAACAGACGTTAGGAAAGCATTCTCTAAGCGGCCGGACTTTGTTAAAAATGCCTACCTGGTTACAATTAAAATACTGTTCATTAATGAAATCAGCAGTCTCGTAAGCATTATGAATAACGCTTACATAAAAATATGTGGAATTGTAGGCTGTCTAATCTGCATAAATACTGCGAGTCGGGATTTACGTAAAAGTAGAATGAACGAAATCAAGTATTACACGTGTTAAATAATGTTAAATAATAATAATGAAGTAATAATAAGAATGCTTTATAGTTTGTATAAATATTATATTAAAATATTACAT
The DNA here is from genome assembly GCF_905147045.1 of Nymphalis io. Lineage (NCBI taxonomy): Eukaryota > Metazoa > Arthropoda > Insecta > Lepidoptera > Nymphalidae > Nymphalis > Nymphalis io. The sequence continues at coordinate 14,516,901 of NC_065889.1, forward strand.
ATTATAATATTTAATGTCGGTTGCCTTTTGTAGTGTGCGACTAATTTCTTTGGGTGCGATGAATATTCAAGGTTTAGTTTGAATGCAACGTTCCTAAATGTAACGGTTGAATGAAATTCTTCTAACGCAATAATGTTTCATTAACTTCACGAGTGGTACTTACTGTTTTTTGAATTTTCTTTTATGTACACAAGTAACAACCCCATTACTAATAAAATATAATGCTATTTTTATTTATTTATTGCACACACTTTAGTATATAAACATTTAGTAACATATAATAGCAAGTAGAACATATGGTATGCAAAGGCGGCCTCATCACTTGTAGTGATCTCTTCCAGGCAACCTCTGTAAAGAGAAATGTTTATGTGTTTTTAGCCAGGATCACTAATCGGGCATAGTGTGCGAACAACTTATACTTAAAATGTATTGAGCTTAATGCAAATATGTAATATACCAACCTACGTACATATATATACATATACACTTATACATACATACAAACTTATATAAGAAATAAATAACCATATACATGCTAAATTCCGAACGTCCGAATATTTTATTTATTTAATCCTAAAACATTTCAACCAACTATAAAGGTTTTCTTACATAGACTAGCTACCAGCTAGATTAATAAAAATAGTTATAATTTACTTTATTTATAATAATTTATTAACTAGAAGGTTAACTGAAAGACATATTTTTGCTCCGACTAAGTCTCTGGATGTATTTGCACGACTAGATATTTTTTGGTTATAATTAAATGTCATAATTGAACTCTTCTTAAGGTAACGCACTTAATTAGATGGTTTTACTATTTTTCATAGGAATCATCGCATATTATGAAACGATTGTGTTAAAAAAGATGAAGGTCCACCTGTCGTGGTTACGAGGTGACTCTAAAGCATACAATAATTTTCATTTAATTCAAACATAAACTTATATACTCGGAGAGTCGTAATGGACGATACCCCATCCTGCGGGTGTCATTAAGCTTTGCATTCGAGTGACTGTAATTACAAAATTCTTCGTGCGATGCATCTGGTCTTAAGCAAATGTGGCGCCGTCTGTAGTGGAATGTTATTCATTTTACAATGAATTCTTCCACGAGTTATGCTATTTATGCTATTCTTAAATATATAATTATTAATTTAGAGAGAAGCTACTGTTTGTAAATTAATATTTAAATTCGTCATGTTATCAAAAATGTTGTCTTTTTTCTTGTTCCGATGAATTATATAAATAATAATAATGTGCTCCAGACCGATTTTGGCCACGGCGGTCAATCCCAAGAGAGATTAGTCAACTGCGCAGGAGATATTATAGAGCACAAATGTGTGCGAAAACACAAGTGCAATCTCTATTCCCTAACTCTCATAATCCGATGGGACGTAGAACCAAAGCCTTTATATGCTTTCCGAGGCACGGGAGTGTACACACTTCCAACTTCCAGGCACAGGGCTGCTACAAAGAATTTTTTGACAGAAAAACCCAATAACTTTTTATTGGCCCGACCTGGGAATTGAACCCAGGGCCTCCGGGTCTGTGGCCTTACATCAAGCCACTATATATAAGACCAAAGGCAGTCCAGATTAATTATATAACTGTTGTATAAATGTTCAACATGTATTTTTCAGTGTTATGTGCAGTATAAATTGTAAACTGATTGTAATGATATTTGACACACAGGTAGCCTGATATCTGTATCATGAAATACCGTTCTCCTATTTAAGGATTGTTCTGAAAAATACGGCATTTACAGTAAATTAAGAACAAAAAACATTATAATAAACTTTTTTAATACATAAGCCTAATTATACTAAACTATACTATAATTGTGCTGTACAGGATTATATAAATGATAGAAGAGCTTGGAGTAGGTATTCGTTTACATTAATACAGAATATATTAGTATACAATTATTGACGGGCTGGTTGGCGTGGTATTAGTATGTACTTGCCTTTCACGCCGAAGGTTGTGGGTTCGATTCCCACCCAGGACAGACATTTGTGTGCATGAACAAATCTGGTTGTCCTGATTCTAGGTGTTATTATCTATATAAGTATGCATTTACAAAAAAAAAGATAAGTAGTATATGTAGTATATATATAGAATATTGGTATCAGACGGCCGTGTGTGAAAAATGTCGCAGTATATTATTATTACGTTCTTACCACTACATTCTAAACCGATGGTAGCTTTATATTAAAATGAAAATTGTAAAATGAGAATTCAAAAGTGCTTGCGAGAGCCTCCTCTAATAAAGCACTAATTACTGGTGGTAGGGCTTTGTGCAAGCTCGTCTGGGTAGGTACCACCCACTCATCAGATATTCTACCGCAAAACAGCAATACTTGATATTGTTGTGTTCCGGTTTGAAGGGTGAGTGAGCCAGTGTAATTACAGGCACAAGGGACATAAAATCTTAGTTCCCAAGGTTGGTGGCGCATTGGCTATAAGCGATGGTTGACATTTCTTAGAATGCCAATGTCTAAGGGCGTTTGGTGACCACTTACCATCAGGTGGCCCACATGCACATGCATGTACATATTGTTTTATGAGGTAAACATGATACTTATATGAACTTATATGTTGCCCATATGCTCGTCCACCTTCCTATTCTATAAAAAAAAAAAAAAGCATATTTCGACTTTGACTTTACATTTCAATTACACGGATGACCTGCTTTAATGTATAGTGCAGTTTATTTCTTAATTTAGTGCTCATAGAATATTAAATCACGAGTCTAGCGGATTCATTAGCATAAGTCATGCCTTTGTAAATGGAATAACAGTAATCGTCGACATTTCATTTAATTACTTTAATAATATAATTTAATATATTAGTACAATTAACCAGTTAATTGAAAACGGCTTCTCGCACGTGAATTCAATACTATAAACATAATACAGTAGTAAGATATCTGTTTATGAGTTAAGGTTGAATTTATAATTCAATTCTAGGTTGGTGATTAACGAAAAACGATATATGAAAAATTATCGTGAGAAAATTAGTTATATTTTTGTTTTAGTTAATTAGATTTGTTCTTTTATTCTCATCTATTTGTGGATATTCTGTTGAGCGTGGGTTTCGTATATATGCAAATAGAGTTATAATTATACTGGTGGTAGGGCTTTGTGCGAGCTCGTCAGGGTAGGTACAACATACTCAACAGATATTCTACCGCAAAAGAGCAATACTTAGTATTGTTGTGTTTCGGTTTGAAGGGTGAGTAAGCCAGTGTGGTTACAGGTACAAGGGACGTAATATTCTAGTTCCCAAGGTTGGTGGCGCATTGACGATGTATGGTTAACATTTCTTAAAATCCCAATGGGTACCACCCGGGTCCGGGTACCACTCGGGCTTGAAATAAGCCCGGGTGGTTCCACGCACTCATCATTTATTACTCTTTATTTTAATGTATGGAATACTTATACCATTTATTTGCTCAGGTGCCGTTTTTTTATCACACATAACTTAACTTCTTATAAAAGTATCATAGCCATCACGATAAATAGATTTTAAATTAAAAACTACTTGATGACCGTTATATATATTATTCGAAAATAAAACCGCGATCAACTACTATTCAGGCCATATCAGCGTATCTAATAATGTTATCGTTAAACAAATGTAAATTCTAATAAACATAACACAGATATATCTCAACGATTGACTCATACAATATTTTCCAGTGGTTAGAGTACATGAATCATAATTAACGTTTCCAGGTTCAAACAAATCAAACCCAAAGGCTTAATTTGTGTATATAACTCATCTCAAGTTCAGCGGTCAACGGATAAACATCCAAGGCAAAGCCAAGACACACATGTTTGTCCGCCAATCCGCATTGGAGCAGGCTGAAACAAATAACCTGGCTAACCTGAATATCTCTCAAAGATTGCCCTGCGTAAAAAATGAAAGGGTGATGGAGTAGGCTCCAAACCTACACCGCGAGAATATAAGTGGCCCTGTAGGAGATTAACAGACTATTACTTTATTTATATTAAACAATTTGGTTGAAATATTGAGAGATAATCGTATCTCTGATAGATACGATTATCTCTCAATATTGGCATCATCTCCATTGAATTTGGATCGCGATCGAAAAATGTAGGTTAGTGTTATCGCGTTTCAGAAGTGGATGATTACGAAATATTTTTTTAGGACTACTTTCGAGAGGTCTTTGTCTTTGTCTTATCATAGTCTTTAAAAATATAAATCGAATAACTCTGCTTTCGTTTTCATCAAATTTCAGCAGCCAGTAATAATAACTGATATAAGAACAAAACAGCGTCATTCGCTGTCCAATCAAGTCAATCAAAATATTTTGATTCAAATATACTTTTATAAGCAAAAAAAAGGTTGAGAACTAAATAGTCTATTAACAATTGTATTTTATACAGATTATATTACTATATTTACAAAGCAATATCCTACATGACCACCCGAGGCACTGCTTGAGTGATATGACTTGAGTAAAATATTTTTTTTTCCAAATGCCCTATGCATTTGGAAAAAATTTCTTCAACATTTATAAAACAACTTCAAAGTGTAAAATTTGAAACTTAATGATTGTATTATTTATAAAAAAAACTAGATCATTGTTTTTTGGAATCCAAACTGCCTGTCTGTTAAACTATACTCTAAGTGAGGAGTATGACTTGGACTTGTTGGTTTACGACAAATAGTTCAATTTTATATGGCAAAATAAAAAGGAAAATGTAAAAAAAATAAACTTTTGCACAATAACTAAACAGTAATCTTATTCTTATATACTTAAATTTAATAACTTTACAGATCACTTTAAATTTGAAACTTCACCATTTTGATTTTGTAAACCTCATTCAGCTCATTCGGCTTTTTTGTATTGTTGCCAAAAGGAAAATTTGGAAGTGTCTCGACTCATTTTACGTCTATTTTATTTTAAATAATTGTGTATGTTGTATAAAATGAAATTGTCGAGATGGCCTAGTGGTTAGAACGCGTGAATCTTAACCGACGATCGTGGGTTCAAACCCGGGCAAGCACCACTGAATTTAAATGTGCTTAATTTATGATTATAATTCATCTCGTGCTTGACGGTGAAGGAAAACATCGTGAGGAAACCTGCATGTGTCTAATTTCATTGAAATTATGCCAATGTGTATTCTACCAACCCGCATTGGAGCAGGCTGTTACTTTATTGTAAATTATGAAATTTCCTGCGTATATAAATAACAATCTTAATTTATCTCTACAAATATTATTTGATGTATGTTTACAATTGATCTGTCACCACGTAATACATCGCTTGCGGACGACCTATTGTCATATACATCATGTTTGAAACATCACGATTTGCATTGTGTCCACGATCACACGTCCTATTGTGCAACATATGTATAAATTTGCTCCATATATATGTAGGCGATTCTACTCTCTATCATATAGTGGTAAGGGATATATTGGTTTGGTTGAAGCAAGTTCGTTGTATCTCACGAGTATTGACACAACGGACTACGTACAAGAGGCATTCAGATTAGGTTTTGGCGCATATTGCTATTTGTATTGGCGTATATTGCTACTGTTATATGTTTTAATACACAATAGCTAGAAGTACCTGTTCATCGAGTCAACGGATTGTATTTCGTACTGCGCATTAGCTATATAATAATATGTTGACTATTTGCAATAAGCTTTACATAAGTAAAATATCAAAGCAGAATTTAAACGCAAGGTATAATAATAAACGATAAGTAATAAGAAACGAATCAAAATAAGACGTTCGGAGATGGATTCGCTTTTTTTATCTCATGTTGCATTTATATGTGTGAGTGTGTGTATGTATGTAAGAATCGTATGCTACTTAATACAAAGTAAGCGCTATAGACTTATATCATTATCAACGAGCGTTGAACGCCGTAGGCAGCCACTAGTACAGAACAATCTAGTCGCCTAGATCTCCGTTGACAGTTAGCCATTGTTCCCAGCTGTGTCAGTGAACATTAACTCATCTTTGAACTAACGTCGTTTCAACTTATAATTTCTAAAGAAAGTAAATTACTTATCGTGTAATGTGAGACGAAGTACCCACTGTTAGAAAATTAGTATCTTGTGAAACAACGAAACATAATAATTTAAATATAGCGGCGTCTCAAGTCAAAGCGGAACAAGTTTCCATCCGAAATTATCACTTATTATGGCTTCGGCAAAATTATTTAAAATCTTTCGTCTCCCGTTGTATTTTTTTATTTTCCTTAAAAACTTGTATGTGATTATATTGTATGCTACCAAATTGGGCCCTTTTGTAACCGGGGAACACTTAGTAAACTCGATCCTGGTTAGGACAACCATCGGCTTGAAAATTAAATTCCCAGTCCCGAGTAGAATCAGTGAAAGAATCTCATACTTTTATTTTTCATTTTTAATGTCCTTTTATGATTAAATTTATTATTTTAATAATATGTTATAAGTCAAAATCACGGAAGTCATCTCGTAAAATATAATTGTAGGTGTTTTTAGTTGAAGCGATAAACAGCGCTCCGGGTTCAGATAACCTTTGACTTCCTTCATTTAACACTGATACGTAATTTCACATATTAGCGCCTTTTATTGCCATGAGACAGAAAACTCGTTTTTCTGGTATACGCTGTAAGTAACAATTTTACAATCGAAGTATATAAAATTATATGTAAATAAGGAAACCTATTTGTTTACGTATTTACTTCATTTATAATATAATATTATTTATTATAGTACTCACTATTATACAGTGACCTCTTCGAGGTGAACCCCAGTTTCGGCATCGCACATTTTTTTTAATAACCAAGATGGCAGCCGGGATGGTCATCAAGCGTGGGCTGATTGAGATCATCTTAAGGGGATCTCTGATTAATGCGTTCAGACACTGCCAAGGAGATCGAGAGGAGACTTCGTTGTCTCCTCAGATAATATTTGTCGATTGTCATTAATATATCAAAACATTCCCACAAAACGGTATCTGCGCAAATCGTGATAATTTCAACAAAAATCGATCAATATAAATTATGCATATTGTAAGTACAAATTTAAATAGATACAAAGACGATAGACAATAATTTAAACTAAGTCGAACACCTGTCCTCAGCATAATGTGGAGCCAATATTGATTGACTGCTATTATATAAAGGCACCGCATTCACTACAAGTAACAATGGCGTTCAGAGAAACCCAAAATGCGTCATACGGGGCCAGGGCTGTACTAATATAAGTATATATATATATATATATATATATTGGCACAATAGTAAAATATCAATTTTTTAGCCCTGTATATTGACAATACGTCAATTAATGACGAATGATAAAAAGTTATGAAAAAAGTACATTTGTTCTATGAAAACTGACTAAGTCTTAAATGCCATTTCCATAAAATTCTGTCTCAGATTACTAATAAAATAATTTTAGTTATCTGATGTAGAATAATTTGAAAACATTGCGACCTTAAATAATTAATTTAATTTTAATCAGTAAACATAGCCTTATAAAAATATATATGTAAAAAATGATGTAAAAAATCAATCGTTCTATAAATATCCTGGTTTTTTAATTTGATATAAATAAAATATAAAATGATTAGGACAGACAGCCCTATTTACCGCATGTCCGTTTGACGCGCGAATCCAACGCACCTGTGACATTTATTAGACATCATATTATAATGTATGTTACTATGTCTACGTGACATTGTCTTGTATTTTCCCCGGTATTTGAAATGCATAAGATAGCTTTAATATAAATTCTCTTGCTTACTTATATTTACTATAATTTATAGATATTCGTGTCACGGCACGCAATTGATAGAAATCCAAAATTAAGTAATGGCTCTTATGCCTACTCCTAGTCAAAATAAATTTCCTTTCAAGTAGAATATTATGGCACATTTTGTGCACACTTTGCGGGTTGATAGGTATGTATGCGAATGTATGAGGCGGAATTTCATCAGATCGTTAAGGTTTATACGTTTAAGATCAACGTTTGCTACCATTGACTGCTTTGCTATCTGCCAATAGAACTCTTTGTATCTGCAGCATCTAACTATTGTCATTTGCAATAAATGTCCACTCCACTCAACATCGATACGTTATAAAAAAACCAATATCAAGATGTTTTGTTTGGCAGTTGAGTGACATTTGAGTGTGTGATGAGGGCAAACAGCAACAAAACTCTACAATACTACCCCGTTGTAATCCTATACAAACGATTACAGGTATTATCAGGCTTGCTTTATTATTATTTTTCGCATACTAATAAAAACAAACAAAAAAATCCTCGCGGTATATATTATTCGTATAAGTTATTCGCTATTACGTAAAATGCAGAAATTGAAATGGAATCTATAACTAAATAGACAATAGATTGCAGGTTAATTCAAAACAACGGTGTGTGACAGGCGGATAAATTAGCTCGATATATCAATGACATACAAGTGGCTGCATGTGACGTTTGTGACAATGTTACATGGAAATGTAACATGCAACTTAACTAGGTTACTTGGTAGTCTTAATTTGACGAAATAAAATCTCACCAATGTTGTCTTTCAACTGTGGTTTAGGATGTAAGCTATTTTTTTTATTACATAGATAGGTGAACGGGCAGATGGGCCACCTGATGGTAAATGGTCACCATCGCTCATAGACATTGGTGCTGTAAGAAATATCAACAATATTTTAGTCTTAGAAGCTAAGATGTTATGACTCCTGTGTCTGTAATCACATTGGCTCACTCACCCTTCAAACCGGAACACAACAATATTGAGTAATAATTTTTGGCGGTAGAGTATGTGATGTGTTATTGGGTACCCAGACAGCACATATTCTACTATAACCAGACTTGTATAAATCCATACCAACTAGAAAAAATTACTACAGCATTCTGTTACCGTTCCAACATTAACGAAATCACTCTTCTGATAAGAGAATGTTCGATAGAGCAGGAGGATAGTGCAGTGAGGTTATTGAATACAGACTGACACAATTATATTCTTGGGCAATTAACTAACAATAAATAAACTATGAATAAAAATAAGCAAAATGTGATTGCTACTGAATGTCCTAGGAATTTAATCCGAATCTTTCGCTTAAGAATCACGTATTCAATCCACTGGATAACTCCTTACTTCTCATCCGAGTTTAATTAAATTCTCTCGAGATTATACTTCACAGTTAATTTTAAGCATTTGAAGACATAATGTGTTACTTAGGGCGACATAACTTGACTTAAGACATGGCACACCACTGTATGGATTCATATGTCATCTGAGCCACGCCCGGTTCTTTTTCATTAATTGAAACACGCTGTATACCGTACAAATGCACTTAAACTTTTAATACATTTAACCCTTATTATCGTCATAAACCTTATAGTTAACAGGTTTTAATTTTTGATGAGGTTCAATTGGTGCATCTTACTGCTATGGAAATAAGAGTTAATTTGAATAAAAACATTTATCAAGATAAGAGCACGTGAAATCTGAGTAATATATTTCTTTTTTATTATCAGTGATCTGTCAGTGATCATAGAATTAATAAATTTAAGTTGTTATTGTTTTTATTTTTAAGAATAAATATTATTATTATTACAAAAAATAACTGTGTAAATTTGATTAATGACCTTTTTTTCTTTAATCAAATTTACAAATAGTCTCTCCCGATCCCCACCCGACGCCGAAAGCTGCCCATAATGCAGGACGCAATTCCACGCTGTACGGCAATGAACAACCTCTGTGCCAAGTAGGACCCGGAGCGACTGTCAAATCCCCTCTCTCTAAGGCGACAGCCAATCTCTCTGATTAAAGTAATTAGTATTTAATAGTAACTAGTAAATAATACTTAGTATTTAATTAAATTCTTATTTCTTTACTCAATATAGAAGCATGAGCCCTGATGGCCCAGTGGTTAGAACACGTGTATCTTAAACCAAAACCTTGGTGGTTTCAAGCCCGGGCAAGATTTCATGTGCTTTATTTGTATTTATTAATTGATCTCGTGCTCAGCTGTACACGCAAAACATCATGAGGAAACCCGTAAGAGTCTAATGAAATTCTACCAAAGGCATGTTAGAATATCTACCATATGTGGTAAAACCTTCCCAATGGAGAAGTGGCATTTGCCAAGAAGTGGGCTTTTTACAGAATGTTACTTCACTAATAAAGAAGCATTACTCTTAATGATTATTTTATCAGTAACGATTGAAAAATAAGTTCGAAAAATAATGATTCTTAACTACGAAATATCTTTAACAATTTTGTCGACTTACTATAGACAATAGGTATATTCAATCCTTCAGTTTACCAAACTTGTTTTTTGGAAGTTACAATAAAGTAAAAGTTTTTTTTCAATTAGCGAAACTGATATGAGCCAAACTGAATATGAGCCGAGATGGCCCAGTGGTAAGAACGCGTGAATCTTAACCGATGATCGTGGGTTCAAACCCGGGCAAGCACCACTGAATTTTCATGTGCTTAATTTGTGATTATAATTCATCTCGTGCTTTACGGTGAAGGAAAACATCGTGAGGAAACCTGCATGTGTCTAATTTCACTGAAATTCTGCCACATGTGTATTCCACCAACCCGCATTGGAGCAGCGTGGTGAAATAAGCTCCAAACCTTCTCCTCAAAAAGAGGAGAGGAGGCCTTTAGCCCAGCAGTGGAACATTCACAGGCTGTTACGGTTTTACGGTAGCCAAACTGTCCTGAATAATATACACTTAATAAGTTGCAAGGACAACGCTTAACTGATGAGTCTTAATAAAATTTCCTTTTTTATAAATTTCATACACAAAAAACTTGCATAATACTTTTTAGTATTTATTATAAAAAGAGGGAAATTAAATTCATACAAAAGGCACCAGGTCCGACAAGCAATGGGCGAATATCGGTTACACGATATTCGTTATTATTGAGGAGGATATAAGACCCAGTCCTTAGTGTGGGGTATCATTTGATTTAATTCTTTTTATACATTATATGTATTTTTGTCTGTCCGACGCAACAAGCGGAAGCAATGTAATATTATTATTTGTTTCGAAATTAAAACATACAAAAAATATACTAGTTGCCAGTTCCGACTTTGTACAGATTAAATAAGTTTTTTTTTAAATCCTGGAACCCGAACTCAGCGCCACACACCGGATCTAATCTAGTCAGGAACGCATGAAAATACACACAAACAAAATCATCAAAATCGTTCTAGGCGTTTAAGATGAGTTCAGTGACATACACACGTACAGAAGAATTATATTTATATATACATATAATTCTTTACTTAGATAGATTAGATACTTAGAGGGCTCATTATTCGTTGAATGTTATGGAGTATCTACTTGGACTTAATTGGTAGAAAAGACCTACTGACTACTGAGTAACTATTGCGTTTCTTCACAGATCTTCGCAGTAGAATCCATTCCGAACCTATAAAAGAACAATATTGTTTTTTTTTTTTTATAGAATAGGAAGGCGGTCGAGCATATGGGCCACCTGATGGTAATTGGTCACCAACGCCCGTAGACATTGGCATTGTAAGAAATGTTACCCATCGCTTACATCACCAATGCACCACCAAACTAGGGAACTAAGATGTCATGTCCCTTGTGCCTGTAATTACACTGGCTCACTCACCCTTCAAACTGGAACATAACAATAACAAGTACTGCTGTTTTGCGGTAGAATATCTGCTGAGTGGGTGGTACCTACCCAGACGAGCTTGCACAAAGCTCTACCACCAAAACTACCAGTTACTACCAGTAAGTTTTGATTTTTTTTACATAATGAATATTCAAATGTGCATTTAAGAAACTACTTGATCGAAGTGTATTATCCCGCAAAACAACTACAGAACTAAAATAGATCGATAACCAATAACCCGACATATACATTATATAAACATTCATTCTTCGGTTATATTAAAATAACAAGCCCGTACAACGTATACTGTGGTATATAGGATTTATTTCAATCTTCAGTTACGCTATTTATGTAATAATTGTTGTAATAACTTATAACAATTGTTTTTTATGTATTTTTCCTGTACCGATAAACAAATTGCTATAAATATTTCGACTTATTTTTGACAGCAAAATATAAATTGAAAGTAAATTTGTAGACGTAAATTATAATATCATAGAATCAACGTAAATGTATTTTTTTATTGAATTTTTGGAAGACGAAATTTACTAACGATTTTTGTCGGTAGAAAGCTAGTGTGTCTATGTAGATGGTCCCTACTCGAACAGGCCTGCAGAAAAGCTTCAATTACGAGTGGTGAGTAGTTGTGCAGCAACACAAAAATATCCTACCTTTATATGGATTCACATAAAATCAAATATCAACATCCTTCGTCTTAAAATCATAAAACTCGATATGAATAAGAAAAATAAATAAATCCTAACCTAACCTAACCTTTGGAAAACATCCAAGGCTATCGCGGTTCTAAAATTTTAAGGTAAACCATAATTATTTACTTAACCTAAATTGAATTTATTATTGACCTACATTACGATCTGTATATAGAAACCCATATAAGGAAACATAACAGAACCGATTCAAAGTACGTTCTTACTTTATCTACCACTAAACAGTACAACTTATTATTGTTATGTGTGATTTGTTTCGAAGGTTGAGTGTAATGAGTAACAGGCATAACTTCCTAGTTCCCAATATTGATGGCGAATTGTAAGGGATGGTTAAAATTTCTTACAGTGCCATTTTCTTTGGGTGACCATTTATTATCAGGCAGCCCATTTGCCAGTCTGCCTACCTGTTTTAAAATAATACAAAATATACGCTCGAATAAAAAAGATAATAATAAGCTATTGCTTGCGATGAATAAAACAATTCGGTACTATAATAATTTTTTTATAAATTATTTTCAAAATATTCTTAACTCGATTTTGAGTCATTTTTTTTTCTTATATCGTTTGATTGAAAGTTTTCTGACGCAAAAATGTTTTACTTCCACTTAAATTATTTCATTTTATAAATACTTAAAGATGGAATTCGTTTACATACACTGAGACATACGAAATGATCTAGCTCATAACCTCAAGTTTATCTTTTGAATCGATTTATAACAATGACTTCTGTTTTAAGACTAAATATTTCGAAGTTTATTTAGGAATAAAGTTGTGATGTATACTAATATACATATAATCATTATGTGGCAATATATCTTCTTTAATGTGTCGATTAATATCGCGGTGAAAAAGTACCGTTTGCTTTTGAAATAGTTTTTAATAACTTATTATCGTTTCTCCAGAACACTTATAAAGGCTTCTCGGATGACCAGGTTGATAAGCCCTAAGCTAGAGGAATTTAACACAATGTGTGAAAACATCTATTACTATTTACAAGGAAATTTACCAACGTTTATTTACTGGCGTTATAGTATTGTGATTACCGTCTACCATGTTAAATGTGAGTTATCGGCCGCTGGTTTGTTTCAACGCGAACATTAACGTAGCCAGACTAAATAGCTTGAAATTATAAAGAGAATTATTTTCTGTATGGATCAGCTTGTATAAATTATACAAATTGTAATAATATTATAATTATATTTTAAAACAAATTATTACAAACGATGATGATGTCTTGACTAATTTTGACCACCATTGTCAAAAAAGGATGGCCAGTACGTAGGAGATATTAAAACGCATAAGTGTCAACCCCAGTCCAAAGTCCAAAGTTTGTACAGGTGCATACACTATTCCCACATTCTTATAATCTTATGGAATGACATTACGCGATCGGACCGGATAGAGTTCAGGTGCAAGAATAACGGCTTTCCACGGTACGGGAATGCTAGCGCTACCAACGTCGAAACATTGGGTCACTGTGAAGCAGACGCAAGACCTCGCGTTTGCAGCTTACCTATCAACTAGACCAAAGAGTCCATCTTATTATTTAGAATAGTATGCAGTACTGTAACAGTTTGTAGTCTGTATTCTTGTTAGCACAGAAACAGTCCGTGAATATCCCACTACTGGGCTAAGGCCTCCTCTCCTTTTTTGAGGAGAAGGTTTGGAGCTTATTCCACTACGCGACTCCAATGCGGGTTGTCCAACAACCCAATTGTTGTACAACACAATTGTTGAAGCAGAATTTCAGTGAAATTAGACACATGCAGGTTTCCTCACGACGGTTTTCCTTCACCGTCAAGCACAAGATGAATTATAAACACAAATTAAGCACATGAAAATTCAGTGGTGCTTGCCCGGGTTGAACCCACGATCATCGGTTAAGATGCACGCGTTCTAGCCACTGAGCCATCTCGGCTTTTTAATAATAGAAAAGAATAGAATGTGCTTTATTGTACATCTTGTGAAATAGTTAAGAAAACACGCATTGTAAAACAAAAATAAAATTAATAATGTTCAAAATATTATCTTTTCGCTACGCGAGCGATCTCTTCTAGACCGCAGCAACAACATAAAATAAATAAAGCGGTGATGTACGAATCGAATAATTTTAAAATTAAATATTTTATTAATTATATATATATATTATAGCATAGGAAGATGGACGAGCATATGGGCCACCTGATGGTAAGTGGTCACCAAACGCCCTTAGACATTGGCATTGTAAGAAATGTCAACCATCGCTTACATAGCCAATGCGCCACCAACCTTGGGAACTAAGATTTTATGTCCCTTGTGCCTGTAATTACACTGGCTCACTCACCCTTCAAACCGGAACACAACAATATCAAGTATTGCTGTTTTGCGGTAGAATATCTGATGAGTGGGTGGTACCTACCCAGACGAGCTTGCACAAAGCCCTACCACCAGTAAAATATATTTACTATATATACATATTCAACAATAACACATTTACACACATACATATTTGTATATATTATATGAATAAGATTAATTATTATAATTATGTATAATGTGCACTTAAAGAATAATAATGAATCACTAGATTATGTAACTAATCATTCTGTATTCCCTAAACGGATAACCGATTGAATATCAAACAATAAGCAACAAAGCTATTCCTCCGATTTAATGTGATAAATGAAAACTATTTTATGATATGGTACATTCGAAATCAAAGAATAATTTATGCGTAATCAACACGAAAATTTGTTTCAATATGCTAATTAATGATGTAATTTAGCTTGGCCTATCTTTACAATGTATACAATATCTTTAAATCATTAATTAATAAGGTTCACCCGAGAAACTCCTATTAATTTAAATAATAAAAAGTGTGGAGTTAAATTTTTTAATTAATAGTTTTCGATAAAAGTTTCGTTAATTTTCATGAGAAATATAAAATTATTTTATTTTATTTTTTATTATGTACTGGATAAGAATATGTACTGAGTCTTGACGGTTCTTCTTAGTGAATCTACATTCTGATCGGGTAATATTACACTTAATTGAAGCATGTAACATGACAATTCAAAAGTGGTTGTAAAAGCCATCCTTAATAATTTATATTTTAATAAGCTTATTTTTTAAGACAATTGACAGAAACTGTCACCTGTTATATACATCTATTATTACGCACACTCACATACGTTCTTAATTCAACATAGACATAATCGTAATAGGACCTCAAAATGTAAATTGGTCTAAATCATCTATCATTTCGTAATCAAACATTATTTTTCTTGCTGCCAGTTCGAAAAATTTGAAAGCAAAGGTATAATGGTTATATATATTTAAGAGCGGTGTTAACCAAAGACCTTAATTCAAATAAAAAGTAAACAAAATTTGTAAAAAAGTAAATATAGTAATAATTTGTAAAGAGCATCTACGTAATCGTTTTCCCAGTCTTTTGCTACACTCCCGGTAGTTTACTATTCTCTGAAAACTAACTTCGCCTATTTGATTACCCCAACCGTCATAAAATTTTCAGCTGGAACGAAGAGCGCCACTCAAAAACTTCCACTCATTAGCAAAGTTGAGCATTATAGATAAGATCTTCGTTGTTTAAGCATTTCGTGTGATTTTACACCTATTAGATAAGGCCATAGGATAAAACCTTCGTTAAATATTATGCTTGAAAATTATGTAACATTTAAATTTGAATAAATGTTTGAAGTATTTTTATTACTATCAAATTCGGTTACATCAACAGACATTGATGAATAAACAAAATAACAATCATATAAAACAAATGAGCCAATTCCTACAAATTCTTATCTTAATGCAGATGCACATGCAATAGATGTATCCTATAATAATAAATCTTAACTTTATTTATGTAGCCATAAAGTTTAAATTCATTTGATATTAGTACTTTCTTATCCCATTTATTAGAAAAGCCGACAACCGCAGATGCTCTTTCAAGGGGATTTCAACTTATTCGTAATAGCGTGACGTTATTTCTAGTGTAAGCGTTTATCGAAGTATTAACTTGGAATTTAACACACACCCACTTAACTATAAGAATAACGCTTCCAATTACTTTTAATAGCGATAGAAGAAGCTTTATTTCTAAGCACACTAATACAGTTTGTATTATATTTTAATGTTTGAACTTCTTAAACTAGTCAAACATAATACCCATTTTATTTTATTGCCATATTTATGATATTGCGGTAGCGATATGTCAATTCAGCATCTAAAATCGGTTAATATTAAAAGCACTCTCTATATGATTGTTTGGCTTAATTATGATCCGGATGAAACCACTAAATTTCATCAACGGACATCGCGTCACAATTCTAAATTCTATTTAGCAAGATTTTGAAAGCATTTCCTACCTCGCACCGTCACTCCTTGAAACCTGTATTCACCGGTACTTACTCGTAAGGTATGTTACGGTAATTTAATATTATTCCAAATATAAATAAGGTGTTTTACTCCAATAAACATTGGAGCAGAGATGACCAAATGTCTGTGAAACACGACAATTCTAATTTCTATAATTCATATCAAACACTAATTTTGTCACATGATTATGAACTCTGTTACCATATATACCTATGTTTTTTTATTTGTAAACCAGCTTCTGTCTAGAAACATATGGATTTATATTCCTTGGTCCGCAGGATAGTAACATTGTAAGCATTCGAGAAATTTCCACTAATCAATTAATTAAAATGAAAAAACTCGAAAAACAACGATTATTACTATAAACCACGATGGCCATTCTCAGGGAGACTGGCCATCAGCGCAAGACAAGTGTGCGCGCAAACACAATTGCACTCCGTTTTTCCTTACTCTCTGATAGGACCGAAAAGATTTTAGCACAGGACCATCTACGTACGTGTTTTACTCTACGAGGCACACACTGTCAACACTGCCAATTTATAAGATTTTTCTGATTGTTTAATTGAGTTTGAACCTAGAATCTCGAAATCTGCAGCCTTATAAACTAGTCACTAGACAAATACGTCAGTTGCTTAACTCACGTATTTGTTAACTAAATCAACCACATTTGGTAATTATAGTTTACGACTCTTTAACATCGGTCAGGTCGGCGCATCGGACTGATACATCAAGAAGAGCTCGTATTTCTATCAATTACTTAGAGATATTAGCGAATGTTTAGCGTCATTACGACAATGCGACTCCAGACACGTACTCACACTTCTCGCTATTGCAATGATGAGGCAATCAAGACTACGAGTCTAGCATATAAATGGATTTACGGCGAAGTGTTAGGCGTATATGGAAACTGGTGGAAAAATTTAGATTTTGAAGCGAACAGACGCTTTTATTTATAAATGATTGACTCACTTATATTATTGTTCTTTATTTAAAAATGTTATTTAACAATAAATCATAACAGATAATGAAAATAAATATATTTAACAGATACAATTTCAATTGTATATGATTATGACGTCATTGAAAAAGAAAACAACTGTCTATGATGTTTACTCTTGTTGAATGTAACAACGTTCTATTAGATTTTTTGATCTTCTTTATTCCAAAGCTGTAATATTTAAAAAAAAACGAAATTACTTGAACGAGCATCTTTGACTAAAGCAAATTTTGATATCAGTTATAAAGTTTTAAATGGATAATTAAATTTTCCATGGACCGCGATACTTTCCATCCTTTATTTGGATTTTAATCTAGAATATAAAGTATCTATAATACTCATGTAGAAGAAATCAAAGTTTCAAGAAATAAAATTAATATACCAAAAAGAAATTCTCTCCTTATATTAGCAAAAGCTGTTAAGTTTGTAACATATATACCAGAGTTTGAATGCTTGAACTTGCTAATCTCGGCAACTACAGAAACCGAAAGATATAAAAAAACTTTTTTGCTTATTGAGGAAGTTTTAAAACTACTGCACGCTATTAATATCAGGAAAAAGTATATATTTTTTAACGCTTTTTCTATGTGGTATCATTATGAAATGTTCAAATTTTAATATTACATTTACAAAATGTTTAATTTTACATTAAATAAAAATTTTACGAGTATTTTTGTGCTCTCCCTTATAATCAAAAATAACGAGTTCTTAAATGTAAACATAAACTGTGGAAAAAAAATAAAGTTGTTATCAATTCTTCTGACAGGACTGAGAGTGAACGAATGAAACTGAATTTTGACAAATGTCTAATGAACAATTTTGACGTCTACCTTAATATAGCAAACTGTACTAATATTAATTAAAGAAGCTGATGTACTTCGTAGTTTTTTCATCATGACAGGCACGCAATATCCAAATCTAACACCGCGCCGGCCATAACTAGTGCATTATGTTTATATAACAAGAATTGAGGGGTTAGAATCCGGTAGCATTCGCAAGCAATCCCGTGGCGCTCGTCGTTAAGACGGAAAGGGTAGCGCTAGTTTTTTAGTGGGTATTCCGATGATCAGGGCGCATTCGGCACCTTGGACACCGGCGAGTCCCACATACCAACCCCACTGTTCCCCACTGTTCCCGTGGAGGAAACGCGTAAGGCGTTTTTCAAGGGTTAAAAAAATGAGGTTAGAATCCGGTCTACCCCCATAGGCCCGGATAGTTTCTGATGTTCCTACGAGTAAAAGGGATTCCGGGATCTTATAACACGGAGTTTTCATAAAGTGAAGCCTATGTACACAAATATCAAAAGAATAAATAATGTTCTTATACAATATTATGTTTTTGTGTCCTTCACAAAAAAGTGCGTTTTCACAAATAAATCAAGACCCTGATCCAAATAAATCAACTCAGTAAAGAGCTCAAGGTTACTTCTAATACTACTGGCACATGATTTATTCAAATTAGGAAAAATACTTTTGAAAAAATAAACTTCAATCGAAATATGTTAACCGTCGGCTTATAATTAGTATTTTTTTAAGTCTTAATTCGGCTATTGAGGATATAAATTACTAAGAGAACTAGATTATATCTGTGAGCAAGCGCTTTATTATACGTCATCTATTACCTACCGCTAAAATGCAATAACTTGTATTGCTGTGTTCCGGTTGGTGAGTGAGACAGTGTAATTAAAGGATATAACTAGGATGTAAAGGATATATTTATCTTCAAGTGCTTGTTATAAAATGAATTGATCTTCTTAAGGTTCCTCAAGCCGACAAAGGATTTACAGCTTGATATTCTATAATTTCCCTTCTGACCAAATCACAGCAGTTAATGTCAAAGATTGTCTACTTGCACAGGAGATATTATAAACACAGAAGTGTACACATCAGCTATCTTACTTTGGTCTGTTACGGAAAATGTATTTACAAAAACAAAACCAATAATTTTAATTGGCCGACTCGATGTTCCAGGACCTTGGGCTCTGCAGCCGGCTCATCATTAAACCAATGAGTGTTTGTTTGTTAAATTTACATAAAATCTACTAAATGACTTATTAGAAGTAACCTCGTTACTATTCAAATGATTATGCGACACGTTTTAAAACGATGTCACAGTAACAAATTATCTATTTGAAGTTTTTTCAATTATCCCTCATTTACTATTAATGTCAAGTGTTGAAGTAAAACAAGTGCCATTCATCATACGAGTGTGTGTTCATCCCGCGCGGTATCATAACGCAATTGCAGCGACGTAGTTTTTATAAATACATATGTACTTAGAGTTTGTATTTGACAAAATTCCATTTTGAATCAACACAACAACACAATACAAATCACAATGAATCACTTTTGTTGTGCTCGTCACGTCACACGAATGTGATTACTCCAGGAGTCTGCACGTGTTCATAAACAACACTGTTGAGACTCGCAGACAATATATGTCGACTCTACAGTCGAATGACGTCATGTAAATGTTCTATTGCTGGGCTTTCGAAAATGCTTGGAGGTTATTTTGAGACGTCACTCAAATTTGGTTTGGTGATGATGTTTCCTTCACAACAAAGCACGAGATGAGTTATAAGAACAAATGAGATACAGAAAAACTCAATGGAACTTGTTTGGATTTGTACCAAAGTTTAAAACCACGTCTCTTATCCCCCTCGTTTATCTCAGCTCGAGATGAAAGAAGTTATATAGTAAAAACTACTAAGAACTTAATAAGCACTAAGAACTTAATAAACTACTAGTTTCCGCCCACGGTTTCGCACGCATGTAGACGTTAGGTATCCCATGGCTTTCTCTTTACTCTTGACAACGTGTATGCAAAATTCGATGACAATCGCCTGTGTAGTTAAGCCATGAAAGCGTAACAAACAAACAAACTCAATTTCGCATTAGTAATGATATAATACATAGTTTCAAATTCTTCGTATCTAATCGTAAGACATACGATTTACTCTAAGATATGGGAATGTTCGTATATCTGCTTAAGCTTTGTACATTTGTCTGTCTCTTATTTCCTTGTGTTTATTACAAAAAAACCGTAAACGTATTGCTAAATGATTGTATTTTAAGCCAACAAATGTCAAAACGCAATTGCATACATAACACAATGGCGGAGACAACATGTACAAATTGCTGACGAGTCAGGTCGGGTACCCATTGAATAAATAGCTCTGTAATATTCTTGTATTACGAATAATTAAAATATTGTACATTTATTCACTTCATTATAGATAAATAAAACATTTGTATTGAAAACATTTTTTTTAGAATGTATTTAGTAGGTATAAATATTTAATACTTTCAACAACAAATATATATAAAAGAACTAGGATATATATAAAAGTGTGATATTAGCCTTTACTTACGTATTTAATTACAAGGCAATTGTAACAAAAATATTCTAATTTATACATACAATAGTGTGTTTATTTGTTTATCCTCACTGATTGTTCAAAAAAAATCTTGGAAATTGAAATAAAATAATTAATTAACTAGTTTCCCGAAAAATCCACGACAGCAAAGCGAAATAGAAGCATGAGAACATTAGCTATTTAGAACATACAAGTTAAGCTTTTATAAGGATATTTAAAGATATGAGCAAGGTGGATGATCGGCCTTAGTGAGTGCGGTTAGACGCTGCCCGCTGAGATTTAGTTACGTAGTAATAAATATCGCCGTTGAAGGTCCATGAGGAAGTATAGCCTTTCAATGCTTTCGCCTCAGGCTTCGTAATACCCTTTAATGATACACTTTCGTCGTAACAAGATATTTTGAAGAATTCTAAAACAAAATATTTAGTAAAGGTACGGTTTACTAAATGAATTTATTCGAACAAATTATGAAGTTACTTTTGTTATATTCACTATTGTTATACACAAACATTCGATGCCTGTAAATTCTATTATAAGCAATGTTAGCTTATAATGAACAGTACATTTAACTAAAATAAACATGTCACACTGTTTGACATGTGTCACTGTTGTACTATGACGTAGGAATATGGTTTTCAGCCTTCATCTATAAACAATAGACCTCCGATCTAAACAATTCTGACACTGTGAATGCACCATCGTCTATCTTATCTATGGGACGTTATATCATGTATTATATACATACAAGCATATACATTATATACCGGTATGAAAGCACATAAGCCTTAAGCCAGCAATACAGAGTATTGACGTATGGCAGAGATCAATTGAACTCTGTTCACAAACTCGTTAGCTTACAGCTATTCAATAACATGTATGTAAATCAGTGATTAAATTACAATGAACTCGTATATTTACTTATGTTTTGGTAAATAATAATAATAAATACTAATGACCTCCAGACCGATTTCGGGCACGGCGGCCAATCTCAAGAGAGATTAGCTAACTGCGCAGGACATATTATAGTGCACAAGTGTTTGTGCAAACACAGGTGCGCAGTCTCTTCCCTCACTCTCATAATCCGATGGAACGGCAATCTGACACGACCGGAAAGAGTTCAGGCGCAGGACCAAAGGCTTATACACACTTCCAACTCCGAGATGTAACTGCAAATATTCTGACAGAAAATTCCAAAAACTTTTTATTGGCCCGACCTGGGAATTGAACCCAGGACCTCCGGGTCTGCGGCCTTACATCAAGCCACTAGACTAACGAGGCAGTCATAATAATTATTATTATTATTTTGGTAAATAATACGCCATTGAACATTGCGACAAACACCTTGTAAGACAATATAAACAGTTTAAGGTAGTTTCTTACTAGGAAAAGGGAAATAACATCTTCAGGTACGAATACCGAATGCTCTTCGAGGAAGTAAATGAGCGAATAAGTTTATCATACAAATTGTTTTCCTCAGACTTCACAGTGCGGAGGGTATTAGTAGTATTAAAAAGAACTGAACATTTGTTTGTTTTAAATAATAAATGAAAATAATCTGAACTCCATATGATTATGATGTATGTATAGTATAATACATAGTTAACATTGTTAAAAATAAAACATAATAGATACAGAGAAAAATACCACTTCAATTAAACAAGGCTTATGTAGATCATCCAAGACCTAACTGAGGATTAAAAAACAACAAAAATATTCTGTGATTATAAATAACTACTCCGCCGTGAGTCGTAGCGTAATTTTATATAGTCTATAACCGTTCTTAGTAAATGGACAATACGATTTTTTAAAATCGTATTGGGAGATCTTAAGATTACTGCGTTCAAACAAACTCTTCTATAGTATTAGTATAGACAGCACGACAAAGCCCCGCGGTGATATCCGGTTGCGATCAAATGCGAAATTATTCTCAAGGAATTATTTAATTAAAGCAATCAACGATTGGTATATTTTAGGAAAATAATTGCGTCAAAATCTTTGAATAAAGTAAAGTCGTAGTGGATCAATAGTATAATTTATGTAGATTCAAACATTCTTGGAACAATGATATAAAAACCTCGTCGATGTGTTCGAAATTTGAATTACGGCTTATCAGATTGCACGCGACGAACGACCATCTGCCGTGATCGAAATTGTCTCCTGCTTCAAAGGTCGTTAATTCGATACCTGCTCATTAATATTAATTACTTATCATCACAAATAGGTATTTATATTGTTTTAATAAGAACCTTCAAATTATACTATTATGTTATTTATCAAAGCTAAAAGAGCGTACATGGTCCAATGAATTAAATACGTGGATCGAAAATCATTACTTCCGCATATTCATACATATATATGAACCCACAATAGAACGGCATTTATATTGCGGTGGAAGAACCCTAATAGAAGTCAGAATGGGTCAGTTACAAGCTGATACTGTCAACAAAATCAATTAATTTTTATTAAACGTTTGACCATAAAAATAAAACTGACTATTTTAATGTCCGCTCATTACTATAATGAACATTAATCAACTTCATATTTACGACCCAGTTACTAATTTATACCATTATTTACTAAAGTTGTTGGTGATGTATGTATGTGTGTGAGGTTAGTATATAATGAGTAATGTAAATAAAATAAAGTCAAATTGTTTTCATTGTTGCCGGCGCCTCTAGACTCGTCTGCGTAAGTTGGTCATGGTCTTAACCGATAAGTGTTTTATTATGAATATATTATATTTTATTATACAGCTTCTTATAATTCAAACTAAATAAATAATAAATAATGAAGCGTTGTGGAATAATATTCTAAAAGATTTAAAAATTATTCCACGACGCTGCTCCTTTGCTATTGGGAATTATACATGAGGGAATATGCCGGCAGGTTCCTGCAGTGTTTGATTGAATATAAACCTGCGATATCCAGTTAAAATCTATTTGTTCTATCCACTGAACAATTGCATCTCTTGAAACTAATATGAATTTACTGGTGGTAGGGCTTTGTGCAAGCTCGTCTGGGTAGATACCACCCAATCATCAGATATTCTACCGCAAAACAACAATACTTGATATTGTTGTGTTCCGGTTTGAAGGGTGAGTGAGCCAATGTAATTACAGGCACAAGGGACATAAAATCTTAGTTCCCAAGGTTGGTGGCGCTTTGGCTATGTAAGCGATGGTTGACATTTCTTACAATGCCAATGTCTAAGGGCGTTTGGTGACCACTTACCATCAGGTGGCCCATATGCTCGTCCGCCTTCCTATTCTATAAAAAAAAATACATCAAGATGATCATTATCTCCAGCATTTTGAAGAGCATTAAAAACTATTAGGGCTATTAACTATTCAATGCGTTTGTAATGATAGAAATTATTTCAGCTTATCGGTAGGTGTAGTATGCGGAGTTTTTTGAAGATTGTTCTACGTATAAATTATTAAACGCTGAAATCTAGGTTAGTTGGGATGAAGACCTGGTTAATGAACTCATTTGTTGCGGTGTGAGGCGTATGCGCTAATACAACAGTTGTAAAAGATCACCTCAACATCCCCTTTCTTAGTTTTGCTTTTATTTGCCATACTTGAAATACCAGGACAATTCAGAAGATTGCAACAAGCTTCTGGGGAACTAGCCATTACACAAACCGGCGGTAAAAGTTTATTAGTATAAAAATAATTTAATTTGATTTAAAACTAGAAAAATTGTAAACGTTAAAAAGTTAACCATTTAAATTTTTTTTTATTTCTCGAAATTATAAAATTGATTTAAATAAAGAATCTTCAGACAATTTTTAACGTAAATTATTGTTTCAGTGATTCGTTACACAAGTAAGCATTTCATTGTTTCTTTTTTTAATTATTTCTCACGAGGAACCCTTTTGCACATACAAAGGGGTCACCCTATGCGGTTACATCTGCCATGCTTGGTATGGTAATAAAGCTATATGCATTCATGTGTACGAGCTTACTGGCTTCGGACATATATCTGCTTTAACGTCCTATGCAATATTTTGAACATTAAACCTTCCCGTAGTACAAAACAATATGCATGTTTGAGGTGACTCCTGATTGATTTCAACTCCAGTAATGTGAGTGAAGTTTAATGATTATTCTTTCCATTTTGTATAGAAAACTTGATTCTTTCTGAATGACACTAAAGTTTGGTTTACAGAGAGATATAAAAGTAGTCGGCATTTTAAATATACTGTAAAATATAAAAATAAAATCTTTATTTTATTTAACACGGTGTTAGGTAATTGTACAGTCCCGTCTTTATTCTACCGCTCTTTCATGTTCTACCGGTTTATTAGGTTATGATTTATACATCTTACAGTGCCAATTTCGATGGTCGATGGTATACTTACCGTCAGTTCCGTATTTATTTGTATATATATATATTAAATAATCTCACGAAATTAACGTAATTTTATTTCTTAAAAAGTTTAATGTAAAGTGGACAACATAACGTAATGTACAAGTTGACGCGGGTCTCCGAATAACAGCCTCTAAATAACAGCCTGGAGCTTTAAACTAAAACAATTACTACACAAACGCGTCCACTTTGCGGTCTAGAAAATACAAAAGGTGTTTATTTTGAAAGCTTATTCGGGCATCTGTAGCCCGAATATTCTGTGTTATTATTAGAGGTCCATTGAAATGTTATAGCGAAACAAGATACAGATTAAATATAAACATGTGAGAATCGAACCTCAATATAAATACGTACAATTTGTTGAACTAAAAATACTTTGATCAAAAACGTTAAATTGAAAATACTAAAAAATAAATAAAAATATAATATACACATAGATATATACATATAACACATTTTTGTAAATATATGGCAAGTCTTAGTGAGTATCATCACCTACTATAGGTATGGATGGTGGATGAGCATATGGGCCACCTGATGGTAAGTGGTCACCAAACGCCCATAGACATAGGCATTGTAAGAAATAATAAACATCGCTTTCATCGCCAATGCGCCACCAACCTTGGGAACTAAGATGGTATGTCTTTCATAAAAAGGATATCATATATCTTTCTCCAATATTCCAATTTCACGTCCCTTGAAGGAAACATAATATAAATAACATAAAGGTAAAAGGGATGTTCAAAGTAATAATCATTAAATCAATCGCCCGGAGCTTTGGGCCGCGTTTACATCGGCTGTATAAAATTATCATTGACCTGAATAAATTAAACAAATTACGGGGTAAACGACCCCGTCCTAGTTATAATTGATGTAACTCTATATAATACTGATAAACCACTTTGAAGCTTTCCTAGAAAATAATGGTAAATTCAACTAAAATATACATATATGTACGTATAAATTTGCATAACATTTTCATTTTTTTATTAATTAATATATAGGGATCTTAATGCAAAGAAGCAAATATATTTGATTGAAAAAAATACATATGTATTTATATTGAAGCTCAACGGAGTATGACGTCACACTCTCTGAAGATGACCGGCGTCCCTCTACCGTGACCTGCACG
Source organism: Nymphalis io (assembly GCF_905147045.1). Lineage (NCBI taxonomy): Eukaryota > Metazoa > Arthropoda > Insecta > Lepidoptera > Nymphalidae > Nymphalis > Nymphalis io. The sequence goes on from NC_065889.1 coordinate 14,543,523, forward strand.
GTGAAAGTACTTTCTATAGAAAATTATAGATTTTTATCATACCCTTAACTTACATTTATCAATATAATTGTTTTAAAACAATATAAAAAATCGTAGCAATTTATTAAACAACTCGGGGATTTACGTGAAATTTTGTAGCTGAACCTTCACCAGGAAAAAAAAATAGTAACAGATTTGTTCAGTAAAAATATGAATACTTGTATTATTTTATACTAATGTTATTCAGGTAAATCAACAATAATCATGATTATGGCGTTTCCCAGCCCGATTTCCACGGTTGCCGTTCCCAAGGAAACTCGCGAACTACGGATTATACTTTATAAAACTTTTTATAATAATTTACTTAGTGATAGAGCTTTGTTCAAACCCACTCAAAAAATGTAAATGTCCCACTACTGGGTTAAGGCTTATTTTACCACCTTACATTAATGAGTAGATGGAACATTTTCATCCGACGACGCTGAGCACCAGATGAATTATAAACACAAATTGCATGAAAATTAAATGGTGCTTGCCTCGATTTGAACTCGCAATCTTCAGTTAAGATTCTTACTACTGAGCAATCTCGACTCTAGTAATTCTATATCTCGTTGAAATACATAAAGCAAAGCTGTAGATAGGCAATTAATATATCAGCGAGTAACTAAACGCGTAAATCTGTCGACGTAACCTGCGCTGCGGAGGAGCTGATATTGAATAACTTAAAGATGCGAACCGCTTGTGTTGCTGAACGAGTTAACGACTTCTAGTTTGTTCTCGAAATAGCGTGCAGAAATATACGCATAATATTTAATAGTTGTGAAATTATTTTACACAAATTCGGAGGGGACTGACTGGCTTCAGTAAAAACATACTTTTGACAAATCAATTTACCAATTCAAAGAGTAATGAATTAAATATAATATTTTAAAATACAAATTTATTGTACAATTTAAAAAGTGTGCAAGATTTCAGCTTAATCGCTGAAAGTTCAAAATTCTTATACTAAAAGTTGAATACGAAAAAGTATCATTAAAAAAACCGATTTGATTCAATTGTTAGTTTGTTAGCTTTTAATTATGCCTACAGGGCACTGATTACTTTTCTTTTGTCACGTAAGAGGAAATGATAAGAAGTAGATTGATAAAAGTGAGTCGAGAGAACAAAATACTTAAACTGTCAACAATAGATGCATTTCGACATTTGGCAAATCAACTTAGTCACCTGTAATTTTCATTCTGAATATTTTCTTTTATATAATATAGTTCATAGAAAATATTAATTTCAAAACCAACGAAAATACACTCTAAATAAATCTCAATCTACAAAGAATCAAACGTAAAAAGTATACGAGTATAAACATTATAATTTGTAAAAACGATGTAAAATATCTTATCTACAATTATACTAAACAGCAAAAAACGCTCACAAAGTCACCTGAATGTGAGTAATAAAACATTATATATGTTTTTTTATTTAGCTAGTAAACTTTAGTTCCCAACCGTTTTACCGATTACAAAACGCCTCGTAAATTTGTCGCTGGAGCGCAGCAATACGGCTGCGAACTAAGCTAAACTAAACAACTAGTAAATCTTCTAATGAGCAAATTCTTAGAATAGTATAAATACCTAGACTCTAGTAGAGGAACGCAAGACGCGCCTAATGACCACAGAATTGGTTTTTATAATAGCTTTTCCTGATCAATGTTTGCATGTTATTTTTATTTCAAATAGATAGACAGATTAGCAAATGCTTTTTGATCTTGGCACAGTAAGGGACGTTTAAAACCTTTACATCGCCATGCGTCACCAACCTTGGAAACGAAGATGTTTTGTCTCTCGTCCCTGTTAATACACAACGACACATCCTTCAAACCCGGAACACAACAATACAAAGTATTGCTGTTTGGCGGTAGAACATGTGATTAGTGGATGGTACCTTTCCAGACAGGCTTTAATTGATCTGAGACCATTGTGTCATAGTAGACCAGACTGGGTACCTAGTTGTTCCACTGACAAATAGGAAAATAAAAAAGAAGCAAAAATAATAATAAAATTAAAAAAAATTTTTTTATCAAAAGCTAAAACTAAACTATAACCGAGAAGGTACAGCGGTTAACACACGTGAATCTTCGGAATGAAGAAGTCAAATCCGCGCTCTTATCGTTAAATGTCCATGTGCTTATTTTTTGTTACCAACTCATCTTGTGCTCGGCGGTAAAGGAAAACCGTGAGGAAATCTATGTAGATTTCCTACAATTTCATAATACACATGTGTGTATGATTAAGCTGCACACCTTTTTAAGCGAGTGGACTTTTGGCCCAGCAGTGGGACATTTACAGGCTTTACTTACTACCTCCTTCAAATCCATAGTCGCAATATCTCATTTAAAAAATATATTTTCGATCTTTATAACATAAGTATCAACTTTTAATCCAAAGAAACACACATCAAAGAGCTGCTTATTAATTTCTAACGCTTATATAAACGAGTACGACAGCACACTAGCTTACTGTATATAACTACTAGTTACTCTTTATATAACCAAAATACAATAGTGTAAAACATACTCCTCACAAAATCCACATGCTTTTCACACAGAACAAGCACTCTACACACCAAAGAGACTATTCATCGCGTCCCGATTTCAATCACAGTTGTGGTTAATTCAGGCATACGATTTATTTATACGTACAAACGTACATGTAAATAGTAAAATAACAAGTGTATATAATCAGCGTCGGCAGTATATTATATTATTTAACATTGACCACCCCCCAACACACGACCGAAGCCTCTTCAATCCGTCTCCTTACAGTCAATATCGTCGGGGAAAGTGTTTGCTTCTATAATAAAATCCGCCAGATGCTTTTAACTTCTCCAATCAATAAATCTAAATCTCATGTTCAAATATACTAGTCCAAGGTTTCGCTCGCTTGTGAAGGGTGGATGTAAGCTGATCAGTACTCTATGTATCCCTGACAACGTTTATACAAATTTTCGTGACGATCGGTTGAGTAGTAAAGACATAAAAGTATCTGGTGATAGGATGTTAAACATCCGCCTGGCTTGTTATCACCGTACGCTTGGTGTAAAACTCTTGAAGTGGCTTGCAGCCGCGTTTCGAGGTCAGCCGGCGTACAGCCAGTACCCTAGCGGGTATTGTCGCGATGGGTGTTGGTCCAATGGAGACGGCTGTTGAACCAATGCCGGGGGAAACTGTATTGACCTGCCGGACAGGGAAATCCAAAGAAACAGCTGTTCCGCTAGCCACCCGTGGCATAGTACAGGGGCCCGAGCGTGCCTAATCAGCTCGCGAAGCTGCCTCACCAGGCCACGCATAATCTCGAGGTGGATCGTCGTACCGGTTGGTGACCGGAAGGTTTCCCGGCGGCCACTTCCGAGGGTGTTCGGGGGCCCTTCCGTCCGGCGGGTCAGTGTATTTTTCCTTTTGGCAACCACTTGGGGAAACACGCCTCCACACTTTGACCATCCCTATCGTGGCAATACGTCGCTCGCTTCACGTCTCTTTTCCATTTTTTTTCCCCTAATGGTAGCGCAACAAAACAGAAATAACGGTCGTACAGCAGTCCACAACCCCACTATACCCTCGCTGTTTGAGGTCGAGTTCTCTAACATCCGTGGACTCCACGCTAACCTCAACGCTGTCCACCACCATCTCGAGACAGCACGGCCAGCAATGTTGTTTCTCACGGAGACAAAAATACTCCGTCCTGCCGATACCAGCTACCTTAATTATCCCGGCTACACGCTACACGCTTGATATGATTGAATCCTTCAAAGCGAAAGCCGGAGTATGCTTGTTCGTCAGGACGGATGTTTGCTGTCACCAACTGCGCTGCTTGGAGGACCCCTCCTTCTCCATGTTGGTGGTACGTGTGGACCTCTGGTTCATCAGAGTCGAGTCTACGTGTGCCTCTACAGATCCCACAATGGTAACTTGGAGACAAGCTGATTATTTGACCATCTTAGTCGGGTGGAAGATGCTGCGCAAGAGCAGTTTCCTACAGATTTCAACCATGATTCGTGGTGCTGGAAGGACTGATCATGCTTTTGCTCTCACACATGACTTGACCCAACTGGTTGATCAGCCCACCAGGATCCCAGACATTGATGGGCAAGCACCTTCTCTACTGGACCTTCTGCTGACTTCTCACCTGGTGAAATATCAGGTTGTGGTTCAGGCTCCTCTTGGCTCTTCGGATCACAGCCTTATATCTACCAGAGTGCCACAGGCCAAGCTGCCGCCACTAGCGGTATGCAAACGTCGCGTTTGGCACTATAAGTCGGCGGATTGTGACGGTATGCGCGATTACTATGCGTCGGTCCCTTGGAAGGAATGTTGCTTCAGTGGGAATGACCCGACAGCTAGTGCCGCTGCTGTTGCTGGCGAGATCATGTTGGGAATGGAATACTACATTCCTAGCTCAGATCTCGTCAGTAGGAGTACGCGTAGCCGTTGGTTCACTCGTGAATGTGCCGATGCTGTATCATCTAACCGAACCGAAACAGCCTGTGAATGTCCCACTGCTGGGCTAAAGGCCTCCTCTCCTCATTTTGAGGAGAAGGTTTGGAGCTTATTCCACCACGCTGCTCCAATGCGGGTTGGTGGAATACACATGTGACAGAATTTCAGTGAAATTAGACACATGCAGGTTTCCTCACGATGTTTTCCTTCACCGTAAAGCACGAGATGAATTATAATCACAAATAAAGCACATGATAATTCAGTGGTGCTTGCCCGGGTTTGAACACACGATCATCGGTTAAGATTCACGCGTTCTTACCACTGGGCCATCTCGACTTTTTATCAGTAAGCATCTAAGCAGGCGGCATATCGCAAGTGAATCAACGGCTACATTAGCGGGGCATCTAACATTGACTCACTGAAAGCAAACTATAATAAAAATTCCAAGTCCTGTAGAAAGGCATACACGAGAGCGGATGCACAGCGCATTGTACAGATTGGTCATGACCTTGTTTCGCATCCTAGGGCCTCCCGTAGCTTCTGTCGTCTGACCAAGTCTGTGCAAAACAATTTCTGCCAACCTTCGCTGCCACCGCTCAGAAATCCGGATGGATCGCTAACTCACAGTCCGCAAGAGCAAGCTGATCTCCTGGCTAAACTCTTTGCCGACAATTCCGTCATCGATGATTGTAGTGCGCTGCCACCTACAATACCTTCATGTGGCCATAAGATGCCTGACATTAAAATCAGGCAACGTGATGTGCGTGCGGAGCTGCAATCACTTGATGTACGGAAAGCTAGCGGTCCCGATGGAATACCAGCCATAGTGCTGAAGAAGTGCGCAGCGGAGCTGTCTCCTGTGTCAACGCGCCTGTTCCAACTTTCTCTCTCTTCGGGATGGGTGCCGGAGGCTTGGAGAAGAGCTAATGTGCAAGCGGTTCCCAAAAAAGGGGATCGGTCTGACCCGGCAAATTATCGGCCAATAGCTATCATCTCGATACTTTGTAAGGTGATGGAACGGATTTTAAACAACCAACTGATCCATTACCTAGAAGATCACTGTTTAATTAATGATCGTCAGTACGGGTTTCAACTAAAACGGTCCACAGGTGATCTTCTAGCGTACGTAACACACCTCTGGGGTGAAGTTATCGACAAGCATGGAGAATCGTTGGCTGTCAGCCTCGATATCTCCAAGGCTTTCGACAGGGTCTGGCACAGAAGTCTTCTCTCCAAGCTGCCGGCATATGGTCTGCCTGCTCAGCTATGCACCTGGATTGCCAGCTTCCTACACAAGCGTAGCCTTCGTGTTTTAATTGATGGTTGCGCTTCACAATTCTATGTAGTGAATGCTGGGGTCCCCCGGGGTCTGTGCTATCTCCCACACTCTTTCTTTTGCATATCAATGATATGCTCTCTCTTAGGAACATACATTGCTATGCAGACGATAGTACAGTGCATGGTGGATACCACGGACGCGCAGTGGCTGGGTGAGCGGAAATTGAGGAGAGGCAGAAGGATCTTGTCATTGAACTCGATAGGACGTTAGAGCTCATCGCCAAATGGGGCTCTGATAATCTTGTTGAGTTTAATGCCAAGAAAACACAGGTATGCGCTCTCACGGCGAAAATGTCAACATTTTCCCCTCTTCCCTCCCTCTGTGGTACTCCGCTGGTGATGCAAAGCAAAATCGCCATGCTGGGGATTGACGTTCGCTGCGACCTTAGTCCAAGGGCTATCGAGGCTGTTATAAAAACAGCTTCACGGAAACTCGGAGTTCTGAACAAGGTGCGGCGTTTTTTCAAGCCACAATAACTGTGCCTGCTGTACAAAACACAGGTACGGTCTTGCGTGTAATATTGCTCGCACCTTTGGGATGGCTCCGCTAAGTACCTACTGGAGGCCTTGGACCGGTTGCAGCTACGTGCAGTACGCATTATTGGCGACGTAAAGGTCATAAACACCCTTGTACCTTTACAATTGCGTTGTGAGATAGCAGCACTGAGGAATTATTCTCTCTAATTCCTGCTTCCCCCTTCCTTCTTAAGTCCACGCAAGCTGGTTCTCGATGCCACCGCCTAACTGTAACATCAATTCCATCGCGAACAAAGAAATTTGGCAACTCCTTTCTTTGTCGCAGTTCCAAAAAATGGAATTCCTTACCAGCTCATGTGTGGGGAACACGTGAGCTGGTAAGGAATCCTCTTACAACCCGGGTTCCTTCAAACGAGGCGTGAAGAGGCATCTTGCGGGCCGGCAAGGCGAAGGCGGCTAGTGCAGAACGTTTTCCTTGTCTGTACTGGCCGTCGTCGCGTTTGGACTCTACTACCATCAGGTGGAGTCATTTGCCCTTCCGGCATATATATAAAAAAAAAAACAAATTAACTTTCGCATTTATGTATTTATTTATATGATATAAAATATTTTTTCTGTTTTTACAAACCTATGTAATTAAGCTGACAGAAAAGTGTAACGAGTTTCTTGTCGATTGTTCTCTGTATAATCTTATGAAATGTTGATTTTCAAATGTATCTAAGAGCCTACTTATATAAAGTATGATTCAAATTGATTGTTATTTATCGTAGTATCTTATATTAATATTTTTGTAGCGAAAATTAAATTTAGGTATAACGGTATAATATAAATTTAATTTAGGTATAACACAATAACGATATTCATTGTAAACATTAATTAGAGGTTTAGCTAAACACAGATGTTTCTTTCTATCGTCTATATAAATATTATAATTCTGAAGAGCTTGTTTGTTTTTTCTTACAAGTAAGCGCGTTATCTCTGAAACAACCAGATGGAATTGCGAAAATATTTTTGCAATTGATATCCTCATTCTTTAAGAACGATATAGGTTAGATTTAAAACTACGTTTGTCATTGTTATGTTATGGCATTCATAGGAAGACAATATTAAGTAATCGCCGCCCTAAACAACATTATAGGTAAAGTAAGTGATTTATATAAGAGATATAAGTAGATATTATCCTGATGGCGTGTGCTCGGAACGCGTAATATCCGTTGGCCTTGCAGCTAGATGCTACACTTACAGATGCGCTCATACATTTTAACCAACTTTGTCGTAGCCGAGTGAAGTAATGCACTTTGATGTTTTAATTATATTTTTGTCAGCAGTTACAGGTTTAATAAATTGCGGAAAAGTATATTTAGTTATTACTTTAATTGATTCCAGCAAGTGATTTGGCTACTTTAGTATGGCGGACGATAACCATATTGGTATTTTTACATTTATAATATAAGAATGCATCTGTTTTTCATACAAGAAAACTCTCTGATAAATGTGCTTTGTAAATCCAATTTTAATAGTACGAGTATATAACATTTTTATAAATTAAAAAAAATAACAATTATATATTTTAAGAGATTTTAATGTGAAATATCTATTCGCGCCTCGTGAGAAAGAACGATTCGAGCGTAAGTCATAAAAGGTTATAATGTTCGTGAATCTCACTTAATTGACCACAATATTATACATATTACATAATCATAAATGTTGTTTGTATAGTTCCGATGACCTTGCTGTAACATACACTTGTAGCACTCAAGTTAAATGAACAATAAATATTTGTTTTAACAACAAAACATACGAATTAGACAATACCAATAAATAATATATTTAACGAAGCATTCTGCTTTTACTTTTTTAGAAAATATAAGTGACAGCTAAAGTCAAATTTGAGTATTGATAAAATTAATTTTGTGTTGTGCGTACAAATATAAATATACGACAACAATATAACCTATTCTTATCGTCTTAATCATTAGAAGCTTATCTATCTATATTGAATAGAATGACAAAAATTATAACCATTTAGAGAAACTTATCAAGAAACCTTTATCAAAAGGAATTTATCAAAATATTGGTATACGTGATAAGAACCTAAAAAGGCAATAGACAGAAAAATGGACCTGCCTAGTCAAAGTCATTCCAATGGCAGTAAGAGTAAAGAAGAATAAGCTACTCTAACCTTGAGATCTAAAATACACTGTGGTATGCATTATGGATTCATGAAAAAATAGCGTTTAGAACATACTCGAAATAGCTATCGGAACTTTGTAGATAGATAGAAGTGCATATAAGTAGATAAATGGAAGAGTGTTGTAATATAAATAAACATATATTAATCAAATCGATAGAGCCGAGATGGCCTAGTGGTTAGACCGCGTGAATCTTAACCGATGATCGTTGGTTCAAAGCAAGCAAAACTGAATTTTCATGTGCTTAATTTGTGATAACTTTTTTACATTTACCGGGAAGGCAAATGACTCTACTCCACCTGATGGTAAGTGGTAGTACAGTCGGGAAGAATGATCTGCACTAGCCGCCCCCGCCTTGCCGGCCCGCAAGATGCCTCTTCACACCTCGTTTGAAGGAAGCCGGGTTGTAAGAGAAGGGGAACACGTGAGCTGGTAAAGAATTCCATTTTTTGGAAATGTGACACAGAAAGGAGTTGCAAATTTCTTCGTGCGCGATGGAATTGATGTCACAGTTAGGCGGTGACATCGAAAGCCAGCACGCGTAGACTTATGAAGGAAGGGGGAAGCAGGAATTAGAGAGAATAATTCCTCAGAGCACTCGCCGTGATACAGTCGATAGAAAGCGCTTAGCGTTGCTATCTCTCGCAATTGTAACGGCTCGAGGGTGCTTGTGACCTTTACGTCTCCAATAATGCGAACCGCTCGTCGCTGCAACCGATGCAAGGCTTGCAGTAAGTACTTAGCGGAGGAGTACTTATCCCAAAGGTGCGAGCAATATTCAACGCAAGACCGTACTTGTGTTTTGTACAACAGGCACAGTTGTTGTAGCGTTTAAAAAACGCCGCACGTTGTTCAGAACTCCAAGATTCCGCGAAGCTGTTTTTATAACAGCCTCGGTGTAATCCCTTGGACAAAGCCGCACCGAACGTCAATTCCCAGCATGGTGATTTTGCTTTGTATCTCCAGCGTAGTGCCACAATTCATCTCGTGCTTGACGATGAAGGAAAACATCGTGAAGAAACATGCATGTGTCTAATTTCACTGAAATTCTGCCACATGTGTATTCCACCAACCCGCATTGAAGTAGCGTGATGAGGACAAGGCGTCCTCAGCCTAGAAGTGGGGTATTCACAGGCTGTTACTGTAACCAAGAACTGTTTGTTGTGCTTACTATGTGCATTAAGATAGAACTATTAGCAAGCCGTATGGAATATGTAAATCGAAGATTTGTTTATCTCTACTACTTCTACCTTTACAATAGGCTATAGACTTCAAATAATAAATGTCAAAAGCGTTAAGTATTAAGAACAATGTAGTATAACGACTTGCGTCATATCAGTCAATAACTATTATTACTATACTGTATTAAAATACGTAATAATTCTATCTCGCTACGAACTAGCGTCTATCACAACCTTCAACGCGAACAATGTCAATGGATGTTCCGACGTGTGCAACGTGCCGTGACAAAACTTTGTGACAATCACTTTGCGTCATTTCTCTCAATACCATACCATTATATATGTCAGAATATATTGTTTTAATTGATTGCAATGTATATAAATATTATTGTAGAGTATATAATCAGAAAATATATAATATCATTTAGTGATTATCGGAAATACATATATCACTAAAATGGATTATCATCAAAGCTCTTTCACAAGACTCTGGTTGTATTTGATTTTAGTCGAGTTTTTTAACATAATTTATCATATAAATAAAAACCTGTAAATATCCATACACGTGTCAGATATATATTTTTCTTCCAAAATATTTTACTTAGTCACAGCAGTCCAGTTTTTGGGAAAAGTTAGGTTCCCTTAACCGATGTTCTGGTTCAAACCAGGACAAACAAAACTTATTTTTTTATGTTAAATTAGTGTTTATAATTTATCTCGTGCTCAGCGAAAACAACGTGACTAAGCTAGCAGTCAGATGAAAATCTACCATATGTATACATCAACAGGCATTGGAGAATCATGGTGGAACCAGCTCCAAGAATCAAAAGGTAAGGATGTAGTAGCGCAGCAATGGAACGTATATAATTATTTACCTTTAATAATATTTAGCTTAAACTTCTAAAAATTAAGAATAAATTTAACTAATCGTGTTTGTTGTGTACCTTTTTTTTTAGACCGTTAAACAAATAAATAAATAATAATCAATGGTTTGGATGTGGGCGTTAACAACTTCGACACATTTTATATTATCGAAGTGTCTTTTTTACAAGTTCCTGAATAAAATTATCTTATCTTTATCTAAATTCATGTTACATTATTACGAAGCGAAAGAATATAAAAAAAACTACTTTATTTACTTCATATTCTTCGTCGTTCATCGTGTCTTTTCATAAGAATCCGTTTCTATCTCAATGAAGATTTTGCAAGAAATAAACGCTTTAGTCTATACAGAATGACTCGTATATAAGATTAGTTTTCGCGAAGGAACAAACAATTTCACAAGTCAGTGACATGCCGTACTACGTACCTTAGGTAGATATGCGTTGGAAATTTTAGATAGGTAATTTAAAAATGATATCAATTTTCTTTTCCAACAAGTTGTCCAAAACAAGACTAGAAAAGTTATATATATAAAAGTTATACATTATATAATAAGTTATGTATTTAAACCAAGGTTGGCGGCGAATTCACAAGGTGGTGACCACGAACCATCAGGTGGCACATTTGATAACCTATCTAAAAAAAGAAATAGCTTTAAAATGTAATATAATGTGACATTACAAAAACAAATCAACATATAAGAAAACGTCAAACCTCGTTCTTTTAAAGTCGGTTATCGAGCGTACACTCATAACTACACACAGTGTTACTTATCTTCAGTTCAATCTCCATAAATATACGAGCGCGCAATTTTCTCGTTATTGGAACTATTATGTATTTATTACTCGTGTAGTAAATAATAATTACGATGAACACCTTAAGCGTATATAATAAACTACGCTCGAGATTATTTCGATAGTCGTAATCGCTTTCGTTAATAAACGGTTGGATCTACGCGATCGCGTTCATTTCGCTACACGAACAAACAACGATAACCGCAACATTCCAGTATTGCAATGGGCCACCTGATAGTAAGTGGACACCGCAGCCTATAAGCATTAGTACTGTAAGAAATGTTGACTTTTCCTTATGTTTCCAATGCGTCATCAACCTTGGAAACTAAGATGTTACGGCCCTTGTGTCAGTAATTACACTGGCTCATTAACCCTTCAAACCGGAACACAACAATACTAAGTATTGCTGTTTAGCGGTAGAGTATCTGATGACAAGTTTGCACAAAACCCTACCACCGACTAACTCAATCAATCAATGGAATACACACATTACTTACGATACAAATAAAATACTAGAACTCTCTCTGCAACTGTAAAAACCTAACAACCAAGCCAATAAGACTATAAAATAACGTATTATAAGGCGTTATAATTCGTTTAATTCATATTTTTTTTTAGAACATTTAATAATACAAGATGTATATAAAATTGAAATATCTAATTGAACCATACTGCTCAGTTTTGCCTCACTTTACTAAGTCATACGTTTTTTCAAATGTAGTATGTTTTTAGCCAAGGTCACGGTCATCTCGCGATACACACACATTCTTTTCTCATCGTCCAAACGAAAATCAATCATTTGAGACAAAACAAGGGGTAGTAATGATGTAACCCACCCTACCCTTTATTTTTCACACATTAATTTAATAATTTTAATGTAAATATATATGACAGTCGAAATAAAGTACACGTTTTATCATGGGATCTCATCTTAGCTAATAATAACATTAACTGTGTTTTTTTAACTAAATATAACATTAAAAATAAACAAATTTAACACAGCGTAACGTTAACAACTTACTCGCTTATAAATTAAATTTTTAAATATATATGGCAGATATATAACATCCTAAATTTTAAGTACAAGCCGAGATGGCAACGTGGCTAGCACTTGTGAATGTTAACCGAAGATTGTGGGTTCAAACCCACGCATGCACCACTGAGGTTTTATGTGCTTATGATTCATCTCGTACTCGACAACGGTACGAGATGATGATTCGATTTAAATTCTGGATTGGAGTATTGGAGCAGCCTCGTGTAATAAGCTCTAAACCTAACCTACAGGAGAACCTAACCTTTGCCCAGCTGTGGGACATTAACAGGCTATTTTATATCAGAACACGCTAGTTGGGCCTCAATATACTCAACATAAAAGCATATTAGATAGGCGGTATTAAAATACAAACGAGAGCTATCAATTTCAAAAATGACAAATGACTTTCCAGCCGACTGTCATAAAACTTATCACCAAGCCCACGTGAACGAAAACTCTGAATATAAAGTAGAAAAGACACGAACAGACAACGCTAAATATAGAGTACATATCTGATAGCCAGTTCAACGTCAGTATCGTATTTTCCAGCGTCAGTAGCGCAATGGCATGAGCCGCGAAGTAAAAGTCGCAGGCTCGGTCCTAACCCTTGAGCTATTGTCGTCTTCACTCCTAAAACAAGCGCTTTGTACGCTTAATTGGAGGGTAGTATTAAAAAAAAAACAAAGTATCGCGTTTTTTTCAATACTTTCAGCGTTGGCGAAAGAACTCAAGAAAAAGAGTTTTTATTTTCAAAAGTGAGTGTTTTCAATTTACTACATGAAACGTTTTTTATTTGTGAAATGATTTTGAGAAGTTCGTTTTATTTTTAAGGAGTGATGTCATCAATAAAGTCGAGACTAATCGTATAGGAAACTTTTATATACAAAACGTGTCTTTATAAATCACCCGCAACTTCACCCGATTGTTAGGGGGCGTGGGGCATGGGTTAGCTACAGGAAAAGCTTCTGTCTTTTCTTGGGATTCAAGCTTGCTTCATACCAAATTTCATCAGATCGTCATCATTGGTTCAGTGATATAAAACACAGACAGACATAGTTATTTTCGCGTTTATTTTATAAGTAAAGATTTCAACCAAACTCGAACTCTGAACGCGATCGTAAAATTTCAGACAGTAACATACGAAATTGTCTATAATAACTATCACAATAAAACGATACACACATCAATACAGTTCAACACTGTAAGTTGGTTTCCAATATTTTAAAAGTTTTTTGAGAATATTGCAGCCGAGTCTGTTTTGTCATTTTTTGGATTCTGTTGTTAACCCTACTGAATTGTTTCACAAAAAACTCCAAACTACGTTGTCAAGTAAATTAACTAATAGTTTTCTAATACTAATAATTTATTTAATTTATTTTAATAATTACTTATTTATTTTCACACTAACTAAGAATACCAATAAAAGTAAGGATTTCAGTTGAAAATTACACGCACTGTTTTGGAGATTCTAATCAAGTAGAATAATTAATATTTTAATGAGTCATAAAAAATTAAACTTCTCTTGGCATAAAATCGAATAATTCTTATCATTATACATCAATTGCATTTATTATTAACTTATATTTGAATACGTAAAATAAACAATAACTTACCATTAAATCTCAACTTGGAGTGACACGTTGCCAACTTCAGCGGCTATGAAGCGTCCTAACTCCACGACGGCCTCGCGCTAACTGAATCCCTGGAGCTTACAGGTTTGAGCTTTCAGCTTTTAACTTATAATTTTCAGCGGGGAATTTTCAATAGCTGATTGAATAGAGCTTCACTGCTTTCATGATATAATCACAAACATCGATGAAAATATTATGTAAAGAGACTATTTTTTTTTAATAATGAATATTTCCATTGTTCTTCCATAATACCGTTACAATATTTTTAACTTCTATTTTTTATATATTAATTAAAATATCTCCATGGACATATTATCGGTGCCTCTTGTGTATGTTTTATATTATTTGAATTTACGTTACTTTTAATGTCCATACATGATGATTGACGACCGCATCTTTTAATTACACTTTTCTTGATTGACCCGCAATGTTACGTGTCATTCGTGTAATTCGGGATACTTGATTACAAGCTGGTCTGAATAGTATCATCTTTATTAAAGATACTAATTTGTGCGGCTACACGTTAAGCTTGTTTTTGGATAAGGAAACTAAGATCTCATTTACTATACAGTTTTAATTCCATCATGTTTATGTTGCAATAATTACAATAAAGTCAGTGTAATAGCTTGTGGTTAATTGATCGCAGACAATATCCATCTGATCAATATTCGCTATTATTACATTTAATGAGTTTATTCCTCTAACAAAGCACGTTTGTTATTGTGTTGTTATTGTGTTTAAGCTGAAAGTAGTTAGTATAAAGTACAATTAATGTAAGTGGAAATTAATAGAACCAGCGACGTTAATTTCATTAACCTAACAAGTTAAGGTAAACTTATAACACTAATTTTCCGACCCTTCGAAATCTTGCTCTTAGATAATGTTTGCTGTGCAATATAAACGATGAGTGAGTGTTTATTTCCATACAGAATCGAAGTATCAATATATTGGATATACATACAATGCTGACTCAGTAATTACTAAGTTTCTTGCCGGTTCCTCTCCGATTTTACTTTCCGAATCAGTGGTAGCTTTACAATAAATTATCCTGTAACATAACGATTCAAAAGAGGATATAAGATCCTTTATGAATAAAGTCTATTTTGATTTCGATTTTTTATTTTAATGGCATAAAAAAAATTGGTGCTTACATATGTTATTTATTTGTGTTTTTTAAATAGCTTATGGTTAATTTTATTTTCTACATAGACTGTCGTAGGAGATAATCTTGTGCATTTTTTTATACATATTAATAGGATTTTTTAAAAATATACTATCCTGTTTTTATAAAATTGGTAGACGTACGGGCGTCAAATGGTCCCCATGCTGGAATGTAGTCACAATTTTTACATAGATAATGGCTCTGTAAGAAATATTGACGGTTTCTTACATGACAATGCGCCACCAACCTCGGAAACTAAGATGTTATGTCCATTGTGCCTGTGGTTACACTGGCTCAACACACACACTCATTCAAACCAGAACACAATAATACCAAGTATTGTTTTTCAGCTGTAGAATATCTGATAAGTAGGTGATATCTACCCAGTCGGGCTTGCACAAAGCCTTACCACCAAGTAACTTATAATGAAGTTCATAAATTATCACTATGTACACTGCACTAAAGCAAGCAGTTTTTCTTCTGAGAAATTTCTTCAATACATTCTCAGTTTAAGTGCAATTGCGCAGAAAATATATCCAATTGCATTTCTATCTTCAGCTGCGTGTTTTAGAAAAGAATTGAAGATAAAATTTATATCTCTTATCTTGATTTAACTTCGAACAAATTTTACAACATGTACGTTTCATACCGAAGTTGATAAAAAACAAATGAATATATGTGTCGGATAAAATTTGCTTGATTATTTACCAAATCGCATTGAAGCAGCTTGCTGGAATTAGTTTAAAACCTTTTCCTGAAAAGAAGGAGTCCAGCAGTCGGACTTATAGATCATATCGGATTATAGGGAGTTTCCTAATGAAACACTTATACATTTCGGTTAAATATATTTAAATGGGCACTTTAAGTATTTTTATTTCGAACTTTAGCTATAATCTTTCGTTTTTGACGTTTTACGGTGCTCACTATCAGGAAGTGCCTTACAGCCGGTATTCCGAAAGTAACCGTTAGCTTAATTACTAAATGAAATAGAAGTGATTCCCACTCCATATATATCATTTTCAGAATTAACGTCAACAGCTGCTAGCTGCAAGAAAACGTCAGTTAGTTTAATAAATATTCGTCATTTAATTTGACTCAAACAAATATTGTTTCTATAAAAATAGTAATTTACAAAAAAAATTCTTTGGTGACTTTCTACCTTTTTGAAAAAACAGCATTTTCGAAATCTTACATACATTTATATGAAATCTACTATATTCTGATATTACAATTTCATTTCGCATTTTAAATGTAAACGATATGTAGCGTTAAATAACGTCGGGATGAAAAATGTCATTTTTATGGAATATGTAAAGTGAATACAAAACTCAATTTTTAAAAAGGCTTCGCTGGAAATTGGAACTCACTGTCCAACACAGTTTTATATTTAAAAGCTCGCCTCGGGATCTCTTTTAGCAAAAAAAAAATTGATGTTTTACTCGTATATATCCAAAAAGGCCTTTCAAAATGTAGCAAATTCTTGAATTGAAATTCAGAAACTGCCGTAATTATGATATGCTGAAGAATCAAGAACAACTCACCTCAAATATATATTAAAATCAAATTCTTTTTAATTATATAATTAATGAAATTAACATTATGAAATTTATTACGTTCTAAATTTAAATAAAATGTATAAAAAGTATCAATCTGGTATTGATTTTCTGAAGATCCAAATTAAACAGTAAAACCAACACGAATATTGGTATAGCAGATAATTAGGACTTGAGTGCTCATGAGGCCCCAGATATAGATTTAGTGTTTAGCCAATAAAAATCTATTCAAATTTGACGTTTTGTTGTGTCGCTTAAGGCGTTATGGTCACGTGACTTGATTACAAGTAAAGCCGTTGTGACTTAATATGAATGTGCGCACTGATTAGTACTCTATAATATCGCTCTATATATCCATTGTAAGCTAGTTTAAGTTTTAATTCACGAACACGACCAAATGATAAAAACCATTTTAATTTATCCATACCATTATCCATACGTCTTAGATTCAATGAATGGTGACGTATTGAGATTGTTAAATTGAGAGTATTGAGGTGGCAGTGTGAGAAATTTATATACTTAATGATAGTTCATAGATGGACAACGGGAAGCTATTTGCTCTTAAATCTAAAATGTAAATGAAAAATTTACAGTTTTTTTTAGCCCGTTAAGCAACAAGTGAGTGAGCCAAATAAGATTTTACTATATAATATAATTAATGTATAATATTCCTGTTTAAAGTAACTTTTATACTAAAAGCAAAACCATCCTACATCTCTTAGTTATATGCAAAAAGAGAACTTTATAAAAGAATAACAACAGTCACGTCACGTTACAAAAGGCAGAGACATAAATTCAAGAAGGCTTTCACTCAGATGCGTAATATATTAGATTACAGGGAATACACTGAATTGGGTCGTCATGAGGTCACCTAGATGTCCCTCGATAGCGGAGCGCGACCGTCATATAAGACGAGCGTAGTGCTCAGTTTTACACAAAGAAATGTAATTAACTAGTTACCCGTCCTAGCTTCACATGGGTAGAATTATGAGTCTACAAAATACAACTCAATAACGCACGCAGTTTTTCCGTCATCTTCAACAATCATCGTCATATTTCACCTACCTAAATCTTCTTGATCACATTGGTTGCGCCTTGGCGATGTGAGGGCTGTCAGATGCTTTACAGCGCCAATGTCTATGGGCAGTGATGTCCACTAACCATCATTCGACTCATCTACCAGTCTACAGTCTAAAAAACGTACAAATGAGTTTTTTGTTGCCCTTTCTATCAGTAGTTAGTATGATCTTCAATGTACACGACAGAGTTGCTTGAACCACAAATATACAACTGTGACAACACATTAGCAAGCGTATACATTTCAAAGTTTTCGATAAAATACATCCATCAATCGATTGCGCGACGTTTTCATTCATTTTCTTATGCTGAGACTTATCTTCTCAATAATCAATCATTATATATTTTTCTTCTATATTTCAAGAGGCAAAGTCGCTCCCGTCCTTTCAGTAATTATGTTTCTCGTACTTGAATATAGTCTCATAATGAAATGTATTTCATATTGTATTTGTCAAATGAAATGTATTTCATTATTATTTTACTTAATTAATATGTAACAGCGTGTTTTTATTTTTTCTAAATATTCTTTGAAACTTTTTTTATCTTTCTCTTTGAGTTTCATATTATGTTGTCATATTTTCCGTTATTTATAAATTGTCAATAAATTGTCTCCACGTTTATGTTAACAATAATAAACGTTATGTATACATACATAATTATACAATAATATTTAGTATTCTTAATTTATAATTATTTTTACTTTTGC
Source organism: Nymphalis io (assembly GCF_905147045.1). Taxonomy (NCBI): domain Eukaryota; kingdom Metazoa; phylum Arthropoda; class Insecta; order Lepidoptera; family Nymphalidae; genus Nymphalis; species Nymphalis io. The sequence goes on from NC_065889.1 coordinate 14,562,017, forward strand.
TTTTTGTGATATATGCGACTTTAAAAATATAATAATTATCTTAATACTAAGTATCTTGGGGACAAATTTAACTAACAAATTGTCATTTTATCGCATTCGAATCAAAGCATAATCGTTGCCGTTTAACCGTTTTCCTATTCTACTACCACAACAATCCAGTTGCAGTTCGATCGAAGTTGAATCGAAATAGAACAAGGAACGTATCGTAACCTTCATAAATCAGTAGAATTGGCCCCCCTGACTTGTCCTTTTTATAGCAGTGACTAAAATTTGCTCACTAGAACACTATGTAAGTGATATAGATCGTGTGTGATTATTTATAATTTACAATTAAAATGTATTATTATCATGTGTATGAAATATAATAATTTTTTATATTAGAATATTATATGTAATTCTGAAAGTTGACTATAGATGCATCAGTTTAAGTCATGTAATTAAACTTAGTCTTAAAAAGTAAAGTAGCATGAGTCTACGACGTGTCTACGATAAAGTGCTTTTGAACAAAGCGCACGTAGATGTCGCGACTAAGAAATAATTTTTGTAATGAATAATTTTACGAATTTTATTTTAATAATATAAAAGAGACGTCTCGAATTTTAAGGAATCACCCAAAAACTATTATAAGCCGATTCACGTATAACTTTAACTTCATAATAGCAAAATATTCACGATTAACTTGAATATAAATAGTAACGCTATATTGGAGATACATGGTATGTTTTTTTAACACGAAACACCTCAATCAGACGGATTTTGTCGGGCCGTTTGTCTGCTTAATAAATTTTTTAACATCTGTGCTAAGTCGGCTTACTAATTTGAATAAAATATTCTTAATCTTATTATTATCATGTTAATTGATTTCACGGTAACAATATTTATTTCGATCAGTAAATGAAATGAATTGCATTCAGTTTACTAACTAACGCGTGTGTTTCTGACGTTTGCGATGACGCTAGTAAAGTATGTGCACATATCAACGGGCATCTTTTGAAATCCATCAGACTTTGACTTGACAGAAGCGAATTCTGAGCATAATATCCTCTCGTGTTGTATATTTGTAAAGATGGTTTGCCTGTTTGCAGGTCCGAATGGGTGGTACCGATCAACTGAGTTATTCTACCGCCCAATAGTAATTCATAATATTGCTGTAATTAGACTATTAGAGAGAGGAACCGATAGTAAGTGAACCAGTGTACTTACCAGGCACAAAGGATATAACGTTAGATCACGTGATTGACGGAGTGAGAAGCGCCATTGCCGAAATAAAACGTTCAATATAACATTTTTCTTTGATGATATTTGAAGAAAAACATAGTAAATAGAATCTATGTTCGCTTTCATTAATTACTTTATATGGTTTATTGTTTACAATAATCAACACATCACATTTATTTCACTATTTACGATACAAAAGATATAATAAAACTCATCAAGTTGATTCAATTATGATTATTTCGGGGCTGTAAGTACTCCCAGAGCGCAGATAAACTACAATATGTCCACTTTATAAATCCGATCGGACGGTCACGAGTACCGCTTGTTCGTTTATATGAACTCATGGAAATAATAATAATTAAACGCATAAAATAATTAGAATGATAAAATCTTAGAAGTATAATTTGCTTTAATTAAACATTTACATGAAAATGTTTAATTAAAGCAAATTATTTTTATAATTATTTGCAATGAGTGGTTTTAAAATTGTTATGGAATTATTTTATAGAGATTTATTATATTATCTATTATAATTATATAAAACAGTTATGGTTGCAATGAAATGTATTTGCATTTAGATAAATCAATGAAAACAAATTGTCGAATTATTTTAGGTCGTTCTTTTGTCTACAGGCTTAGTTTTTTCAAAATATTTTGTTATAAGCGTAAATAACGCTTATTCCTAACAACTTGACCTATAAACTTTGGCCAAGTTTTACTGTACCTTCTTCTTTCGACTGTCTAATAACCACGAAAGAGAGAAATCAATGTTTAACAAAATACCCGCTAAACAATTATTATAAGTAAGGCTGTAAGTTTCACCTATAAATTCCATAATTTAATTTGGAATGAAATATAATCAAACAACTTTATACTGTGGATATCTTTTTTAAAATATTAAAACAACTGACACAGTTAAAAATCTGTGCCAACCGAAATAGTCGAGCCATGACCGTTTGACATTTACAACGAAATAAATCTATAAAACTGGAATTAATACGTCAGATTTTTTCTGGCATATTCTGCAAAGCGTAACAAATACATTTACAAAATGATTCACACGTTAACAACCAACTTTACTATCTACAAATCTATTAACATACGATGATAATAAGCTAAAAATCATACTAAACTACATCTAATAAAACAGTCACAATACTTTTAATTGGTATCTTACACTTCATCATCAAATCAAATTAAAGTAAATCGAATTAAAGTAAATCGAATGATTATGAGTACATAAAACCTTTTTAGTAAATTTTCTGCAATTTTTTGGAGAATAATTTTTATATTGTATAAATACCTATATATATACTTTTGTTACCAAACTGCATTTTTTAACATACAATGATTACAGCCTTATATCGTGTTTGATTGCTTGTAACGAAACACATTACGACATTCACATTACTTCTACTTATATAACAACACCTCAACCATCAAAATCGATGCGACAAACGTGCGCGTCGATGATTGTTTACGCTTTTATATTGATGACTAGTTATTACAGACCCCACATAGTTCAACGTTAATATTTTAATATAGTTCTACTATGAATAGTTTTATTAAATTCCTTTCCATTTCTTCGAAACGGTCGAGGCTTATCCAGTAAAAAACATCCAAGTATACAAATTTTCGCATTCATAACATTCATATGAAGTAGATTTTCAATGTTTAATCACAATATGTTGCGTTAATGTTCGGCAATTGATATTCAACCGCAATCAATTACCATAATACTTATAGGAGTTACTTAAGACTAGAAGTTCCAGTGAAATTCTGATTATTATTATTGGTTCCCTTAAAAATATACTCAGGTCAGCAGAATACGTGGTGACGAAGGTTTAAAAAATATCTCATATTAATATTGCTCGATATGTTTTATTTTGGTTACTTTTATGTCGTATAATATAAATAGTATATAACTTTTGGGTTATTCATCATCACTGGTGGTTCACTGCTGGACAAAGGCCACCCCCAAGGATTTCCACGTTGGCCGGTCTTGCGCTGCCCGCATCCAACGGCTTCCAGCGACCCACGCTGCGTCTTCATGGTCGCCACTCGAGAACCTTTCTGCCCCAGCGGTCGTCGGTTCTGCGAGCAATGTGCCCCGCCCACTGCCACTTCAATTTAGCAATTCTTCGGGCTATGTCGGTTATTTTGGTTCGCCTGCGGATTTCATCATTTCTGATTCGATCTCGCAGAGAAACTCCGAGCATAGCCCTCTCCATTACCCTTTGAGTGACCTTGAGCCTTCTTATGAGGCCCATTGTGAGCGACCACGTCTCTGATCCATAAGTCATCACTGGCAACACACACTGGTCGAAAACTTTCGACTTGAGACACTGCGGTATTTGGGATAGAAGATATCGTGTAGCTTCCCGAACGCTGCCCAGCCGAGTTGAATTCGATGATGGACCTCTTTCTCGAAGTTGGACCTACCTAGTTGGATGGTCTGACCTAGGTAGACATAGTTGTCAAGTTGTAACTTTGAGTGCAGAATTTCCAACCTTGACTTGAGTGGGTGCAACATGGATGTTCGACATGATTTTCGTCTTATCCATGTTCATTTTTAGACCCACTTGTTGGGAAACCCTGCTGAGGTCATCGAGCATAGTGCCAAGATCTTCCAAGGTCTCAGCCATAATTACAATGTCATCGGCAAATCGAAGATGAGTGATGTACTCGCCGTTGATATTGATGCCAAATCCGTTCCAGTCCAGAAGCTTGAAAACATCTTCCAATGCAGCAGTAAACAGTTTCGGAGATATCACGTCTCCCTGTCTTACACCTCTCTGCAGTTGGTTATTATTCTTTAAAAAACGAACTGATGAAAAGAACTGTTATAGTAACAGTCTGTAAATGTCCCACTGATGGGAAGTCCCTTTTGAAGAGAAGGTTTGGAGCTTATTCCACCGCGCTGCTCCAATGTGCGTTGGTACAATACACTTGTGTCAGAATTTCAGTAAAATTAGATATGCAGGTTTCCTCACGATATTTTCCTTCCCGTCAAGCACGAGATCAATTATAAACACAAATTAAGTACATGATGCATTCAGTGGTGCTTGCCCGGGTTTGTACTATCGATCGTCGGTTGAGATGCGTTCTAATCACTAGGCCATCTCGGCTATGAAAATAACGGTTATTATTTTGTAATTTTTGAAGCCAGCTTTTACATGTATTTAGCAAAGTCTATATATTCACAAAAATATAATTTATATCTACAACGAACTCAATCATTTTGACACAAAAATTGATAATGTATAAACACGAGAAGTACTCGTAACGCCTCGTTTACGATTTCCCGGAAGGGATATTCGGTTCTATAATCGAATCCGCGGACGTTTTACATTTACCTGTAAATAAATTTGAAACTCAACAGATAATATAGACGGTAAAGCGCTTGGTCAATGCAAACTAACTAGTTTGCTTTGATTTTCATAGAGAATTTATGAAATTTAGTTATATCCGATTATTACATGTGAATTAAAAATATTAGCTATTCAAATTTTTGTATTGTTTAAATATTTATCATATAAGATGATTCAAAGTGCTTGTTAGAGTCTATTTGAATAAGTATATTTTTGATTTTAATAATGTAACACGATTTTTTATGTCTGGACACAATTTGTGTTGTTTATTTATGTACATAAAATACATGTATTAAAAAATAATATAATAATGTTGCCACGCTATCCATATACGTGCGACACGCCTCTGATACGTGACAACAAATTAATGACGTTTTATTAACGAAGTATACCGAAGTACATTAAATTGTTCTGAATTTGTTTATATATTATAACATATTATCAGCGAACAATTTCTCTATAAAATTGATATAATAAATGTTGTTTTTCTCTATAATATTAATACGATTACATCACTGTAATTATTGTGGTTTTGTTTTGTTATGTTGTTATGAATTTGTTATATTTAAAATAATGAAACTATACAAAACGGTGTACGTGAATAATTAAAGTGAAAACTAAAGTATTTTCACAGACTATTATGCATTCAGATGCAAAATGTAGACTGGAATATATACATTATTTGGCCGACGTGAAAGAAATTCACAGTTTGTTTTCTAATGTTAGTGTACACTATATTATATTGTTTTCCTAACGTAAAAGTGTCCTGTTTGTATGTGACATTAGTAATTTGATATAAAATTTATTTCGACTACATTAATTTGTGGACAAGCTCAAAGACACGGGAGATATAATAGTGCCTACACACAAACACAGGTGCACTCTCTATTCCCTCACCCCTATACTCATCGGAGTAAGGGTCGGCAACCCAACACGACTAAACAGTTGCAAGCATTGTTAGTAGAACCAACTGAATGCACTAGGTACTAACATTACTAGATTGATAATGGTTCATTAAAGCCTTCTCAGAAGCTAACTCCGTGGTATTATTAAATATTTATTATTTAGAATCACCAGCTAAAGTTCCGTAACAGCCTGTTAATGTCCCACTTCTGGGCTAAGGCCTCCTCTCCCTTTTGAGGAGAAGGCTTGGAGCTTTTTCCACCACGCTGCCCCAATGCGGGTTGGCAGAATACACATGTGGCAGACTTTCAATGAAATTACACATGTAGGTTTTCTCACGATGTTTTCCTTCACCGTCAAGCACGAGATAAATTATAAACACAAATTAAGCACATGAAAATTCAGTGGTGCTTGCCCGGGTTTGACCCCACGATCTTCGTTTAAGATTTACGCATTCTAATCACTAGGCCATCTCGGCTTACCAGCTAAAGTTAGTAAAATCAATTTTATTTACAGGTAATACATAACAACAATCATACATAATTTCTTCTTTAACAACATCGAAAACAAAGAAATTATAAACAAAAATTAAAAGTAGAACACAACACAAAAAATAAGAAAAATAAAAATAAGAAGTATATGTTATATTACTTAAAAAATAACATATATTGAACATGTGTATAAACTAACCCTAGACAAAAAAATAATTTAACACTAATTTAGTATTATGATGACAATATCGAAAATGTAATTTTTAATATTCAGAAAGTAATAGGATCTTCTAGTATATATTCTAATGTCTTTATAGATCTCAGCCTCGATAACATTATAAGTAATTGTATTGTCATAATAAATGCTCCTATCTTCGTGAAAAACAAACAATCATTTATGAAATATGTTATATTAATAGGTTTGTTTTGTTTCAATACTTTCTTGTCGATTTAATAGAAAATATGTCCCATACGCTTCATCTATTTTATAAAGAATTAAAGACGCGGTGTCATAAAACATTTTATATCTTGCGCAATGGAAGGAAAATCCGTTCTTAGTATTTTCTATATTACGAAAGGAAGCGTACATACCGAGCTGTTGGGTAAGTGTCTTGATAAACATGTATTTAATTAAAAACAAATTAAATTGATAAATAATAATAATTGTGCAAGTTTCAATTTATTTGTGTCAATAATTCATTCGGTGTAATTTATATGAATAAAAGTCGATAAGTTTTAATTTAATTCGAAAGAAGAAGACACAGGATATTTTAACTTATCATAAACCAGTTTAACAACTTATATATGTAAAACTATATATCTTTACCAAAATTAAATTAAAAATATATAGTGTTAATTAGATATTAAATTGTATTATCAACAGCTCCAAAAATATGAACTGAATTATATGTGCTCAATCGCTTGGATTTGATTTGGTCGAACTATCTAAAAATTCATTTGTAAGATTTGATCAACACACGTTAACCGATTAAATTAAATAAATGCCTTTAATTATGTTCTCTTTCTCTCTCTCTCTAACTCTATGTAGGCTCAGGTGATCGTTGGTAACGTTGCGATTAACCTATTATTATTAACCTATAGCTGTTTCAACTATTTTCATATGGTTACGACTCCAGCACTCCGACTGACTCAGCTCACATGATCCACGAAACGATCCGTTTAATGGGAGTTATAAAACGGTGGAATTCTTTAGATGTCGTAATGAATTTATCTTTAACAGTTTCAGTGTATGGATAACGCCTTTCGCTAGCGCAGTGTAATAAAATCACTGTTCCATTCTCTTAAACACTAAAACGGAAATATAATTAAATTGTTTTTATACCAGGGGTATTAGATATTAGACGACTACTGGCTCGCTGCCTTGGCAGTAGAAATAGAAAATTAAACAAGTGAGAAACGCACTAATAAAATATATTTATCTACATTTTGCATCTGAATGCATAATAGTCTGTGAAAATACTTTAGTTTTCACTTTAATTATTCACGTACACCGTTTTGTATAGTTTCATTATTTTAAATATAACAAATTCATAACAACATAACAAAACAAAACCACAATAATTACAGTGATGTAATCGTATTAATATTATAGAGAAAAACAACATTTATTATATCAATTTTATAGAGAAATTGTTCGCTGATAATATGTTATAATATATAAACAAATTCAGAACAATTTAATGTACTTCGGTATACTTCGTTAATAAAACGTCATTAATTTGTTGTCACGTATCAGAGGCGTGTCGCACGTATATGGATAGCGTGGCAACATTATTATATTATTTTTTAATACATGTATTTTATGTACATAAATAAACAACACAAATTGTGTCCAGACATAAAAAATCGTGTTACATTATTAAAATCAAAAATATACTTATTCAAATAGACTCTAACAAGCACTTTGAATCATCTTATATGATAAATATTTAAACAATACAAAAATTTGAATAGCTATTATTTTTAATTCACATGTAATAATCGGATATAACTAAATTTCATAAATTCTCTATGAAAATCAAAGCAAACTAGTTAGTTTGCATTGACCAAGCGCTTTACCGTCTATATTATCTGTTGAGTTTCAAATTTATTTACAGGTAAATGTAAAACGTCCGCGGATTCGATTATAGAACCGAATAGAATAAACGAATAGAACGGATCTCAACCGACGATCGATAGTACAAACCGTATGGATAACGCCTTTCGCTAGCGCAGTGTAATAAAATCACTGTTCCATTCTCTTAAACACTAAAACGGAAATATAATTAAATTGTTTTTATACCAGGGGGTATTAGATATTAGACGACTACTGGCTCGCTGCCTTGGCAGCAGAAATAGAAAATTAAACAAGTGAGAAACGCACTAATAAAATATATTTATTAGTGCGTTTCTCAAATCGATGAAGCACATGACATTTTATTTCTTTTAAACAATGATATTTTGAATAAGTAGTGTAGAAGTTGACGATTGACTGCAGCGACTCGAGCCTTCCTTATAATTAAAATTACACAATATTAATTCCGAGTGCATCTCTTACCTTTACAAAACGATAATTTCCTTCAAAATTTACGTTTCTGTTTAGTTTATAAGATGAGTAGTCACGGCTCAAAATGGCTGCATATTATATTGGCGGAGGACTTCCAACGCTACAATGAAACTAATTGCATAACTTAAATAAGGAATATATTATGTTGATTTTGATCACTAAAAAAACTTACAAATATTATGTTGGTTGGATTTTTTATTGGAAGTCCTCCCTCAATATTCAGCCAATTAGGTATTTCATAAAATACATCTCCCAAGTGAAAGGTCCTATTACTGGGAGAAAGTATCGTTGCTAGTAATTTAAAACATATAATAATAATAATAATATTTACACACGGCCATCTGATACCAAGCTAAGCAGAGCTTGTACTATGGAAACCAGACAACTGATATACTACATATACTACTTTTCTTTTGTAAATACATACTTATATAGATAAATACACCCATAAAAATAAATAAATTACACCAATATGACGAGATGGCCTAGTGGTTAGAACTCGTGAAAGTTAACCGATGATCTTGGATTCAAACCCGGGCAAGCGCCACTGAATATTCATGTTTTTTTTTTTAATATAGAATAGGAAGGCGGACGAGCATATGGGTCACCTGATGGTGAGTGGTCACTAACGCCCTTAGACATTGGCATTGTAAGAAATGTCAACCATCGCTTACATATCCAATGCGCCACCAACCTTGGAAACTAAGATTTTATGTCCCTTGTGCCTGTAATTACACTGGCTCACTCACCCTTCAAATCGGAACACAACAATATCAAGTACTGCTGTTTTGCGGTAGAATATCTGATGAGTGGGTGGTACCTACCCAGACGAGCTTGCACAAATCCCTACCACCAGTAAATTGCTTAATTTGTGTTTATAATTGATCTCGTGCTTGACGGTGAAGGAAAACATCGTGAGGAAACCTGCATGTGCCTAAATTTATTGAAATTCTACCACATGTGTATTCCACCAAACGCATTGGAGCAGCGTGGTGGAATAAGCTCCTAACCTTCTCCTCAAAATGGAGAGGAGGCCTTAGCCCAGCAGTGGGACATTAACAGGCTGTTACTGTACTGTACTGTACACCAATATAAAACCCACTGTTCCACTACGGCTTGGTAACTGTGTATTATTTACATGGCAGCTATAAAACTCATGTTTAGAACGTAGATATGTGTTAAACGTATCAAATACATTTTGTTATATCCATTTATTTGTTAATGTTCGATCCCGAGAAGATCCAATTCAAAGCGGTCAGCTTTCAGATAAATAAACCGTTTTTATACCGATTTATCGAATATATTTAGTCAGTTATAATGTCAAGGATTGTTCTAAAACGAGTATATAAACGATTCACATAAAAATGTCTTCCTTTATCTTACTTGATAGTGCTTTAGGGTCATCGAAAATAAGCTACAGTCGAACTATTACATCAGGGTTGTTAAAATAACTTTTAAATATAAAAAATATGGAATTAAATAAATATTTTATCATTGTTATCATAATAATATATTGCAATGAAGTATATAATATATAAGGATGTAAAGAACCGTTTGCCGTCACGGGATACGAGCCAGTCTCACCCCCGAGGTGTGTCAATAGATGTTTCACGTGAAACTGACAACGCTAACCTTAACTGAACTTAAGCCTGTTCTCCTTTTGAAGATCTACGTATTAGAGCCGATTCAAAATTACACATTCATGATGTAAGGAACGGCTAATATTTCTTGCAATTTTAATAGTTTTAAGCATAAATAACTTAAACTAATCTTTTTGTGTAAGAAAAATGGAATGGGTGTCATTTGGACCGCAGGCTGCGCATGATACCCACCGTTTACAAGGTGGTGAGTCATGCCGCGGCTGCCCGGTCTAAGCTGCACACCCTCTTCACGTCGCGGCTTCCGTTAAAGACCAGACTGAGGGTCTACGGTGACCATCACCCTCAAAAAAGGAAAATCGTAAGGACTTATAGCCACCGGGTCATAACGACCGTGGCCCTCTGGGCCAAAACGTAAGGACACGACGGATGAACCGTCGGGGAGGACCATCCCGGGTAGGGGGGGCAACCCCGAGGCCCGTACCCAGACTGGCCTAGGCCAGCCAGGAGGACCATTGATTGATTGAAAAATGGAAATTAAAAATATTACACCCACGCGCCCGCCCCAGCCTGTAGACACTTGCTTATATATTGAAAAGAGATGAGTATTAACAATTAATCGCTGAAACATATGAGAAATCATTTAAAAAATACATTTACGTAAGATAATTTTATCAATGTATCCACAATAAATCTGCGACGGCTGAGCGATGTGAATGTAGCTACTCGTAGACCCTTTTGGCTATTTTTGTTTCCACTTCTAAAATAAATTATACGCTTAAATGAAGAGGAAAATTGCATATTTGTAATTCTTTTGAAAACCACGCAATGCGTGTTAGCGTACTACTAACAAAAAAGGGGGACCGACACAGGTAGACCAAAAATTTTTAAACATCGATATTGATTGTAATACAAAAAATCATAATTAAAGAAAACCAATAAATTAATATGAAGTAAATATAAAACATAGAGTTGCGTCACTAAAAATAAGTAAATATTTTTCAATATCTTATCTCGCCGCGCACATGGCAGTAGAAAGTCCTTTCTGACATGACATTACGGCGTAAGAGATCGTTTGCCATACGACTCAGTCCTGCCCCTAAAGTGCGACAAAAGGTTGTTTCATATCAAAAAACAATAATATAAGTTATATAATAATGCTACAAATAAATAACATTAAAACAATGACAAACATCAGTAAGGTTCTTAATTCTTTATTTAAATTAATTTCGTAATACACAGTGTTGGAGCAACATCGTGGAATAAGTTCCAATCCTCAAAAAAAAGAAGACGTTTTGGCCCAGCTGTGGATATCTTCAAGCTGTTTTTATATTACATACGATACAGTCCCCATAAGCGGGGCTCAGTACGTTTCAGTTTTATTATTTGTACAAAAACATCTCAAGTGTTTTTAAGTAGCAACTGTCATTTTTGGCTTTGATATATGCATTAGCCCACTTGAGTGCGTCATACTCGGATAAGAAAATTTCATTCACAGTACATATCATCACAAGCTTCATAGCTCATTTATTGCTAGCCTATGCTGAGAAAATTCGCTTAAAATGATCAAAGGCCGAACAGGAAAGGTGTGATCCAGGAAGATGATAAATTGCTTTGAACATTACGTCGACGTAAGACATTAGTGCGAATACTTCATACGTGTCTATATACTATTTACCTACAACGACAATATATACACATATACATGCATATGCACGTTGAAGATGTGGTTCCTAAAATTGGTTTGTTGTGTTAATTATACGTCTGAGTTTCCATATGGATGTATTATGTGTGTACAATAATACAAGAAAAATGATAAAAACCGTGAAGTTCGTATTTATTGATTTCTTCGTTGATAGGATATATAAGTTAATTATTATGTACGTGTTACATACAGCACCTCGCGTATCACAGCTACCGTAAACGTAATTTACGCATGTATATTATTTATGTATGTGTGCATTACTATGTATTTTATAAAATAAAAAGTAACAACAAGTAAAACTGAGTTTCTCACCGGTTCTTTTCGGTAGAATCCTCATTCCGAACCGGCTACGATTACGTTCATTTGAATCTTGTAATTTATATATGCTTATAGAACATACTTCAATAAATAATATTTTGATATTGACTTATTACTGTTATTTTCATAAAAAATAGCAAAGAACTACGATACGTTGACGATCTGACCTCTAAAATTAATTTTGACACGTAATTTGATACAAACTTATTTTGATTTTGATTGAAGATATCTGTGAAACTATTGCTTCGTGTCGTGCTTGGGTGTCCATAGAAAAAGAAACTGGTAATGCGTTCGCCAGAACCCATCAGGTTATGAACCACCTACCCATCTCATTTTCCTATCTCAGCTTTGGCCCAAAGTAAGTCAGTGTAATAGCAGACAAAAGGGAAGTAACATCACAGTCGTAAGAAATTATTAATTGTAAAAGTTGATGATTACTACTTACCAGATGATCATACAGAACAAACTATCCACCATTTTTAAATTAATGAAATGTAAATGTACTATTTATTTACGGTCTTACTTATAAACGTCGATTAGTGACTGTTTAGTTTAACACTGATTTCTCTATTTCTGTCATTATTGATTTGACATTCGAAAGAAGAAGACGCAGCGTTGTTTAATTAAACACCCGCAACAGCATGTAAATTAACGCATAAGTAAGGTAGTAGGCTTAAATTTTGCCTTTACTTAATTGTTAAACTTATCCAAGCCACACTATGAAATTCTATTTTGATGAATGATAATGCAATTAAACGATTTTATCGGTTAATTTCTAAAACGAAGTTAATCTGGAAACGAAATCCAACTATACTAGTTTTCAAGTACGTATTTTGAAAAAATATGTGTTACGCAACATAAAAATGTGTTTTTCGCCTGATCGGCGGAACTGTCGCATCGTTACGACTACACAATGTGAACGTTATATTATCGCAAGAACCTTCGGAGTTTATGAATAAATCTAAACTAGCACTTTGTATAATACTAATATACATAAATATTTGTATTGAATATGTAGAGGGACGGGCATATAGGCCAACTCATGGTAACCACCGCTTATAGATATTGGCATTGTAAATAATAACCATCCATGGCCACTGCCTCACTAACTTGTGCTTGTAGACACACTGACTTACCCTTCAAACCAGACCAAGACAATACTAAATACTGCTGTTTAGCGGTAGAATATCTGATGAGTGGGTGGACACACCCAGACGAGCTTTCACAGAACTCTACCACCGAGTAAATAATCATCATCATCATCCCTTTCTCTATTGCTGGACATATTCCTCTCCAATGGCACGCCACTGAACTTGATCTTCAGCTCTCGATCGATTTCCAACCGCTGCTAACTATTTTGCGTATATTGTTACTCCACTCAGCTGGAGGGGTCCTACGCTAAGCTTGCCAAATAAATTATTCTTGAAGTAAATCATTTCTTAAAGTAAAACATCTTTGGACGCTTTAAGAGTAATATTTTAATGAAGATTTCGCAATGTTTAGACTCTACCCTTCTGTCCCGTGCATGCGTTCTTTTTTTTCAAAGAATAAAATTATATGACGATTTATCTATACTTATTAAATGAAGCATGAGAGTTTCTTTGTTTGTTCGTACGCGCTAATGGTAAGATCTATCAGTCCGATTTGAAAACATAATTTTGCGTTAGATATTCCAGCGATTGAGAAACATTATACTGGACTCTATATCATCAGGTCACGACGTAGGACAGGTAACTTCGCGGATCGCGGATGGTACAATTATACTAGCTATATATTATTATTACAGAAGAATGAGATGACGAAATATATTACATAACATTTTGAAACAAAGATTCTCATTACATAATAAAAAACACCAAACCCACATTTTTCTTTAAAAAAACTCTGAAATTGATGACCTCATTTTATGCTTATACTCATTATTATTTTGCTCCATATTGTTTTTTTTTTAATTCACATAAATAATCTTGTCATACAAGTTATAACAATATTATAAAGAAATTTGTTTGTTTAAATTTTATATAATATATTCCAAAACCACTAACCTGATTGATATTGAAATTTATATTAGTTTAGTTTATATTAGATACGACGACTCGCTTACTTAGTATAAAAAGATTCAAATTGTAACGTTGCAATCGATGGCTCTATTCACTATATAGTGGTTACATGTAAGGCCGCAGACCCGGAGATCCTGGGTTCAATTCCTAGGTCAAGCCAATAAAAATTTAGTGAGGGTTTCTGTCGAAAATTCTCAGTAGCAGCCCGGAGCCTGAAACTTGAAAGTGCAATCCCTTGCTTCCGAAAGCACGTACAGCCGTTGGTCTTGCGCCTGAACTCTTGCCGGTATTGTCGGATTGCCGTCAAATCGGATTATGAAAGTGAGGGAATAGAGAACACCTGTGATTGCGCACACACTTGTACTCTATAATATGTCCTGCGCAGTTAGCTAATCTCTCTTTAGATTGGCCGCCTTAGCCGAAATCAGTCTGGAGGATATTATTATTATATCACTAAGAAGATTTAATAAAGATCTGTGAACTTATAAGCTTAAGATGAGTTACATTTCTCAAAAAAACATTTCAAGTGTATTTTTAATCTCGATCTAAATTCAGTACCATTCAAGTCCCATAGACATTATCATCGAGTATGTTGTAAACATTATTAACTTGTCGGAAATTGTATAATATCACAAACATTATTATCTTAACAGTCCAACTAATTCGTTCAATCTACGTAACAACATAATTTTGTTATTCCGAATAAATTATATGTAAAATACCAGAGTATTGTCTGAATGCACTGGAACTTGAGACAATAGCTTCAACTTTGAGAATAAAACTAAATGGACTCGCTAATGCAAACCGCTCGTGGAGTATTAGAACGACTCGAATTCTTTGCTTGAATCTCTCGAGTAAAAGATAAAAGGTTGTTTTTGTGGTACGCTGTGGACACGGTTTATTAACCTTTACATTTAAACTAACCAATATAAACAAAATTACAGGTACTGTCGTCTGTCTGTCAACGAAAACAAAAGAAAATTGTTCATTTCTAACAGGTTTCGGTTCGTATGGTTATTTAAGTACATAATAATATGGATTCGCCAGAAGACTTCACTCTATCATGCAACTTAAACATCAAGATACAAACATTACACCAATATTCAATTTTGTGAACAAGGAGACTTTATAGTCAAGAGTAATAAGTCATTTAAATCGTATTATCTGATATAACTGTTTATTCACCAAAAAAAATTATCGTGTCTTTTAATAATATTACTACGATGGATTGACTGCTTTCCATAACACGGTAATTAATAAATGGCAGTACTGGGAGACTAAATTATTTTATTCATCTCTGTTTCCAATCTTATACCCTATACATTAGAGCTTCATAGCAGCGACATTTAAAAACGTGGAAAATTATACCAACTTAAAGAGTTTCCCAATAAAGTTGATATACGTAGTAAGATTTTTTGAGATATCTAAGTTAGCATATATTAATAAGAGGTCTTGTCTAATATTATTATAAATTATAAATATTCTGGGACATTATTCACACACGGCCATCTGATCCCAAATTAAGCAGAGCTTGTACTATGGAAACCAGATTACTAATATACTACATATATTACTTTTCTTTTGTAAATACATACTTGTATAGATAATTACACCCAGACTCAAAACGAACAGACATGTTCATGCACACAAATATCTGTCCTGGGTGGGAATCCAACCCACAATCATCGGCGTGAAAGGCAAGTATCTACCAACCACGCCATCCGGCTCCTCAAAAATTTCTATATCTGTCAAAAGCATCTTTATATAAGTTAGGTGAATAGGGATATACATATATTTAATTTTAGGCAAATAAGTAGACAAATCCAATCAAAATAGTTTTTAATTGATCTTTATATACTCATAATTTATATATACATTTTTGAATTTTTACCACAACACGCCTTTTGGAACGTATTTTTTTTACTTCGAATATTTTACAAAGACAGCATTTGGTACACTAAAAAAGTAAATGTAATGTCAAAGACAAGTGCTAACATATACTGAACTTAAATTGGAAACATTAAATATTTTCGACTCCATCCAACGAATAATAAGTCCATGTCCGCGAGATGCATCACTCCGTGTTCCTACGCATATAGGAATGGCAAGAACAGTAGCAGGGTCCAGACAGTTCGGCCTCGCTGCTATTTTTAGTAACAACATCCTTCATCAAGTAATCGACTGAGAGGAGCTAAAATGCTGCAGAGCATACTCAGTCATTACTCACGAACCAATTATAGTTTTAATAATCGATTAACAGAAACAATACTCTACAATCTTAATCACCATCTTGATGCCACCTCATCACGCCTGCATATGCTTTGCTATAAAGAGAGGCCATGCTATCACTACAGAGGCACACTCCAGTGCCCAGTGCAACAAAAGTAACTTTTTTGTTTTATTTTATCCAAACACTTTTTTTCATCCGAATGTATTTATAATATATGTGTTTTATTATTGAAATGGCAATTTTAGTAAAAGATTATTTTCGCAAGTCTCTCCGCTGCCTTTATTTAATGTATTTTCTGATAACAAACAAGATATACACGAAGCTAAACACTGTTTGTTACATGTCACTGTTTCACAACACGGAAACTCGAATTTATTGACCAAAGTTATTTTACAGACAGTTACAGACACTAATCTTCATTTTCGAACAACAACACTTATATAGTATTGTTGTGTTCCGATTTGAAGTTTGAGTGAGCCAGTATAACTGGCACAAGAGAAATAACATCATACTTTTCGTGATTAGTGGCGCTTTGATGATGTAAGTTATCATGCCTGGGTTCAATTCCCAGGTCGGGCCAATTAAAAGTTATTTTCTGTCAGAAAATTCTCAGTAGCATCCCAGAGTCTGGAAGTTGGAAGCGTGTACACTCCCGTGCCTCGGAAAGCACGTAAAGCCGTTGGTCCTGCGACCGAACTCTTTCCGGTCGTGTCGGATTGCCGTCCCATCGAATTATGAGAGTGAGGGAAGAGAGAGTGCACCAGTGTTTGCGTTTTTCTTCTATAAATAAAATATAATAGACTTTTGTTTCCATAAAAATATTTTATTATTATTACCATGTCATACCAACAACTTAATCTAAAAATAAGTTTCACTATAAACGCAAAACGAGTTAGTTATTACGTATCACACGCACGTACGATTACCCAAAGTCCTTTCTGGTGTCTATTGACCTTTGTAATCTTTATACGTTAGCGAATTACCAGTAATCCCGACACCCCGTGTCTGTACCACTCTCGACAATACTCTGCATGTATCTTTGAGTTATGCGAGATTGTCACTTGCAATTAACTGTCATTGTTTACTGATTGTTATAGATATAAAAATATAAATACTTTTTATTAATATATAAAAATCAAGGCTGCGATTAAACAAGCTATACATTCTTCATATATTTTATTAGTCATTAAGTAAGTATTCAGGTTTTAAGTGCGATCATAACTTGTTCTTATTTTGCCTGACATTTCGACCGAGTCGCTCCCGTCTTGGTCACGAGCTGACAGGAAGTTCCACACACCCTGCCACGCCAAGGTAGATGAATTGAGTAGATGATAACTCGTGTCGAAATATTGGATAGATTATTTCAAAAGTACTAAAGCTCTAATAGTCACAGAACCGAATTCGCGAGCGAAGCCACTGGCTTGGCTAGTTAAATATAAAAGAAGTGTTAAGTCACACCACCTCAGCCAATGACAGTGTGCCATACAAGCGTGGAGCCAAGCCAACCAATCATAGCCAAGCCACCATTCCAACTACTGGAAGCCTCCAGTAGGGGGAGTAAAGCATATATTGCCCTGCGAGATCGTTTGCAGCCAAGTATTCTACTACTACCCGCATCGTAAGCAGAACCTCTGTCCGGTTATGTACTAACTGTGACAGCTTTTAAGTGCATTAAGTGTGATCAGTATGATTGATAATAAATAATAAATGATATAAGTGTAATTCTTAATAAATACTAAGTGTGATATCACCGTCCTGCCTTTTCATTTATACCCTTTGTTTCAGAAGTAACATGCACCACAAGAGTGTACAATGGTTGTATTAATTACGTTAGGTATAACTTCCCTTAGTTCCAAATAGTCCTTACTCATATTATAAATGCGCGAATGAATTTGTTTGTTTATTTGTTACGATTTCACTTCGCAACTACTCAACCGATCATTATGAAGTTTGCCAACACGTTGTCAGGAATACAGAAAACGACATTGGGTACCTACCTAATACCCCTCCTTCCCACTTCACACGCGAAGCCGGGGATAGATACTTGTAATACATTATTCTAGAAATACTGTTGTTCTAAACATTGCTAACGTCAGCACATTTTAGCGGCAATCCTTATATTGCGTTATAATCGGAGATACGTAAATGTGCCTGTGTGTGTTTCCTGTGAGCTTACTGCGTATTGCGTTCGAGATTTCTAGAAATAGTTTAAAATTACTCTGTTGGCAATTTATTTCTATAGTCGTATGTTGATTGAAGAATTCATTTAACTAAAGTACCTTGGGTTTTTTCACTGTGATTTAAAGCAATTGATATGTAATTTGTTTTGATAAAACATTAGAAAAAACACAGCTGTCAGTACTATAATAAGTTCTATTCATGTATAAAAACGAATGCGCGTTATTATTACATAGCAGTCCTGAAATGAGTATTCATGCAAAATAGCTTGTATTATTACGCCTAGCGACTTTCCAAATCGTACATCACGTGTGGCGTGATAGAAGGTTATCTGATTTAAAAAAGTGACATATGTTTACGAGCAATGAATCTTAATATATATAAAATAATATTTAAAAAGTAACATATCGACCGGTATAAATGTCCTGCTACTAAGAAAAGGCCTTAAGAGGATACCCTCTTAAGGAGGCGTGCAGCTTCTGTCACCACGATAACTCAGTAAACCTCGATGGATACACATGTTGCGGATTATCACCTGATACATGTAGGTTACACGTTGAACCATTAATTATAAATACAAATTAAGCATTTCAAAACTCAGTGGTGCTTGCTCGGATTTCAACTCGAGCCCTTCCACCATTCCAGTCCTTGTATATATGTCGTTGTACGTTAAATTTGATATTTAAAATCATTGCTATTTACTATTTTTCACTGATACTTTGAAATATTTTTTTAAGATAATATCTTTTGTTTTAGTAAATATATATCCGATTCGACTTTATCAATTGTAAAACAAATCGCAATCACAATACAATCAACAGACAAAACAGCTTTTATATTTTTTGTATCTACTATTTTGTAAAAGAAATGACGACCTACTATATGGTATTAGCAAATCGCTAACTGTTATATAACAAGAAGGAAGTTGTAAAGAAGGTATAAAAGTGTTCAATTAATGTATACAAATGAACAACAAATTACAAACACGATATTTTACGGCTGATATCTTTATAGATGATGCTGCAGCGTTACTAAGTACCGACAGTCACGATAGTGCGGCTTTACGTAATTAACTCTTATGGTTGGACCACACCTGCGACAAGTAAAAGAATAATATTTCCTTGATCGTATTCTATTGTCAGCTGCCTCGATGGTCTAGTGACTAGCTTATAAACTACAATTCCCGTGGACTTGAGTTACTATCAAGAAATCATAAATCAACCCGGACGTTGTTTCGAATTGGCAGTGTTTAAACTTCCTTGACCCGAAAAACACGTAAAACCATTTGGTACTAAATAGCAATGAGCTTAAATATCATATTAAACGTACAATAAAATATATACAAGGGCTAGAATGGTGGAAGATCGTGAGTTGAAATCCGAGCAAGCACCACTGAGTTTTGAAATGTTGTCTTTCCAGCAAATTCCTTTGTACATGTGTCGTCTATTATAAACGTTGTATATAGACCCTTATTCTATTCGTGCGAAACCGGGGCGAGTGGCTAGTGATA
Source organism: Nymphalis io (assembly GCF_905147045.1). Taxonomy (NCBI): domain Eukaryota; kingdom Metazoa; phylum Arthropoda; class Insecta; order Lepidoptera; family Nymphalidae; genus Nymphalis; species Nymphalis io. Next base: position 14,582,165 of record NC_065889.1, read on the forward strand.
TAATTATAATAAAAAAACATACAGTTAAAGACTCCTTGATCTAAACAACCGCAATAAAAAAAATTGCGCGCTAATTTAAAACCGCCATTTTGTTATTGGACAGAAAGGTTAAGTAATTAATTCGTTATGGGCGTGACTTGTGATTCGTTGAATGTGTTCAAATGTGTTATTTGAATTTTAAGAGTAATTGAGTGAATTAATTAAATGAAGTATTGAAACTATTTCTGAATATCATCCACGAGCGAATAAGAGCTAAATGCAACGAACATCTCGAAGGTAGTCAGTTTGGTTTTCGAATAGGAGTGGACATGAGAGAGACTCTTTTTGCAATGCAGGTTCTCGTACAAAAATGCAGAGACATGCAACAAGACGTTTTCCTTTGTTTCACCGATTACGAAAAAGCCTTTGACAGAGTACTGCATGACCGTCTAATTGCAATATTACATGATATCGGCTTAGATGACAAAGATGTACGTATTATCCAGAATCTGTATTGGAACCAGAAGGTACGAGTGAAGGTGTACGAGTTGACAATGAGGAGACTGATGAGGTAGAAATAAAGAGAGGAGTCCGACAGGGCTGTATATTATCACCCACGCTATTTAATTTGTACTCAGAACAAATAATAGCAGAAGCAATTGAAGGCCAAGAATGTGGAGTCAAAATAAATGGCCGGTATATTAACAACATCAGATACGCTGACGATACAGTCCTAATAGCATCATCTCCTGAAGTGCTGCAATTAATTATGAGCCGTGTTAATGAGTGCAGTGAAAACGCTGGTCTGAGGATGAACCTATCAAAAACGAAGATCATGGTGTTATCTAAACATAGCTTCGATGACATTGCTATCATTGTAGCAGGCAATTGAGAGGGTGCGCAAGTACAAATATCTGGGGACATGGCTTAATGACACCTGGAGCTGTGAACAGGAGGTAAAGACTCGCATCGAAATAGCTCGAAGTGCCTTCTGCACGTTGAAAAACTCTGCAATCGCAGACTTAAGATCCCTGTGCGCATACGACTCCTACATTGTTACATCTGGCCTATACTTCTTTACGGATGCGAGGCGTGGACAATTAAAGAAGACCTCAAAAAACGTAAATAACTTTCGAGATGTGGGCTTATAGACGTATGTTGGCCATTAGTTGGACTCAAAAGGTCTCGAACGTGGAAGTTCTGCGACGACTCAATCAATTTTAAAAACAAGTTTATAGTTAATCATTATTATAATTAAATAAATTCTAAGAAATCATAACAATATTTATAATTTTCTTTAAACAGCTATTAAGAAGCAAGACATTGAAACCCATAACTAGTAGATACTTACTTCATTACTATAGTCAAATAAGGAACGATATTCACAATCACTATAAAATAAAATGATTTAAAACAAAATAATGAAAATTCATACACAGTTTGTTTTTTTATATAAAATTATAGAAAATATATGGTAAATAATGTTTTTATTTAAAGACCAAATTGCGTCCACGGCGACATATACAATATCGAAATTAAAACGTATCATTCAATTACCTAGAAAAAAACGCTAGGCTTTATAACAAAAGCGCTTCAAATAATTTCCCCTGAGGATACAAATTGCCAAAAAGCGACCTTGTAATTCGTGTTCTCATATAATGAAATTGAATTTTAGACATTATACTAATGAGTGTATTTTAACCTTACTACGGCAATCAAGCGGAAAGTATATTGAAACAGTTTTATTAATGTGTTTAATATTACAATAAGTTAAAGAATCTTTAGTTAAATTGCGCAGAACATTTAAAAGTATATGCTCTATTACCTCGGTTTCACACTAAAGAGGAGGTTAGGTCGCAGAATGATCAGACGCAGGTCTAACGGCTTGATTTAGATGCACAGTATTGTAAGGACTTCCTAAAATTTAACTTCTACTGGGAGATTCCTCCTGGTAGAAGTTCAAAAACTTTTTACAGGCTCGATCCAAGGACTTCAGGATATCCAGTACTAAAGCTATGCTAGCCATGAGCCCATAGTCCGACAGGCCGTTGTATTCAATATAAATGAATATTTAGCATCCAGAAGTGAAACTGAATACTCTAATCTTTTTGAAAATAGAACACCAAATCATACAAACTGATGTAAATTACTCACTCAATGTGACTCACTCCGTCCATACCGTAACCGTAACCGTAACAGCCTGTGAATGTCCCACTGCTGGGCTAAAGGCCTCCTCTCCTCTTTTTGAGGAGATGGTTTGGAGCTTATTCCACCACGCTGCTCCAATGCGGGTTGGTAGAATACACATGTGGCAGAATTTCAGTGAAATTAGACACATGCAGGTTTCCTCACGATGTTTTCCTTCACCGTAAAGTACGAGATGAATTATAATCACAAATTAAGCACATGAAAATTCAGTGGTGCTTGCCCGGGTTTGAACCCACGATCATCGGTTAAGATTCACGCGTTCTTACCACAGGGCCATCTCGGCTTTTTTCACTCCATCCATCCGTCCATGAAAATAAAAATAACATAGTTAAACAAATTCAACATATTACAATCCGCGCCAATAATGAATTAATGATTTTACCTCTGGCTAACGACCAAATGGCGTAAGGCGGTTTGAAATTAGGCCGAGTCTGTTTTTTCAACTCTGTTTGTGAACAAAGGAATCTCCTAATTGCATATGTTTCATTCATTAGTAAACCATACCGAGATAAATATGAATTTTCATAAAACCTGAATATTGCGTATAAGCAATTAACTAAGCCAAGTTTTATTTAATAGGTTTATAAAAAGACAAAGATCTTTACTGTCCATAATTAAGTATATTTATTTTAATTTACTAATAATTATGGCTCTCGCTTAGTTTTATTTTACGTATTCATGTTGTAAGCATTTATTATATAATATTCTGCGTATTAAAGTCTATACGATGCTCGATCGTGCATCTGATATACATTGCAAGTGCTAATCGCTGAAGCCAACCAGCGTGTAAATGATAATAATAGCATTCACTTATAACCGTCGTAATTGATATAAACTTTAAGTTACTAGTAATACTAAACTATGACAAATTAAAATGATTGTTTTATTGAGTTACATAAGACATAAATAATACTTTACTTTTATACAAGAAGATGAAAATCACGCTTGTCACGTCAAAAGTCTAAGCGGGTGAAACTGCGAAGCGTAACTACTTATATAATAACATTTTAAACTAAAGCCTTTTTTGAAATGCGCTGCGCCTTCTGGTACAAGATGTATTGGCTTAATAGTTTTTTTCGGTTACGCCTTACAGAAAAAGCCTTTTTTATTCGATAATATTGTTTTATAAATAATAATTAAAGATGAACGAGTCGCGATTTTTATTTTATACGGATAATAGAACCACCACGCTACTTCTCGTACCTGCAATATACCTTATCAAAAATTAAAATCAAATCAAAATTATGGAAGCATATTACTCTCTTCTTAAGGTTCTATTCCTACCAAATCTGTTTCAAGATAATTTTATACTGGTATATAATACTGTATAATATGGTAAGTATGAACCTTACTAAGATACTGCAGATGTTTTTAGCCTTAGGGTGAAGCATAATACAATGAGGCTTATTACTGGACATAATTATGAAACCTATGAACGAATTTGCGCTGACTTCTGTCACCCTTAAATATTTCTCCCTGCATTTTCATGTTGACCATAACATTATAAGACTTTACCTGAACATACGTAATAAAATGTCATTAACCTTTTTTAATTCGTTTAAAATAATATTAACTAATAAAGTTTTAGTTAATCTTAAAAATATTCAAATGCTATACAATACAATAATGAGAATATATAAAACGATTAAACTGATTTAATTGCCTCACAGTGCCATTGATTTGGCCATTATAACATTTGTTTTTGCTATACATCGTTAACGAGTGACAGGTCACCGGCGAATTTACACGCGGACCCGTCACGCGTCACGCGTCGGACAGCGATTTGACGGACGGCGATTTGAATATTTTAAATTTACGACTTTAATTACCCGTTACGTTTGTTTTTTTATTAATATAACATTTAATGAGATAATATTACCGAATACTCTACTATTATGTAATAATTACATTAAAATATTAGAAACTAAATTAAAAAGAGGTAAACAATTTATGTAATGCGCTGCTTTTCAATCTTTGAACATTCACATTCAAAAATAATATGAAAAAATTTACATTAAGCTCATCTAATTAAATTTACATTACACGTTAAAGATTACAAAACAATAAAATATTTAAATTACGCTCCAAAGAAATACTTTTGACTCTTCATATACTTCATACACAGTAAATTGAAGTTTACTACGAATTCGGAATGTAGATTCTACCGAGAAGTACTGGCTACAATCTTAGCAGCTTAAATGAGGAGGTACATTCCATGTACACATACATAGTAAATATATTATATAATAAAAATTGATGAAATGAATTACTACGTTGTTTTTACTTCTCCGAACTTGGCAGTATTGATTTCAAAATGTTAAGTAATGCAAGATAAATTCATAATACCGTTTGTCAACTTCCACCATAGGAGACCACAGAGAAAGATAAATATAATATTGGACGTTCCAGATCATGCATACTACTTGTAGACAAATGATAAGGACGACAAAAATGTTCCTAATAAGAGCATTTTACAAAAATATGTATATACATTCCGTTCTGTCGTTACTGTCGCAGATTGTCTTATTATAAACATTGATTAATAATAATGTATGTTAGTAAGATTATTATGTAATAAAAACTAAAAACTGATAAAAAATATGGTTTATGAGAGATATATCTATCTATTATATACATATACTAAAAACGTAACTAATCGCTGCCTGTACATGGAAGATACATGAGTAAAACGACGATCTTTATCAACGCAAAAGAACCCAAAACAATAATTTTTAGAATTTTTGTCGGTTTGTCTGATTGTCTGTGCGTTTGTGCACGCTAATCCTAGAAACAGCTTAACTGATTGGAGTGCGTTTTTCACATATTGGTATTGTGGAAAACTTCACTTACAATATTGTTTGTTTTATTTCAATCGGCTTATAAATAAAAAAATGCTATTAAGTAATTGTTCAGTTGAATTTGCTGAAACTTTAGCTACCTACAATTGGTATTCTGTAAAATGATGATGGATGAAAATTTACAGGAATAAAACAAAGTTAAAAAATGGACAGTTTCAAATTTCGTAATTCAAATTAAAATGTTTAATGTAAGTTGAGCTCAGATCTACATATGATCAATCATATTAAATAGGGTTAAGCTAATGTTGATCATACGTAGTTTATACGCGCCCACGCGTATATGTAAAGCTCGCCGATTTCCGCAATGTTGCCGGTGGTATTGACTTATTCCAATATACCATTGGATATTGGTAACAGGAACCTAGTAAACCTCTGTCTGTATTCGTTTGTAATGTATTTTGTTAGGTTAGGGTAGTAGCTTATTAAAAACACTTACGGATTTTAAAAAAAATAACAAAATTTGTAATACATATTACTTTCGTTTTTCTATACTATATATTTAACTTTAAATTTTTGTATTCTTTATAAGAAACAAGTCTTTTTACTGAACTAGCTATTGTCCGCGGCTGCGTTTGCGCGTAAGTATAGGTTGAGCATGAACGGTTGTAAGGAAGTCTGTGATCTTAAAGTAAGAACCATGAAATGTCATTCTTATTAAAAAAAAAGTGTGTTACAGCGTTTTTCTTTTCATCAGTTAACTTACAGCGATGTCTGTAGATTGACTTAAGGTATTTTGTAGTGACCTAAATGGGTTGAACCAAAATTTATTTTATACATGTCTTTCGATGTAAATAGCTTTGTAAGTTAAAATTTATAGGTTACTTAGGTATTTTGTTTTGTTGGTTCTCTTGCGAAGGCCGCAGAGAATCATAGCGGTGAGGGTGATACGCGGATATCGTACGGTGTCGTGGACGGCGGCAACACTTCTCGCGGGCGATCCGCCTTGGGAGCTCCAGGCGGAGGTGCTCGCGGAAGTGTACCGGTTCCGGGCGGAAGTGAGGTCGCGTGGCGACCGTCCAGGGTTGGAGGAGGTGCTGCGAATCAGGACTCTCGCCCAGCAAGCCCTGATTCGCAGGTGGGAGGAGGATCTGAGGTCCCCATCAGCAGGCCTGGCGACAGTGGAGGCGATCCGTCCCTACTTGAGCCGCTGGGTAACGAGAAAAGGCGGCACACTGACCTTCAGACTGACTCAGGTGCTTACTGGACATGGGTGCTTCGGTAAGTACCTGCACGGAATAGTCAGGCGGGAGGTAACGCCCTCCTGCCACGAGTGTGGTGCGCCTACGGACACGGCATGCCACACTCTGATGGAGTGTGCCGCTTGGGGGCCTCAGCGCCTTTCCCTGGCGACTTTAATCGGCGGAGACCTTTCGCTGCCGAGCGTGATAAATGCCGTGCTTGGTAGCGAAAGGTGCTGGATGGAGATGGTCTCCTTCTGCGAAAATGTCATGTCGCAGAAGGAGGCCGCGGAGCGGGAGCGCGAGGAGAGTGCCTCCGCTGACCTGCTTCGCCGAAGAAGACCGGGGAGAAGACGCCGGCGCTATGCGCATCTTCTCCTTCCGCCGTGAGTGTCGCTGGGGCCAGGGGGTCTCTGTACCCCGAGTACCCCCTAGGATTTGGAGACCCGCAGAAGCGGGCCAACCGTCGGGACGGCACGGTAGTATGCGCAAGCGATCCCGTGACGTCCCCCGACAAGATGGAGTGGGTACCGCTGGTTTTTTAGTGGGTATTCCGGCGCCTTCAGCGCCGGCGAGTCCCACATACCCCCGCACCTCATGTGGGGGAAACACATAAATGTGTTTTTCCATCGAGAAAAAAAAAAAAAAAAAAAAAAAAAAATGTATTTTGTTTTGTTGCCATATTTTTTTTTCTTTTGTTTTATTCTATTGTTTTTTCAATTGTCGGAATAGAGTTAAGGAAATTCTATTTTTCTCATGGCCAATTATTGTATGTTGCTTTATCGAATCCGGGTGCGGAAAAAAACAATAAATACCAAAAACCCAAGAAAATAAAACTAAAAATGTATATACTGAAATACTATAAGTCTGGTCTTAGTAATTACTTTAAGTTGAAAACACGCGTATTGCCGCGGGCACAGCTAGTTCAAGTAAATTTTACATTAATTCCAAACAAAACAATGATCGATAAATTCAATAGCTCTCATTCGTAAAATCATGCGAAAGTAGTAAGTCATAGATTCATCGCGTCGGTCGGCCGTACTCGTAAGAGCACCGTGATCAATCTACCGATGCGTTGCGTAGCGGACTGCGGACGTCATGCATAAATAATAAGTGCTCTGGATGGTTCCGTCGATGGGAAAGTTTATAAATAGAGCGGAACTTGGGTGCAGAAATTATAGGCCTTGCCGTGTAAATATTACTCATTGTCTGGAAGTGAACTAATTCCTCGACATGAGTATTTTAAGCACAAATTTGTAAGAAAGACTAATGTTTATAAAATGCGTAGAGCATTGTGTTGTATCTAGCCTTATGGAGAGATCCGTTGCAACGCCGCTGTTTTTTTAAATAATATAGGTATATATCAAAACTGAAACCAATCCGTGATCCGTCTGCGCGCGTGTCAGATTGCCGTTTCATAGGATTATGAGAGTGACGGAATAGAGAGTGCAGCTGTGTTTGCGCTCACACTTGTGCTCTGTAATATAGGAGATATTGCGCAGTTGGGTAGCTTGTATCATCATCAGACTACATCATATATTATTTATTTTAATGCGAGCTGCTCATAATTATTAATAATAATAAGACTTTTATATAAACAATAGTCCTGCTTGAAATGTTTAATATACAGTGCATTAATTTTTAACAAGTTCTTCGAAATCCCCTAGAACTGCCGGTAAGAGCCAATACAAAATACACCAGTCCATTACGAATACATTTGTCAAAAACCTCTTTTTAAGGAATTTTCATCCATTACAGAATATAAATAGTATTAGTTACCTCTATTTAACGAATTTTGTCAACTGATAACCTTTACATAGCGTATCAAATCAATCATTCACGCTCAATTCCTAAATAATTAATGTCTTGAGAGGTTTTAGACACGTTAAAATTTTCGTAAGACAATTATTGTTGCTTGATGCCAAGTAATGTAAACACTTCTGTTTGTCACTGTCGTTAGTTTGACAGTTACAATGGTGAGAGAAATAAAATAAATCATTAAGTATGTAAACGTTCAAGTTTTTTCACCTTCTTATAACGAATCGCAGAGTAATCTAACCTCTATATAACAAATTACTTGGTATAACGAAGATTTTCTAATTCCCTTTTTGACAGTTTTGTTATGTCGAGGTTGCACTATATTACCAGAACAGACTCAAACAGTCTTACTTATACACGTTACTCATATATTTTTGCTTGTTATTAGTAGTTGTATTAGTAGGAAAACGATTATTCTTAATGCTGAATGGCTTAATTTATTCTCTATGAAAATAGACTTATTATAAGCGATTACTACCTATGAGCCGAGATGGTCCGGTTGCTAGAACACGTGGATCTTAACCTAAGATTTCTGGTTCAAATCCGGACAAGCGCATTTGAGTTCGAATGTGCTTAATTCGTGTTTATAATTCATCTCATCGTCAGCGGTGAAGAAAAACATCGCGTGGAAACATGCACGTGTCGGATGTAATCCTGTCCCATGTGTATCTACCAACCCTCATTGGAGCAGCGAGGTGGAATAGTGAGCTCAGATATAAGAGGACGCCTTTGGCCAGCAGTGGGACAAACAATGATTGTTACTTTACTGATACGGTTACTGAAGTAAATTCACAACATCCCTACTAAAGGGCGGGGGACCCTTTATCTATGGTATATTACATCCTACTTACAATATTATAATCTCGTATAGCAGATATTATGTTTTTATTATAGAATTGGTATTCGGAAAAGCACATGTGCCACCTGGTGGTAAGTGGTCACCAGCGCCCATAGACAATGGCATTGAAAGAAATGTTAACCATTGCTTACATCACCAATGCGCGACCAACCTAGGGAACTATGTCTTAGATATATCCCTTGTGCCTGTTATTACAGTGGCTCACTCACCCTTAAAATCGGAACACAACAATACCAAGTACTGCTGTTTTGCAGTAGAAGACTGACGAGTGGGTGGTACCTACCCAGACGAGCTTACACAAAGCCTTACCACCAGTAAAAGGGTATGTATATAAGTACTTATAATTCATATAAAAACAATAAAATACAATATTGTTTGCACTGCAAATACAACCCCAGGCGAGCTCACGGTACGGTCCGGTTATAAAAGGTATATGAATAAATAGTGATCGATACGCAGAAAGTAGGTATCGGTGCCACGGTGACTCCCTGCTGAGTGTGGGCGGGGAGTCTCCCGGCATTGTCTATAAACGTGACGACATCCACAAGTACGGAAATTATATAAAATCAAAACAGACCTGTATTACATTAATGATTATGCAATCATATTAATATGGTAGAGAGGAATATTTTGTTTCAATTTTTTTATCTATTCGGTCAGGATATGGAAATGCTATAATATTACGATTGCTATATGCTTATCGTTAGCTTCAATATATGCGAATATGTAAAAGCGATTATTACAATAGCTATACTTAGTATCATAATATATTTGACGAGCCGGTTGGCTTGGTTGGTACATACTTACCTTTCACGCCGAAGGCTGTGTGTTCGATTCCTACCCAGGACAGACATTTGTGTGCATGAACATGTCTGTTTGTCCTGAGTTTGAGTGTAATTATCTATATAAATATGTATTTTCAAAAGAAAAGTAGTATATGTAATATATCAGTTGTCTGTCCCAGGATATTATTATTATTATTGATAAATCAAAATAGTTAGTATGATTGTCCTCAGTGCATTCCTAAATCGATTGAGATGAAACATTAATTATGAACCATAATACAAGATTTTCTTTATGTTTGTCCTTTAATATGTTTTTGAAGAACCTTATTCTAGCCAAGCGAAGCCGGATCGGGTAACTAGTTACTTATATTATATGATGACAAATATCTTTTCAGATTACATAAGTATATTGTCAACTAAAATATTGTCAATTTTATATGATTGATAGGTCACCCCCTGGAAAAACGGCTTTTCGTTGTTCACATTTATATTGCACTAGTGATAAGAGGAATCGATATTTTTATGCCAAGAAAATGGCGAATTACGAGTAAACGGGAAAATGCTACCAACATTCTTACAAACATTTCACGCGATCTTAATTTGTTTAGATCGGTACCCAGAGCATATCATTAAAAAACTAATGAAAATTAAAAATATGTATATAAACTTTGCAATATCACACATTGTTAACAATAAAATATGCTCTAATGTAAATCTCTTATATACATAGAGCGATGGATTTTGTTTAATTTTTATTTCGATTGAGAACAAATACTATTGAGGATTAGTCTATTAGCACTTATATATCGACTCGTGAATATTAACGAGACGTGACTTAGACAAAATACACAAGACAAAAATTGAAGTAGACTCAATTAGAATACAAGATATGGTGACCCTGAGAGCACGTTACAGTAAACGTGAATGTGGTGCAGATAGGAAGATCCCTCTATTAAACAATTTATAACAATTTTCCTCATATGCACAACACGTTAGCCATAGCTTCTTGAGTCAGTGACGTGTCATTGTTAGAGAAAATTAAGGTGATCTTTTTATTTATACATATTATTTATATATCTTGTGCCGAGCCTCTTAGAACGAACCATGGTTATATAAAAAATTAAATTACTCTCAATTAGTGCATTGCTTTTGTATATATTCAGAAATTTATAAGCTGCTTAATTTTGGTATTGAAAATAAATTTGTTCATCATCTGTCCATTTTAATTAATTCCGCATGTGAAAATACTAACGAATTATTTTCTTACAACACGTCAAAATAAACAAGGACTAAACATAGTGTTAAATTAAAATCATAACTTAACTAAATTATCCAATCATAGTATATATGTTTGTTGACAAATAGAAAAATGTTCGTGTCTCAAATTATGTTATGTGAAGTAGACGTTCTACTATAAAATTACTTCATAAACAATCTTTCAAACCGAGATGGCCCAGTGGTTAGAACGCGTGATTCTTAACCGATGATCGTGGGCTTAAATCCCGCACCACTAAATTTTCATGTGCTTAATTTATATTTATAATTCATCTTGTGCTTGACGGTGAAGGAAAACATCGTGAGGAAACCTTCATTTGTCTAATTTCACTGAAATTCTGCCACATGTGTATTCCACCAAACCGCATTGGAGCAGCGTGGTGGAATAAGCTCCAAACCTTCTCCTCAAAAAGGAGAGGAGGCCTTAGCCCAGCAGCGGCATATTTACAGGCTATTAGTGTAAACAATCTTAGTTTAAAAAAAACAGCAATACTCCAGTTTCAAGACCAATCACAGTAATGAAGCATTATTTACCGCGTAAGTAGTCTGAACTTCGCCTCTATTAGAAATCTTTAGAAGATAATAAGATATTATTTATTATTATCTAAGTATATATGTAAGCCATGAAATTATAAGATGCTGTCGAGACCATATAATTGATAGTTAACATTATTATTGAATAACTTAGTCATATATCTATAATCCTATGTTATAAGTTTGTAATACGGATAAATACTCCAAAACTATATATAACTATATATGTAATGCAAAGTAGGTAGAATAATTCATTTCTCCCAAATGATGTACAAAATTCAATAAAAAGTAGATGTATCTCTGTTTTGTAAATGAGCGCTCTAAATTAAAAAAAATAAATAATTACGTTTTGGAGCTGCCAATGGCGTCGTTATTATTCATAAAACTCCAAACTGACATCATTTTGAAAAAAAATAGCTTTCTACTTTTTAATAAAAAAGTTGAAGTGTTTCAAAGAATAATAAATTATCCCACGCCTTACCGAGATAAAAATTAAAATCATAGGAATAATATATTGCTATATTATTTTTTAGGCGCTTCTGCATGTTTATATTTGCCGCCGGGAGAACTTTTAATTCGGATTAACGTAAAAACGAGTCGTATCGGGTAAACGAGTCGGGAATTTTTCATTAATAGATCCACTACTTGATCTTTTTTTTTTAATAATTTAGCATACACAGTAGTCTCAATGAAAATGGAATACTTCAGGTAGCTAAATTCTATCAGGTACAAGGAACAATTAAGAATATATGAATTAAAAAAAACTTTAAGAAAATATATTTTAATTAAAGAGCAAATTAAGGTTTCATATTTTATAAGCACTACCACACCGCATTGCGTTCGAGGTGCGCACAGTGCAACTTTTATTACCACCTATTAATCGTGAACTCGGAAAAATTTAAGAAAAAACTGCATAATGTACCTTAAGATCGACATAACTTGGTTATATACTGAAGTGAGAATTCGCTTTACTATACCCTATTCCAAACGAAAGAGTAAAAAACCTTTGATTTACATATTCCATGCGATTTGCTGCTATTCTCTTTATTATGCACTGCAAACAGTTCTTGATTAATTTGCCTTTATTTATAACTTAACAATGTTTTACTTAATTAGTTATAACCATAACTATAACTTCCAAAGTTCTGATTACAACTTCGCAGACATTAAACCACTTTTTTCACGAATCCTTAGTGAATATAGATATTTCAATAACTTGATAACCAATGATATGTCAAAGTTGTTAGAATAGGCTCATTGGCAGGTTAACTGCACATTAATTTAAAAAAAAAGAATTATAACTATCAAAGCCTATTAAATATAGTAGTCATATATTTGTATTTATGATCATCAAGTATTTATAATGTATACAATAAAAAACAATAAAAACACATAAATATAATCTGGCATACAAAGTTAAGTTAGTTTAAATAAAAAAATATTGCAAAACCTATACATATGTATATTCTATACTGAAGACATTGGCAGACAAATAACAAAATATGGTTACATTTATAAGCTGTTAAATATCAGAAAGGGAAAATCAGTCTTTAAAATAAAAATACAACAGTTTTTGGATTTTGTTTTATTGGCTTATATTACATAGGAGTTCTTAAATCCTCGATGGATACAACATCTGAAACAATAAATAATTGTTTACAAACAAGTTGCATTAGTAAGGTCAATTAAAAATACATAGTATTTAAATCAGTATTTAATACTATCCACATAAAATTCAGGTTTCAAATGTCTAGACATCATTTTAAATCATATTTTTAAACTTGGGAATTTTAAAAAATCATTTATTAATGTCCAAAAATTTAAATGAAATTTGGACAATCAGTTCTTTGTAATTAAAATAAAAATAATAATAAAGCTTACTCAGAGGTTCAATACTATAATAAACTTTTATATAGTGCAGAGCTATTAGGCTAAGCTATTTTTGTTTTAAAATTGTATATTTAAAAATTAACAGACAAAAGATTTAAAGTATCTACTTACCACACGTATCCTGTGTCCCATAGCTTGAGCGGGAAGGTTAGACTTGAACCTAGCTCGCACACTGCCAGAATTGCCATGTGGGCGGGTCACCTTGCCCCAGATCGCACGAAGCTTGGTCTTCGTACCACGGGGACCTCCGGGAATGGGGGTCCTTTTCTTGGCTCTGTATACATATACGCACTTCTTGCCAGCATAGAAAATGGCATCTTCACGACCACGAGCACCTTCAATCTGTAAAGTGTATTTATTATTTTAGTGACTTTTAGTAATGTCTGCTTAGATAATATAATGCCATGCAGATATCAGTCAATTATTCATCCACAAAAATTATTCAGGTTTCAAATGTCATAAGCATCATTTAATTTTTAAAAGTTTCAAACATTCTCTTGTTATCACTTTAACACAACTTCACAGCGACATTCTTCTACTACATAATAGTATTCAAATCAAATATGAAGTTGATGTACAACAAACATAACCTTAAACAAAATGTATGTTATGACCAACCTTCAACAGAGCAGTGTTTTCATGCTGATTACGGAGACCACGTCTGTATCCTGTAAAGACAGCTTTGGCGTACAGTCTGCCGTGACGGGCCTTTGAAGATACTTTACGCACAGCCTTTGGGGGTTCTGCAGGTGCAGCAGGGGCGGCCTTAGCAACCTTCTCTTTAGGGGCCTTAGTTTTAGGCGCCTTTGCCTTAGGCGCAGTAGACGGCGCGTCAGCCATTCCTTAAAATCACCGATTTAAATTAGAAACAATTTATTTACAGGTTATGTTGACATCTCAGAAAGAGCAAGACATAATCTAAATGTATCTTTACGAATTTCACCGATCCGTCACTTAAAGGTAATCGAAATTAATATTTAATATGTTAAGCACATTAATTAAGGTTTATTTTAAAGGAATTATTCCATTTTATGTAAAAAAACACAATTTTAAAACACTAACCGGACACTATTTTATTAGTCGAAATGAAAGAAAGACTGTGTTGCCATCAAAGCAGTAACTTACCAAATTACCAATACTTCCCTATTTACTCAAAAAAATAAAATCTAAAAAAAACCCCTTGTTTTTACACTCACAAATAATGAATATACACCGTTTCAAAGAAAAAAATAATTCAATCTTCTCTCTAAAAATTTAATATTTTAATTTCTAATAAATGTTTTTATTAATGTGTTTTAAATCACTACTTTGCTTTAGTTGAACAGCGTTAAATGGCAATACTTGCTTTCGTACAGAAACGTTTTCTTACTGATTTAAAATATATATTTAAAATAATATATATAAAATTATTGTAATAAATCAAATTATCACTAATTCAAAATACCACTATTCATATAATTCTATACATTTGATATAAAAATTAAGCTGTTAGGTGATACTTTAATAAGAAGCGTGTTGTTATATCTGTGATGTCTTTCAAAATTATCTGATTTGGTCCAATCAGAACAGACCACGAAAAGAGACGAAGGAGAGATGGATTGTGGCTCTGTCAAATAATTAGTTTATATCGAAATCTTTAGTGCTTTAATTAATATTTAGTTCTGCTATTATAAAAATAATTGTAATGATGGACTATTTATCAAATATTAATTGGAACAAACTCACGCCATGCCTAGTGTTGTTAGTTTTAGAAGTTTTATTAGATTGTAAGTGGCAGGTTGTGTTTTTTAACGTTCGGTATTTCCTATATTTATTTTGTTTATGAGTGAAGAGTTGTTGTTGAGTGGTTCTATGATAGTTTCAGAGTGCACGTCACAAGCTGAAGTGAACAAGCACTTGGAGCTGGGCCGCGATTTCCTCGCTCGTGGTCAGCTGTCTGACGCACTCACACATTATCACGCCGCTGTTGGTTAGTTATAAAACCTTATTTAAAATGTTTTACATTCATATTAGTAACGTCATTTTCTAATTATAACAATATTTATATATTAATACTTTTCAACACAATAAACCGCATCGATTCTAATAATCAAAATTTTATTTATATCCTTAGAGAACTAAGATATTCTAAATCACTGTCATGATTATTGGCAAACGGCTTACAATCTACGAGTTATTATGAGTTACTGATTACCAAGTACTTTTAATGTATCAATTTTAATTACACCATATTATATCAATATTTTTTTTAATGTTTACACATTTTATAAATTGCTTAATTAATAAATATTGTAATATTCTTTTGCAGAGGGCGATCCACATAACTACCTCACATATTTTAAACGAGGCACTGTATATTATGCACTTGGTAAAGCAAAATTTGCCTTGCAGGACTTTACAAAAGTAAGTTTTTTATTGCTACTAATAATATTTAAAAACCTATTTGTTAAATATATACATATATACTGAGGACTTATGCATCATAAGTATGATGTTTTTATCAAAAAAAGTAAAAAAAATACTTTAAACATAATTAGTGGTAATCATGTTTTTGTAGGTCTTGGAAATTAAAGCTGACTTCACAGCTGCGAGACTTCATAGAGCCAATGTCTACCTCAAGCTAGCACAGTACAGAGAGGCCAAAGAAGACTATTTACAAGTTGTGAGTAAAAAAACATATTCCAAGTTACTTTGTATGCCTGTGCCACATCTTAAATAAAATTTCTTATATTTACTTTTCTAATATCGTTTGATCAATGAAACTGCTTCAAAGAAATGTATCCCTTGAAACATTGTAAAGATAATTATATGTATAAAATTATAATTAGATATTATAATAGTATGATTGATAATGTGTATTCATTATTAAGATTAATCAATAAAAAGTTACAACTTTAAACATGATGTTTGTGGATAATAAGAAAAACATGTCCATTTGCTAGCTTGGTTATTCAAGAGAGACAGTTTTTCATGACAACCCGAATAATATGTATAATAGAGAATCTTATCCATAGCAAAATGCATGACATACAGCACATAGGTCAAAACGTTATAACCAGCTTGTAATACAAGACAATTAAGCATTAAGTGTGATGAAATAATTTATGTTATTAACACAAATAGTAATTGGATGAATGTTATTGTTTTGTAGAGTTGATAAGGCCATGAGTTATCTTGATAAGGAGCTATTCTTTTTTTATTTTAATGCAATAATTGTAGGAATATATTATCAGTGATATAAGACAACATTTCCATTGTTTTATATATTTACATAATTATTAAGCTTAAGTTTTTAATTAAGTTTTGATAAGAGAGTATCAAAATTATAAAAACTATAAAAACTGATCTCAAATTTATCAAGTAGTCAGTTTTGTCCATTGTTCAATTTTCAATTCAATTGCTATAAATATCAGACTGGAGTTTATTATATAGGTAGGTACAAAATGCTTAACACAACGATACACCATTGTAATTTAAAATTATTTTCTGTCTGTCTGTTCAAATATGTCATTTAAGATTTAGAGTAGCTATCTTGATCTTAAATTGAATAGTGCAGATATTCTACTGGTGGTAGGGCTTTGTGCAAGCTCGTCTGGGTAGGTACCACCCACTCATCAGATATTCTACCGCAAAACAGCAATACTTGATATTGTTGTGTTCCGGTTTGAAGGGTGAGTGAGCCAGTGTAATTACAGGCACAAGGGACATAAAATCTTAGTTCCCAAGGTTGGTGGCGCATTGGATATGTAAGCGATGGTTGACATTTCTTACAATGCAATTTTCCATAAAAAAAAAAAAAAAAGGCCCTCTATGTCTCCAGGCGTACAGCGAGCCGTACAATGAGGAGGCGGCGGCGGCGCTGCAGCGCGTGGACGAGCTGGCGGACGAGCTGCGCCTGGCGGAGGCGTACTACCGCGGCCGCGACCACCGCGCCGCCGCCGAGCTGGCCACGCGCCTGCTGGACGCGTCGCCCTGGGCCGCGCAGCTGCGCCAGCTCCGCGCCGAGTGCTACATCGCGCTGGTGAGCCCCGCCGCCGGTTCGGGCGCTAGTCCCGTGTCCCGTTTACATTGCTTTTATAAACTTTTATATTTTCAGAACGATCTCTTCTCGGCGGTTTCCGACATCCGCTCGGTGAACCGTCTGCAGCAGGACTCGACGGACGGCTACTTCCGTCTCGCCTCGCTGCTCTACCAGCTCGGGCACGTCAGCGACGCTCTCAAGGTTAACTATACGATCCCGGACAATCCACGGAAGTGATGCTAGATCGATTCTCGAGCTTATGACAATTTTCTCAATAGGAAATCAGGGAGTGCCTTAAACTGGATCCCGAACATAAGTCGTGCTTCCCGTTCTACAAGAAGATAAAGAAAGTTGACAAGCTGCTACTCGACTGCGAGGAGAAGAGTCAGTCGCGCGACTTCCTCGGCTGCGTCGAAAGCGCCAACAAGGTCCTGCGCGTAGAGGACCAAGTCACGCTGGTCGTGTTCGAGGCCCGGCGTTGGCTCTGCAGCTGCTACGCCAAGGTCGGTGCCCGCCACGCGCACAAGCGCACACCCCCACACCCACACTCGGTCGGCCAGCGGCTCACGGCGCGCGTGTTGCAGGAGGAGGCGCACTCGGAGGCGCTGTCGGCGTGCGCGAGCGCGCTGGAGCTGCAGCGCGACGCGCGCGTGCTGTGCGACCGCGGGGACGCGCTGCTCGGCCTCGACATGTTCGACGACGGTACGGCCACCGAGTACATCAACACTCGCTCCGTGGAAGCGATTACTATTTACACCACTCTCTGTGATGTGCTGTGATAAATTTTAACTTTTTGATGATATTAACAACACAGCAATACAGAGTAATGCTGTTTGGTGATAGATTAGGGGAGTGGGCGATATCTTTGACAAACCTGTGCATGGATATTTATAGTATAGTTTACATGAAAATGTATCATTTATGATTTTTTATTAATCTTGCAGCCATTCATTCATATAAAGAGGCTTTGGAGTTAGAGGAAGGTTTGCAGCGAGCCAAGGATGGGATTAGCAGAGCTCAGAAACTACAGAAGCAGTCAGAACAGAGAGATTATTATAAGATTCTAGGTGTTAAGAGGTAAAAGTTATTATCTAAATTATTAAAAAAATAACTATTCTGAAATATTTGTTCTACAATAAATTTATACTCATAAAAGCTTAGCTTAACCATTACAATAGTAAGCAAAAAAAAAAATTGAATTTCCTCCATATATAATAATTTTTTTTTTAAATCAGGACGGCGACGAAGCAAGAGATAGTCAAAGCGTATCGCAAGGCTGCTCAGAAGTGGCATCCGGACAACTTCCAGGGAGATGAGAAGAAGCTGGCAGAGAAAAAGTTCATCGACATCGCCGCAGCAAAAGAGGTACCATCGCTGTATCTACTCACTCACCTACTCGGTAGGAGGGTGCGTTAGGCCAGAGACCTACTTAAAACTTTGACTGCTAAGTTTATTTACTAAAACGAATTCAGATGCAAGCAGAAATCCTTGCCGAATATCATCACTATAATTGTGTAATCACTGCCCGATGTCAATGCACTTGCTACCCGGGTTCAAACAAGAAGGTTGTTAAATTATTTTTTATTAATTTATTCACAACATATTAGCTACCTTTAACTCACCTTTCCATTGTTTAGCTACTCGGCAATGCTGGTCACAATAAATTCATATGTTATATTCAAATCATTTACGGCAACCTTTATTTCTTAAAATAAAAAATTAACAATAATTTAATTATTTGTAACCAAAGAAATAATCAAATAAATATTATATATCGACTTATAGAAGCGATATTAAATTTGTAAACACTCCACTTATGCCTCCGACTCGGCAGTATAGTATCGCTCGTATGCGCAGGTGCTGACGGACGCGGACAAGCGCGCGCAGTTCGACGCGGGCGGCGACCCGCTGGACCCCGAGCGCGGCGCGCCGTCGCCCTTCGCGCACTTCCAGCACGGCTCGCCCTTCCAGTTCAAGTTCCACTTCAACTGACGACCCTCCGCTAGTCGCAGGCCTCGCGTCGCTTCAAGCCTAATATTTAGGTTCTCGTTGCGCGCGTGACCTATTTCGAAATGAAATGGCTTTCTCCGCTCCTAACACTTTAATCGGAACGATATTTTTCACAGTACAAATGAATGCTTCGCGTACTTACTCTTCAGCACTTTTTTTTTTAATTACTTAATAAGCTAAAAATGTTTTGTTGTTAATTAAAAACATGCATAATTTAAATGAAAAGAGGACAGATATATTATAATGAAATATATGATAATATGCTAGAAATAATTTATTTTTCTCACGAATGTTGCCAGTTACAATCGCTTAATGCTAGTCTTAAGTTATTCAGAGAAACAAAATATGTCATATATTATTTATTACTTTTAAATAAAATATATGACTTAACAAAAATTCGAATGATATGAATTGAATAACTTGTCATTCGAATTATGTTACATAAAGTCCTATATATGTATGTAATAGAAACGTTGACAATACTACAGCATACATTTATCTCATTACGCCATTAGGACATAATATTTCTTATATTAAAGGTGTGTTACTAAAATAATACAAAATGTTGTCAGTGCTTAAAATTGTTTGTTAATTGTTGCATATTGAAATTCAATCCACACACCGGGCAACACTCACGTAATCGTCCCGTATTCCTTTTATGTGCTGCCGAAAGCGTGGACACGATCCGTGATGTTTATTTCGACTTTTTGTTTCAAATTTTGCTAACTTTTCATTTGGTTTTTTTTTTTTGCTAACTAGTCAATTCCGTTTATTTTATACAAACTCACACGTACAATGAATTATCTGAAACTTCTGTCGTTAATATAGCAGATACAGTAGCCGCGCCTTTAATATATTATCGAATCGTTAAAGTTCTCATTACTGCGTGAAATAATTTATTTATATTATTTAAACTATGAACAGTTTTGGCGTTTTTAGCTGTAATCGTGCATTTTGATAAATTATTGTACAAAATAAGACTATGAGAACATTCAAAACGACCGATTTATATATTTTTTTTCATAATCGTTTTCGATGAAAAAATACGTTGAAGCTCGTTTTGAAGGTTTTCTTGAATTTTGTAAAAGTTCTGTCGATATGAACTGCACGCGGCACTCGTTCTTCCAAAGCACGTGTCGACACGTGTCACGTGCGCTGTAGTGTAGGCCGAACGACACCACGGCGCGTCGGTCGAAACGTAAACGCAAGTTACGTTTAAAATAGTTTCGTTCTCTACTTAAAGACATTTCGTATTTATATTGTAAATATTACGGAAGTTATACAGGGCGCTCATTTCGGGTCGATTTCTTTTTATCTTTAAGTAGAGAATAGTGCGTAGTATTTCGGTCCGACTGTTTATAAATATTTGTTTTAAATAAGTTATTTTGTTGTGATTTAAACCAACATTGTAAATATTTTAGAATAAAAAGATTTATGATATGTTTTTTATTTTTATTTTGTAATCGATATCCAATCTGTTGTAATAATAAATTTAAATGGACGACGACATATGGTAGGTGACATTGATCAGGTTATTTCCTGTTTTCTTTTTTTTTATATATATTCCTTGTAGGCAAATGAATTCATTCCACCTGATGGTAAGTGGTAGTGGAGTGCAACAACGATGACTGCCAGTACAGTCAGGAGTGTAAGTAGCGTAGCAAGTGAAAGCTATCGCTATAAGATTTGTAATATTTTAAATGTGAGAAATATATACTAGATTAGATTGTTTTAAATTCAATAGTGTTTTTGTGAATTAGCGTTTTTATGTTATGGTTATATTTTGGACTTGCTTGTCATTTCATAAAATATTATAATTATTAGGTATTTTTATTGTTTGTTTTGCGTTTAATTCAATCTCGTTCGAATGATTAGGAAGGTTTTTATAAAATTTGTTATTAATTTGTGATAAATAAATAAATTATTGATTATTTGATATATTGAAATATTTCATAATTATTTAAAAGGTATCGAATTTAAAAAGTAACATAAAATAAAAATCGCATCGTGTTTCATTACGATCGGGACTAGAACACTTATAATGGTAAAGCTTTCGCTCCGACGCGCAAGGCGATCCAATACAGGTGTGTCGCAACACACAAGTAACAAACTTCATTATTTTAAAGCTAGATATTCCTCATACAATGTGTAAAAAAATTCCTGTCCGATCCAAATAGGGCATGTAGGTATATTATAGACATTTTTATACACTGTATAATTCTTGCACATAGCTATGTGCATCAGTCGCAAACGGCTACGTGGGCACCGCAGAAGTCGCAGTCGGCGGGGGCGGGGGAGTGGGCGGCGGGGCGGGTGCGCTCGGCGGAGCGGGCGGCGCGGGCCCCGCGTCGCGCGTGCTGGGCGCGGCGGGCGCGGCGGGCGCGGCGGGCGCGGCGGGCGCGGCGGGCGCGGCGGGCGCGGCGGGCGCGGCGGGCGCGGCGGGCGCGTCCGGCAGCAGCTCGCACACGTAGCGCAGCTCGTCGGCGCAGTCGCGGCCGCGGTACACGTGCGAGCGCCGCGCCGCGTCCCACACCAGCGACAGGCAGCGCCCCGCGCCCGGCACCGACACGCCGGTCTGGTTGCCGACGGCGTTGTCGTCGTCGAGCGTCAGCGGCCGCGCCGAGTGCGCCCAGATCCACAGCAGGCCCGGGTTGAGGCCGCCCGTCCAGTAGTCCGCGTCTGGGGCGGGAGCACGATTACATCGAAGCGGAAACATTACCCACGAGTACTCAGTCGGCGCCACGCGGGCGGGTCGCGTACCTTCGAGCTCGCGGTCGGCGCGCAGGTGCGCCAGCAGCGCGCGGCGCTGGGCGCGGGAGAGCAGCTCGACGAGCGCGGCGCGCTGCGCGCGGCAGGCCTGCGCGGCGCGCTTCCAGTCGCGCGGCGCGCCGGCGCGCGCGTAGCACGCCGCGCCCA
This sequence comes from Nymphalis io, assembly GCF_905147045.1. Lineage (NCBI taxonomy): Eukaryota > Metazoa > Arthropoda > Insecta > Lepidoptera > Nymphalidae > Nymphalis > Nymphalis io. The sequence goes on from NC_065889.1 coordinate 14,604,496, forward strand.
CGCGCGCGAACGGCGCCGGGCACGGGCCTGCGGGCAGCCGCACTCGTACACGCGATACGTTTGTGAGCGATTGTCACGACGATCATGAAGAATCGCTCAAAAAATGAATGATACCCGCCCAAAAAGTCTCGCACTTTTCAATACTATCGCACTAGTAGTTGGTCCCATCTACCGACGATCGTCGTAGCTGCATGTTTTAATCGAACGATTTCATTAAAATTAAGAGCAAGTAGCGACATAAAAATTAAACAGTAGTCGATTTAAGAATTACTTTAACGCAAAGCAGTGAGTGCCCTAAGGGACGGTGACGTAGGGCGGTATCGTACTGACCGTGGTCGGGGCCGGGCGGCGGCCGAGCCAGCAGGTGCTGCAGGCCGTCCTCCACGGCGCGCAACCTCTTCTCCATGAGGTCGGCGCGGTACACGAGCTTCTCGATGGCGCTCAGCAGGAACAGGTCGGTCTCCGACACGTGCTTGCGCGGCGGCTCGTCCACGCGGTCCACCTGCTGCGCGCGACACTTCGCTTAGTACTCTCGCTATCGATACTCGGAGGGATAACGCCTCCCTCCCTACTTACTCATCTATTGCGATGCCGATCGAGTGTCCGTAATACATTGTAATTCCGTCTTTCACTAGATAGGTACTATTTATAGATAGATTGAAATGAAAACTTACATATCCAGGTTTGAGCTTGTCCTTGTGCGGCGCGGGTGGCCGGTTGACGATCTTGCCGGCGCCGGTCTGCCCCTTGTTGGGGGCCTTGGGACCTTGGCTGTGGGGCATCGGCCCCTGGTTGGACATGTAACCGTGGTTCAGGGGGATGTGGCCCTGGGGCGGGGACATGTAGCCCTGATTCGAGGAATATTGACCTTGGTTTGGGGAACCGTAACCGTAGCTCGAGGGCGTTTGTGAGTGGGATGAGTGGAGAGGCGGTGGAGGTGACAAGTAAGGTGCGTCGATGCGCTCTGTCACGTAATATCCTTTAGACGATGGAAGCGCCATAATTCGACCTAAAAACGTTATTTATACATAGTGATGCTAGTTATCCTGTTAATTATTTACCCATTTAGCTTTATAACACGATATTGTTAAAAATAGAAACATAAACACATACCGTGTCTATCAGAGTGCGCAGAGGTGACCCAGTCCTCCAGCGCCTGACTCCATGGTCCGAAGCCCCCCGCACCACATGTGTCTGATCCTTCATCGTGTGATAGCGTGGAGTTCTCAGTATTCACGCTGGCTGTCAGCAATGCTATAGCAACAAATACACGCGCCATCTGAAATTGAATCAACAGAGGCTTGTCAATTCAGTCATTGTTTGATTAAGTCAAAATGAGCTACCGTGTTCATGAGAATAAAGCACATTATAATTAGCCGTTATCCGTTGTAGGTCAAAATATATGCGGGCATTCACATCACTGTACATCATATTTCGCTTTATGTACTTTTACAAAAATCTGAAAGACACTAAACTTTGGCATAACTGTAATAGTTTTGTGCGAATAATATTTTCGAAACAAATTATAAGAAATAGAAAGAAACTAAGTAGGTTTTTGTTTATAATTATTTATATGCATGTATAGTTCTTTCTGTGAAAGTTAGCAATGGTTAGCAACCAATTATTTCGGCGACTGGTTTCATAAACAGAAATATCTTGATTCGTCAATATTAATCAATATATATTATCATTCTTATTTTTAACTTTAAACAAAACCTTTTTTGTGCACCTAGAATGCGATGTGTATCAAATATTTATTTAATTTTTATATATCGTGACGAAGTTATATTGCAATCTTATGCGTGCGTGCATATTATAATTATATTAGCTTCAAAAGCGTGTACTAACTAGATTCGGTAGTTCCTTGACAATTAGTGACATAACCCGAACGTACTTGGACCACTTCTATAGTCGTTCAACCGTCACTTGTTTCATAATGAGTGAATCATTCCAGGCACGTCGCGTCTGACATAATACGGATTTTACTGCTGTGTAAAATTTTAACCAAGCGACAATAACAAATACGTCATATTGTTACGTGCACAGGATTTGACCGGCTTCTAGAGCCCATTTACATTTTTACTCATGATGATGGTGGTGTTGTCCATCTAACTGATTTCGCTTACGACAGCCTTAATAAAAGTTATCTTTTGAAGGAGAAAGTTTTTGGGGCATATTTCACTACGCTGCTCTAATGCGGGTTGGTTAAAGAGACTAGCTCAGAAGATAACTATTATAGTGCACACTGCGCAGGTGCGTGCGTAACGCGCCATGTACTCTCTCAATTACCTCACACAAATAATCTGATATGACGGCAATCCGAAGAGACCGTTCAAGTGCTGGACTGACGGTTTTTCCATCTTTCCGAAACACGGCGGTGTAAGCGCTGCCTACTTCCAAACTCGGAGCCGAGAATTTCGTGACAGAAAAACCTAATAATATTTGAAAGGCCCTAGTCCCGAGCCGGGGATTTAATCTTTATAGGCGACTACGAAATCCAGTTAACACTATATACGAATGATGAAATACATTTATTAGTCCTGCCATATTGTGGATAGTGTGCAACAGAATCAGTAGTATTAGGTAGGCACTTATATGATTTTGTTTAGAATAGGAAGGCGGACAAGCATGTGGGCCTCTTGATGGTAAGTGGTAACCAACGCTATTAGACATTGGTATTGTAAGAAATGTCAACCATCGCTTACATATCCAATGCGCCAACCTTGGGAACTAAGATTTTATGTCCCTTGTGCCTGTAATTACACTGGCTCACTCACCCTTCAAACCGGAACACAACAATATCAAGTACTGCTGTTTTACGGTAGAATATCTGATGAGTGGGTGATACCTACCCAGATGAGCTTGCACAAAGCCCTAGTACCAGCCATACCAGTAATTTATGTTAAACTATTCATTTTTATTTACAATTTATATCATTAGCCCCACTTGCGAAGTCAGTGAGCGAATCTACAAAGTCGATTTTAACCTGTACCTAATATACAAGTTAAGTTTTTATTTTTTCGTCTGTAGTTAATTAAAGCAAAAGTTTAGTCATTAAAAGACAAACAAGTTTTTGTTTTGAATGTGTGCTGGCAAATATTTGCAGTCCAACTTTATTTTATTTATTTTTTGTAAAATATTTTTATGTAAGTACATATTAAGCATGTTTTGTTACTTTTAAAATGACACACATTGTTTTGTATAAAGTCTATGCGGGCCTTCAGAAAACTCATTATCAATTCCAATTGGAGTAGGAATAAAGGTAAACAAACCGTACATTTACAAATTGCATGCGATTTTCTAATTGTTCTGCTGTATATTATAAACAGTTCTTGATTAATTTACCTTTATTTAAATTACAACATTATTCCACTTAACTAGTTATTATCATATTAATTAAACTTTCGAAATTCCGATTACAATTTTGCGGACACTGAACACGCCATTTTTTCGCGAATCCATAGTGAATATCATAGATTATTCAAGATCTCGACCAAACAAGAATATGCACCAATCAAAGTCCATCAAGATCTAAGAAGGATATTTGTGTGAGGCTGTAAGCACATGTCGGGGTCGCGAGGGTCACGGCTCGTCATTATGCGTTTGCGTAAGAGTGGAGAAAGTGGTCGCAGCGCGCGACGCGATATTAAACAAGAACACGATTTCTATATCCGCTTACTAACAGGAATTAGATAGCAGGATTTACTTTAACATGTAGTCGGTTCTATACATAAAGGGGCATACTTTGACATGATAGCAATTTCATAGTGTCAAATTATATTATTGTAGTAAGAAATAATTTTATTTAAGTAGATTGAAAAAATCTGTAAGTATGAAATTGTGACAAAACGGTGTTTTGTAGTTATTATTTATTAATATTCAAAAATTTACTAAACGAAACGATTTAGTACTTTTAGAAATAAATATCTGGATAACATTACTATCATATCAAAATATACTTTATTCAAGTAGGCTCTTGCGAACACTTTTGAATCAATTCATTTTACAAGATTAAATATAATTTAAGACAATTTGTAATATAATATAATAATATTCTACCGAGAAGAACTGATAAAAAGCAGTCAAATTACATAAAAAGTTAAATAAAATTGAATTATTATTCATATATAGTATAAAAATAAACGAATACTATCCACACTTTTTTATCATCTATATAATCTTTTATTGAGTAATACGCCTCATTAATTAAAGTTTTCTTCACGTGTCATTTAATTTTAATCGCTCGCGTAAATAGAAAAGTAATAAACTTTTAATAAATGTACGAAAGTATACTTTCTTAAAATAACAAATACATTATTTCCAATCTGAAGCGCTAAACGAAACTACCACTTCCTAATAGCATTAATTACAAATAGTTTTAAAAGATATCATATTTAAAATTACTTACTGCAACATCAGATAGAAATTACGATCACATAAAATTACTTCGTATACACCGTAATCGTATGCACTTTTCCCGCGCAGACAATCACGCGTCAAACGTCGCGTGCTCACAGATACTGACTGGCAGTGGCAGAGCATGCCACAGCCACACGGACAGGCAAACAGGCTTTTTAAATTCTTCACATTCGTAAATGAATAATAACAATGTTTTACATTATATATTTTTCGTGTTACTAATTATAAAAATATTTAAAACTTAAGCTTAAAGTAATAACTTAAATATAGTAAGTACACTTAATTGAATTGTCACTTGCACCATAAGTATATCTATGTATAATTTTAGTACAATCAAAAATACAAGTGTGCAAAATTTGAATAAAAAAACCGTTGTAAATTGTTTTTGTTACGTTACTAATCATCAATTATATACATGAATGCACTGCAATTAACTCCAAACGTGTTTCAAATTTCATATTGTCAGAATATGTTCCCAAAAAATAAAGGCCAGTTTGTGTTATATGATAATTATTATTCAAATAACAGAATTGAATTGGTTAGGGTCTTCCGGGATAACTAGTTTTCGTTCGCGTGTTGGAGGGGGCGGGGCAGATATTGGGCTTAAAAATAGCCTATATCTTTCCTTGGGGTTTAAGTTTGCTTCACAGCAAATTTCATCAAAATCGGTTTAGCCGTAAAAGCGTAAGACGTAAGACTTACAGACATAGCGTCAAGTCAAAACTCTAATAATGGCGCTAATATGGTATAGAACCCCAAGGTGCAAAATGACACTCTCACCCTACCTTGATAAAGGTCTTAGGGCCAGTGTTGTGTGCTATACACCAACGCACACCTGAGCGCTCCAAACCTTTGCGAGCAGAGAAACTTTTATCATTTTTTTTCTCTTTAAATCAACTTTAATTAAATACACATAGGTGTTTTCTAAACACACAGTTTTACTTTAGCATGTATTTTCAATATATAAAACAATGTTTTTCCTCTAACAGGATCTCTTGTCCATTCATCTCCGCATTCGTAAGGCATGAATAATAAAATATATTGAATGAAGTGAATGTTGAAACACACGAGTTACTTTCGCAAGTCGGAGAAAGCGCTGGAATTTAATAAAACCCATTTTAGTCAACAGAAGTTTATTAACAATCATTACTCATTTCTTAATTAATATATCGATCGAAATAACATATTATTAAATAATTCAAAAATATACAAGTAACACTTACAGAATTTTTCAAGTTTTATACAGTTACAACTTATATGTAAAAATTATTGGGACCATAAACATTTAAGAGAAATCCTAACAACAAAGTTCAAACTTAAAATACTTAATATAAATTCACCAACAATGGTGCTGATGATGTAAGCTATTTATTAATGAATCCCATTCGCAATAACTGAAAAAATATTATTGCTAAAACAGCAATCAAAGACAATAATTTAGTAAAGGATCACATCATAAAAATTTAGGCGGCTAGAGGTGTACGGACGATAAACAATTAATAAGGAATATGAAAGAATATGGTAAATCTTGGTGTAAATTCTTTTTGAGCGTATATTAAGCAATTGCCAATATTATCTGCACTATATTATACTATATATATATATATATATATATATATACAAGACTTATACATAGTACGAGATGTAAGAAGTGCATTATGTACAACACGACCAGCACCATTATTTTAATTTAGAAGGTTTATTTGGACATAAATAAATAAAGCTTATCTTTTAGGAACACAATAAGTGTCCCTTACTTTGTCATTATGTTAATTATAATACTATTGGTCCATTAATTATATTTTCGTATAATTTTACAGTTATTTATCACTCTATGCTCTTATAAAACTTACTTAAGATATTATAAAAACCTTTTGTATTATTAATATCTATCTATATATACATATTTTATTGCTGCATTTTTAGGAATCCAGACAGGGTTAAAAAGTTTAGTATGTAATGTAATGCAGTCATATACACATAATCCTTGAAGGATTTGAGAAAACCAAATCAAAAGTATTAAATTAAAGATTAACGTCTGAGATTATTTAAAGGCTTTCGACTCTGACTAACAAGCCATAGTATGATACTCTGACATAGAAATATGTAATAATTCCCAATCTCATATGTATATTTTAATTATTATATAAACATGTAAAGTCAAAGGGGCAGTGAATATTGTAGTAACTAACTATTTTAAATTATTTTTATTAAATACTGAGTTATTTAACGCTGTTCCACAAGGCGATATTGTAGATCACATTTTTCTTAATATTGTACAAAAGTAACTAAGTAACTAGTAGCAAGAACACAAAGGAACCGATTTGAACATTAATATAAACTAAATCTTTACATCTATGTACACTGAAACGAAACTTCTAATTAAATTAAGAAAAAACTTGTTCGAAAGTTTTATATAACTCACTTTAAAAATATAAAACAACCTCTGGACCTCTTGTATCGTTCAATAAGAGAGCAAAGAAAGGATTAACAGACAAAGAAGACGACATCGCAGGTTCACTTAGGTGATCAGAAGTAAACGGTGAGATTCATGTGTTCGGCCATCGCGGAGTTAGTGGTCTCCGTCACCTCGCGACGGTCTTCGGCCGCCTAGTGAGAGAGACAAAAGGGTAACTAGATTAGGTTACATAAGGTTTCTGTACAGTTTCTTTGCTTAAATTTAAATAACCATTGTCACCGAGCCACTTTTTTTTTATTGGATGCGGGCAGCGCAAGATCGGCCAACGTGGAAATCCTTGAGGGAGGCCTTTGTCCGGCAGCGGACGTCTTTCGGCTGATATGATGATGACGATGATGTCACCAAGCCACCAGGTACCACCTAATACTTTAAATATGAAATCGAAGTAGTCAGCGGGAAGGCCTGCAGGGCCCCGCCATGCTTGGCGCGCTCACCTGTGCGCCGTCGTCCCAGCTGAGGTGCTTGACGCGCGCGGGGATGGTGGCGCTGGGCCACGCCACGCCCGAGCGCCCCGCGCCGCCCTGCAGGTGGTCGCTGAGCGCGCCGCCGCCCGCCGCGCCGCCCGCCGCGCCGCGCGACTGCCGCGCCGGGCCGTCTGCAACGGGACGGAACATGTATCGTGCACGTGTACTCGCCCCGTGCCAACCCGAGTCTCGTTTTCTGGCGCGAAACTAGCTTCCTCATTTATAATTATAATTTATGCCGCATTGGTCCGACGTCGCGACGTTTAATATGACGTGCGAGGTGCGACTCGGTTTTGGACATTGCTTCGATAATGAATATATTTAAATCAGTATGCGTATCAGATTAAATAATTATAATTTAAAAATGTCACGAGAGCGTCCCCGTCTTCACCCGATGACAGTACCGACCCTCGTCGCACTCACCGGCGGGCAGCTCCAAGCTGGTGCTGGAGGCGGCCAGGATGCTGCTGGCGCCGGCCGACACGCTCTGCAGGGAGCCGCCGCTGGCCACGCTCAGCGCGGCGGGCTTCTCCGGGGTCGTCGGCTTCACCGTACTCGTATCCTTAACCTGTCTTCTGCGCCTGTTTTATTTCATTAGTCCTCATAAAAATCCATCAGTCACTACGAGAAACGTCACACTGCCGACGTTCGTTTCATAATGCGAGTCGTAAATGAACACAACACAGAGGATGGCATACGCCTAGATCGGTACTAATACTCATAGAGCGTATAGAACGACAGAGCCGTCGGGAACGGTCCGTGCCCGGCGCGGTACGCACTTGAGCCGGCAAAGGTAGACCAGCAGCGCCAGCAGCAGTAGCGCCAGCAGCGCCAGCGCGCACGCGAAGGCCGCGAAGAGCGGGGACGCGTGCGCGCGCCACACGTGCGCGCCCAGCAGCGCCTCCGGCACGCGCACCACCACCGGCACCGACGTCTGCGCAGAGCGGCCGTTAGTGTGTTGAAAGCGCGCGTGTGTGAATGTGTGCGTGTGCGTGTGCGTGCGCGTCGCGTGTCGCACCTGTCGCGGCGGCGAGCCCGAGTCCTGCGCCGTGGCGACGACGTGCAGCGACGTGGAGTTCAGAGTGGCCAGCGCGCCCTCGCGCAGGAACACATCGCCCGACGGACTCACCTCCAGCGCCCTGGGGGAGCACGTCGTATCAAATATTCATTATCACTATCAAATATTCACTATCAAAACCTGATGTGAAATAGTAGAAGCTAGCCGTAATGACATATCCGGTCTCTTGTTAGTGCTAAATCACCCGGCCCGCTAATCATTTGCAAAAACTTAATTCATATTAAAGTTCTCAGTAAATTTTAAAATAGTAAAGATATATAGTAAAGCCGGTCAGTCAGGGTGGTGCTGCACTCACTCGGCGCCGGGCCCGGCCAGCGCCAGGCGCACGGCGTCGCCGCGGTCGCCGTCGTGCACCTCGAGGCGGCCCAGGCGCGCGCCCGCCCCGCGCGCCACGAACTCGTACTGCGCGTGCCGGAAGCGCGGCTCCCACTCGTTCACGTTCTGCACGCGGATGTCCACGGCCGCCGTGTCGTTCTGCAACCGATCCGAGCGTCAGCCGCCGTCCGCCGCCGCACCGGGCGTCGCGAGTGATACGCACCGTCTCGCCGTCCGTCACCATGACCTGGTAGTGGTACGAGTCCTCGACCTCGTAGTCGAGCGGCTTCCGCAGCAGCACCTCCCCGGCGCCGTTGATCGCGAACTTTTCCAGGAAGCTTCGCTCGGACACGTAGAACTGCAGGGGGACCTGGAGCGGGAGCGACCGTTAGATGGGCCGGGTGGGCGGAGGGCCGACGGCCGGCGCGGCACTCGCCTGGTCGGCGGCGCGCGTGGAGAGCGCGGCGAGCACGCTGCCGGGCGGCGCGTCCTCGGGCACGCTGACGCTGAAGGCGCGCCGCGAGAAGCGCACGCCGCCGCCGCCGCCCGCGCCGCGCCGCAGCGACACCGTGGCCAGCGCGTAGCGGTCCGGGTTGTCCACCTGCGTCGCCTGCGGGAGAGACTGCGTTAGTCGCCGCCTGCCGCCTCGGCCCGCGACTCGAGGGGGAGCGGCAGACCTTGATGACGACGGTGGCGGGCGTGCGGGTCCGCAGCAGGCTGGCGGTGGCGGCCAGCGCTCCGCTGTCGCGGTGCAGCGTGACCAGGTCGGCGCCCTCCCCGCTGACGCTGTAGTAGACGGGCGCGTTGATGCCGATGTCCTGGTCTGCGGCCGATATCGGCCCGGGGGACGTTTCGAGAATCGTGCCCTAAGGTGACGATTTAAATAAGTATATCTATCGCGTTTAAAATATTTCGCACAGTTCAAGTGTTTTTCTTACTTTGAGTGCTCGAAAACTTGGCCCGAAACTAGAATTTTCGTGTCCAAAATATTAGTTAAGGCTATATGTTATAGCTCCAACAAAATACCTATGTTAATGGCTGGTTAGTTGTTAATTATGGCTATGGGATGTTTATGACTCCAATGGATGTTGTCCGTATGACTCACGTCCTGCGCGTCGTCGGGCACGGTGGCGGAGTAGTGGTCGGCGGTGAACTTGGGGTTCTGGTCGTCGGCGTCGAGCACCTCCACGACGAGCGTGGTGTCGTTGTGTCGCGGGGGGGTACCCCCGTCCTGCGCGCGCAGCCGCACCGTGAAGTTGCGGAGCGTCTCGTAGTCCAGCGGCCGCTTCACCACTATCGTACTGTCCAGCTCGCTCAGGAAGCCGACGTACTCCTGGAACCATAGGCAATATTTGACGATAATTATGTTTTAGTTAAATCATGGATATTAAAAATAAGTTGACAATTACAATGCAAGCTGAGCCGATAAGGTCGTTCCGCATATACATAAGAGTCGGGCACTCACGCTGGCCGGGCCGGGCAGCACGGAGTAGCGCACGGCGGCGTGCGGGCCGGGCTGGTCGGGGTCGGCGGCGGGCGCGCCCAGCACGCGCGCGCCCGCGGCCGCGAGCTCCGACACGCGCGCGCGGAACGGCGCGCCGCGCCACGCCGGCGCGTTGTCGTTCACGTCCCACACGCGCACCGACACCGGGATCACGAAACTCTGCCGGTCAAGTCGTACTTCAAATGGCTGTCGACCGTATTCATTCTTTTATTTTATGAGCATTGATTGTTTGCTCTCTATAAAAATTAAATTTCATTTAATGTCTTCATCTTGCATTTATCAGTGAATCGGTTTAGTGATCGGTGAAAGTAGTCGCTCCAAAACGCTGAACTGACCGGATCTGCCGTATGTCGTCTATCGCAGCGCACGTTGACGTAGACGCTGGACGGTCCGAGGCGCTCCTCGCGGTCCAGGAGCCGAAGTAGCGTAAGATTCTTGGTACCGGAGGCCAGAGCTACGGGAGCGTTCTTCTCTTGTATTCGCAATGAAATATCACCGTTTAATTCGTTCGGATCTCCATTTACACTGAGTGTTCCTATGATTAAGAAAAAATTACGACAGACTCAATTAGTGTTTTAACTATACATACTTTGTGACGTTAATTATGCGTAAAACTATATTTAGGTACATAAATAAGTAATCATTTAAATTAAAATATTTCACTATTTAATAAATAATTAAATAAATGCGTAAACGGATATTAAAAAAATGAATATATAAACAGGTTTCACAATAATGTTAGTAGCATGTAATTACTCACCTATAATGCTGCCGACGGGTGTATCCTCACTTATGAAGAAGCTTTCGACCGCTCCACCGTTCATCAAATAGCAACGACTATCTTGAATAGCTGAAAACATTTTTTTTAAATATATAACACGGTTTGTTACATCACAAGTGCATCAAGAGTAGTTTTGCCAAGTTAAAACGGACTGGGTATTAGATTAGGCCATTTTGCAATGTTTGTCCGGATATCCTGGCAACACTATCTAAGAGGCGAATTAAAAAATGTTTAAAAGTGAAGTTCTATTGGCCACATAACAATAACTAAGTTCATGACAATAAGCAACTAAACTACGATAATGTACCAGTTTGGATTGAGAACAAAAAAGAAATATATGTATATGTATATTAATAGTGATGTGATCGAGTCACGATACGAATCAAATTAATTGCGATACGAATGGGCCACGACCGTGTAAATGTAATCGGAGCGAAAGCATGTCATGGTCTGGCGTCTATTTGACTCCAAGGAAGTGTCCCTACATTTCATTAGATTGAAGAAGTGCATATGAAATACTTTTAACCCAAACATGTTACAAAACTGCTTAAAAATAATTAAGAATAATAAGATTTATATAAGTTAATTTCTCGTTCTTTTAATAAAACTTTTATTATGGAATATTAAAAAAATAAATAAAGAATTGAATACCGAATAATAAGAACACATTCATCACTGAAAGTTTTACGAATTTTGAAGAATAAGGAATTGAATACTTAACTGTGAGAACATTCAAATAATAGAAAGACAGAACTATGAAGGAATTAACATTAACAAGGCATTTAGAAGTTGGAATCTTGATCCCACTTGAATAGAACAATAATACTACCTGTTTATGTAAAGTATATGTTGTGTGATTTTAGATAAACACACAAAAATACTGATTACATACAATTTCGCATGACGTTGATTTATTATAATATTTAAATTCTGTAGACAATATGAAAATGAAATTGCATAATAGAGATAAAGTAATTAAAATATTACATTAAAGTAATTTATAATTGATTTAACCAAATTTTGTACAAGTTAGCAATAAAAACGGTTATTGCCATTTGTCAGTAAATCGTCATAGACAATGTACAACTGCGGCACAATCGTGTGACACATTCAATACAGCAATTATGCGTGTTGGTTTCCAGAGCATAAAAAATCATAATTGGACAAAAAGTAGGTGCGATTAATTGAAACATTTGCGACGGAGCGTCGAGTGTGAATTGCGTGATTCTATTATATACGAAAGCATCTTCATCTCTTTACTAATTTAATTAAAGTCATATAAATTGCAAGTCGTTAAGCGTTCGTGAATAAATAAAAGGAAATGAATCTGAAACATGAACGAAATGGAAATCACATATTTAACGGAGTCATTAGATCGCTGATCGTGGTCGAATTATCGAGACAAGAAAGCGAATTGCACAACACGTTTGTATATCGTTATGACAATGGAAATCATTTATACTTTCGTTAGTTTCTCGTGACCTATGAAGGCATCCGCAAATAACATGACTAATGCTGTTGATCTTTCACACGATCACTGTAATGTAATTGCACAAAATTATTGTATTTAGGAAAGAAATACAAATTACGATTCATTCCATGTTCTCCTTAATGTCAAGGTGCGTTTCAAATTCATTAAACTGCGTCTATTAACGTTCTACCAACAATAGATACACAAATGATATTTTTTATTAATCAATACGTATAACAAAATTGTATATCATTGTACACGGTGTAATTTTGTGGTCCACTACTATGATAGTGATGTGATCATGCAGTAACAGTTACACTCGGTGCGGTGAACGGGTGAGACGGGTCATCGTCTTGAGAATAATAAGGGTGTTAAGGTCCTACGATAGTTACTCACCCCGAGAACGTATGGAGAGCGCTATAGCTGCGAGTGCAGGTGGTACAGTAGGCCCTGTATATATATTACTACAATGTTTATGTTGGGCTATTTTATTATTACTTAATCCAAATTGTAGCTGATTGAACAGGCAGTACTTTTTTTTTTTTTTATAGAATAGGAAGGTGGACGAGCATATGGGCCACCTGATGGTAAGTGGTCACCAAACGCCCTTAGACATTGGCATTGTAAGAAATGTCAACCATCGCTTATAGCCAATGCGCCACCAACCTTGGGAACTAAGATTTTATGTCCCTTGTGCCTGTAATTACACTGGCTCACTCACCCTTCAAACCGGAACACAACAATACCAAGTACTACTGCTTTGCGGTAGAATATCTGATGAGTGGGTGGTACCTACCCAGACGAGCTTGCACAAAGCCCTACCACCAGTACATATGTCCATACATTATATTCGTTAATAAATTTATCCGAAAACTTTTAACGACAGGTGCGTAGACAAGTGGGGCACCGGACGATTCTATCGCAATGAATCCCCCTCGCAACTTCCGACTTATTTAAAATTCAAAATGGCTGTCTGTGTTCATTTGAATTTACGGGGCGCAACCGATTGAGGGTATCATTTTTGTTTAATTTCCTGGGAAAATTATAAAAGTGAGATTCCGTATCGATGGCCCACTGACTACTGACAAATACAGTTTGATTAAGTTAAGGTTGTACTATTGAAACGTTGTAGTAAGAAATTAATGATGGTAAATGAGACACGGTCCGTCGGTAAACTGTGGTAGTGTGCTACCGGAACTTGCAATGTAGACCCATCAAATTGGATTTGTTTTACTTTTCTAACATTCGTAACATTTAAGAAAAGAATAATATCTTTAAAAGGCGACATAATATATCAGAATAAATTTAAAAAAAAGGTTTGAAAAAATCGTGTGTTGCCATAAATAAGCATAATAGTTTTTCAGCATCTTTGACATAATACTATTTGATTCTTTTTGTCAAATTCTTTTGTAATATATACATTCTAATTATACACGCCAGAAAAGAGAAAAAAAATCATTCTAATTCAGGGATTAATTTAGATTCAATCTTTATTGGATTTATTTTTCTTGTGGGCATGTACATATTTCTTTGAATATGAAGGTTAAAAACGGCAAATATTTACTATATCTATTTATGATATTTATGAACAGAGTTAGAGAAAGGCATTTCAATTGAAGAATAGAGAGTTATTTTCCCCAATCGACAAGACGTCACGTCAAACCATCTGTCATAACTTCCGATCTATTTAATTATTGAAATAAGAAGGAGAGACCAAATAATATAATTTTATCTTCCATTAGACATTCGTTATGACAAGTAGCGGTTATATAAAATAAAACAATTCACCTAATTAAGGGTTATTGAAGAAATCATAAATGTATTTTTTTTATTAGTAATAATTTAAAGTAATAGGAGAGTAGTCTATAAATGAAACATTTGTTAGGAAAGTTTGAAATCGTTCCATGTAATTACAAGTTACGTCAATGTCTGTGTAAGTCGGGGTTGTGTCGCTGCGGTCGGCGGTCAGCGCGGCGGGGTCGAGTCACCGAGCGTGCTTCCGCTCCGACCGCGCCGCCTCAGCCCTGCACTCGGCACTAGATCGCTGCCTTCCTTGACATTGTCTCCGTTCTACGTTTTTCATGTATCATTTACTCATTTGAACCCCAATAGTTTGGCGCAATACGATAATCGTTACTGTTGACCCCTTTGACTACTGTCCTTCCCAGTACTAACACAAATTTTATGCTTAGATAGAGGAGAAAATTAGAATATTAGTAATTTAAAAACAAAAGATCATTTAAACGATTCCAGTCGAAACTTTTCACCGCGAATTAGTTACGGAAGTATCTTATTATCCACAGGTAGTTTGATGCAATTATAATTTGAATCTAAATAAAATGAAACCGATTTCCACAGCATTAGTTTGCGGCCAACCCAAGCAAATTATATTAATAATTTCATTATCCACGATTATGTAACTTAATTTGCATGATCAGTATTGTGAAATGCGTTCTCCTTTTTTTGTAGCGATTGCTTTAAATGCTAAGTAAATGAAACAACTTGTAAGTTTTTATAAGAACGCAACAAAATCTATTTGTGAGGCACGTTTTAAGTCTGACAACAGCACACTGTCTAATAAATTTTGGTGACGCTCTTGCGAAAAGAAGACGAAAATGATGTTTGATTGCGGGTACGTGTTAAATATTATATTAAGATCTCAGCATGACCTTGAAGTAGGAGATATTCATAACAAGAGGAAACGTCACTTACTGTGCAAGTGTACAGCAAGCGTATGCTTGATGGCTCACATCCTTACGAACAATGCGTTTCCGACACGTAATTACTAATGCAATTAACGTTATCCGCAATGATCTAAAAAAATATTTAATTTGGTGATATTTTAATTCATTTAAGCCTTTGGTATATAATAGGATTGCCACTCCGAGTTAAAGCTTTGAGCACGGCTTTACCTATTTTCTAAGGTGCACGAGTGTATCACGGCCTACTTTTCAATCTTCAAGGTATTCTTTGCAATAAACCATAACCGTTTAAATTGGTTCGAAACTAAAATAATAATTTATCGTTTATTTTAGCAATGTAATGAATTCTGCAAAAACATCTATTCATATTAAATCACGAGCCTAACAATAGAGGCCTAATCGTTTTACGTCGTATTATGTACTATAGAAACCAATATAATTACATCAAAGGAAGTTGCGGCGCTGCAACAATAGCCAGCGGAGCAGATCAGGAACCCGCTACTTACCAGCGTCTACTTACCGGTGACAATAATTATTGAAATCAATGAACTAACCTCTGGACTGGCGTAACGTCCTTTTTTGCAATATTAGCAGCTTTCTTTGATTTAGTACACGTGTAAACACTGCTCGATAAATTAAGATATTCCAATATCGAGAAACCGCTATCTACATAATGCGGGATATTTTGGCCCGACCGGGAATTTAAAACAAAGACATCAAGGTACTCAGCCAAACTTACAAATAGACCATAGTGATAGTTAAAACATAACTATCCACCAGCGTAAAACAAAGTAAAAGGTTATAACTTTAGACGAAAAATTACATTTCATAAGCTTATTTTTAACTGTAAACAAATACAGATAACATTAAAAGTAATATAGAGTCTATATACTCGCATAGCCTATCTATGACAATACAAAGACAATACACTTACGTACCTATTTCTTCTTTGTTTGACAACCGATAGTTAGCAATAAATATAAGTAACAGTAAAGAAACAGTTATTAAAATTATAAAATAACTATTTCCTCAAGTTTTATTTGCATTACCGTTAGAAGAACGCCATTTGTTAGGAGAAAATATGGTTTTTTTTATATAAAAGTAATATGGTAGTAAATTCTACGGGCGGATGGTTTGTAGTGCGATGTCCTGCAAATTACGTATTGCAGTAAAATCCTACATCGTGACTAAACAAACCCCTACACACCGACCTACGTCATTAAAATATAAGTATAAATATATAAAGCGTTGATTTATTCACAGACTTCTTTCTATTACGTCGAGTACATTTACAGCGAGCACTTTCAACTTTTTCATTATTGAAAACAATATAGTTTGCAAATGTTTGCAAAATTCTCCGCGTTGCAAATGTTTCGCTTTAAATTTTTACATTCCGTTACTATTTTTTATTACTACCTTACAAGTCATCGTTTTGGGTCGAATGTAATTACGTGAAACAAAAGTAAGAATTTGGTTTTCGAAGCGAACTAAGTATGCCTCAAGTCAACGTAACCCAATACACCGTACATCGGCATTGAAATGTGTCGAGTCTCGAGAGTGACCTCGTTGTGTAAACGGAGTGAACGGCCGACGATCACCCCCGGGGTGGCGAGGGCGCCGTGATTCATGCGACCCACGTGTTAATTATATCATCAGATTCCTGTTTACAACCTGCTACGTGGTTTTATCAAATAATAAGGGATTTCTAAGCATTCTTATATTATATAGAGACAGGTACTGTATGATTTTTTATGGATTCGCGTGTAAACTAATATTGCGATTGGTTTAGAAGTTTCACATTATGATAAGTTGTATTTTCCGATCACACTCAAGATGTGCGTTTATATGTTGTATATATTCCGAGTTATAGCTTATCACTTAAGCGCAGCCGGAGGAAACATTTGTTTGTCTCGAGGCTTCCATACGCGAACGCTACTTGCTTAACAGATAGAATAGTGTTGTATTTAAAATTAATAAACCTCCTAAATGTCCACATACATAAGCAATTATCTAAGATTTAAATATGCTTGTCGCACTGTTCCTATCCGATAATCCTTACCTTATATGCTCCCTTTCTTAGGCTAATAGGTACATTAAATTAGCAATATATTATGATAAAAGTCAAGTAAATCAACAACATTTAATTACACTACAGTCTAGTAATGCTCGTTTCAGATGTCAATATGAATTCGACTAATCGATTATTACTAACAAGTGAGCCGGCGGAAGTGTTCGTGGCGTGCGGTGGGCGCAGCGAGGCCCAGTACAATATACTACAGCCGCTGTCGACGCCGCGTCGGCAAAGCAGCAATAAGAACAATGGCCCGCTATCAAATAGCCTATTATAGTGTCCGACTGTCCATTACCGGCCACTTTTATATCGATCTCGAGATGTTAACAATGAAACAAACACCGAAACCTTTACATTATGTACCGCAATATGTTTTTTGTGCCTTTGTATGTTTTATTATTACCACCTTATCAATACATTTATTTTGATTAGTACTTAAGAAATTAATCATGTTAGCACACTTCGTTCGAATATCGCGTTAATTTTAATCGTACCTATCTGTACATCTTCTTAAAGAAATAATGTTTTCTAAAGCTTGATATACACTATGAATTAGATGAAGTATAATAACGCAAATTATCATGTTTAAATACCAGATTACCATTAGATAAGGCACTTTCCCTCTCACTATAGAAAGCAAAATACCGGACGCAGTACTATTTTATTTTAATTTATTAATGGGATAAGAAACAATACCCCGTCGAGTTTACCTTGCGATAGCGCCGGCGTCGCAGTGAGCGCAAGCGCCGCCAGTAAGAGCGGCGCGGCCATGCTGCCGCTACCGCGCGCTCCGCATGCCGCCTGCGCGTCGCACCTTCGCTGAGGCTTCACCGAATCTCTGTTAACAAACAAATATTTAATATTAGATAAATGAATCGCGATTTTCATTTATTACACATAATAGAGCACCACGGCAACAGTGCTAGTGCTGCGTAGAGTTGAGGCGTACAATATAACAGAGTTATTTAAATTATAAGTTTTTTAAGAAATTATATATCCGTATTTTATTAAAAAATTAGTTAAATAAATATATAGTTATATAATAACAATATACTTAATTTAAAAATTACTTATACTATTTATGCCTATCGCGTAAGTTAAGAAAGTATTAACGTAAGCAAAGACGTTGAAAAACTGAGTTGGGTGTGGAAGTCATAATGACTAGGTGTACCTTAATATATTAGAGGTTCAGTAATGTTGTAATTAACTCATAATCTTTAATCTGATTCTCAATGCGCTTGTGCTCAACAAACAAACAACAGGCACGTGGCATCTGATAACGTTAGTTGATAATTTCTAAATACATTCACAATAATTTACCAGATTCACGTCATTTTTAATAACACGGCGTTATACAAAGTTTGCATTAATTTGATCGGTTTCAAACGCTTTCTTTTTCTAGATGCGTAACATTTTTAAAATCATTCCTTTTGACTAACATTGTTTCAGATATCAGTAGTTAAAAAACTATTATATTATAACGAAGTAAGTTATTTTATTTACTTTATTTAAATGCTTGGCTCGTAACCGAAATTTAAATCGGCTAAACTGTTTTTTTATAAGCTCAGTTAGTATAATTATAGCTAAATGTATCCAAATTATTATGTTTATTTATTTTTATTTAAAGGATATTTCGTATGTATTTATAAAAATTGATCCACAACACATGATGGCCACAATATCATAGAATCGTATCGCGTCCCTAAGCGCGTGAGGCTCTTCGTATTTAGAAAGCGGAAAAAATATCAAAATCACTGCGGGCTCCGGCTAATTTCGCTTTCTTTCGAGTCATTTACATGTAACCTGCATTGTTTGTGAACATCATCACAATTCGCTGACGGCAGCCGAGTGCCGAGTGCCGAGTGCTGACCTTGTCTGTATTCCGACTCTACCGCCGCTTTAAATAATACCTTTAAATGCAGTTTTGTGCAACATCGTAATGTCGGTATACATTTTGTTTGTACATTTTTTTACGTTCCACAGTCTACTACTACTGCTACTACTTTGACGAGCCGGTTGGCGTGGTTGGTAGATACCTGCCTTTCACGCCGAAGGTTGTGGGTTCGATTCCCACCCAGGAAAGACATTTGTGTGCATGAACATGTCTGTTGGACCTGAGTCTGGGTGTAATTATCTATATAAGTATGCATTTACAAAAGAAAAATAGTATATGTAGTATATCAGTTGTCTGGTTTCCATAGTACAAGCTCTGCTTAGTGTGGGATCAGATGGCCGTGTGTGAATAATGTCCCAAGATATTATTATTATTATTATAAAAATGGTTTGAAAATTGCGTTCATAATTTTCGATTTTGAATACTTTTAACTTATTTCTTACGAGCAATTTTTTTTCTCTGTATACTTTATAAGGCATTTTCCAAGCAGGTGGTAAATTAACAGTGAAGTGGTTCCGAGCGAGTTGAGGGGGCGGCGGAGCGCGCAACGCGGTCACCGCCTCGTGAGCGCTTACCTCAGATGTCGATTTCATCACAAACCTTCATGTATGCATACATGATTTACTCTCGAATTATTATCACTTTTTATATCAACTGTGTAAATTCGAAGCGAGAGCCTAGAATAGGACAGAGAACCTGGTTGTTTATGAACATGACTGCAAATTCTTCATTATTTCGTACTGAGTTTAAAATAATATTCAAAACAAAGTCTGGTACACGGCTTACAGTTCTCAATTATTATCATTGCAATTTTTCTAAGGTTTTTGCGATTACACGTGAAAGTTAACCGTAAGTTGATATAAATGTACGAATCAAATACATTTGCGTGGATAGTGTAGATGTCGTTTAAAAACGGCTGTATATTTGGAGAATTGTGTTAGTACACAACGCATCCGTGACTACCTCAGCAACCCCAGTAAAAGCTGACCACTCATGCGTGCGGGCGACAGGTTGTGCTTCCTTTAGCTTTAGAGAAAGGGTGCGTCATGTCATAATTTCTTAACGGTTTTGTTTATCAAAATTATATAAACGCGAAATTATTCTACGTATGTAGCTACTATTATAATTTTTTTTTTAAACAAATATGTCGATTATAACAACATCCATACTTAACACTATAAATGCGAAAGTAAATCTGTTTGTTTGTTTGTCACGCTTCATGTCTTAACTACTCAACCGATCATCATTAAACTTACACTTACTTAATTTTGTTTACACGTTGTCAGGGGTACAGTAAAGGACATGTTATACCTCCCCCCCCCCACACACACACACACCACGGGCGACACCGAGGACGGAAACTAGTTCGTTAATATTGTTCTATTTGACTAGCTAGAAGAAGAAATAAGTTGAATATTTCGAAAGCACAAAACATAGGCGCTCTTTTTTTTGTTTTACGATTGAGTATATGAGCGCTCGACTCTTATAACTAATTACTTATTATTATTTTTAGGAAAGACAGTACAGTATAAACTTTAAAAGCAAAACCAAAAAACTAAATACAATATTTGAGCCAAATCGTTAGAGCCGTTTCCGACATATACAAGAAAACGTGATAGAATATGGTACGACTGTACTAAATAAACGAAATAATAAATATTTTTGGTATCCCCGACAGTTCTACACATAAAACGAAACACTATATTGTATGTTAATGATTTTTTACAGAATTTTTTATTAATTTGGTCATATTGCGTCAAATTTTAATTAATCTATCATATTAATTTTTATTTGTTATTATTCCGCTACGTATTTTTTATTTAATTATTTGTAGACTTGATTGATATGTGTTTTTTTAATGTGATAATATTTTGTGTATGTCGTTTGTCTTCCTAAGATTAAATAAATAAATTATTGAGATGTTGATACGTAAACGTTTGTGTTTCAAATAAATGGATTGTATAATTAGTTAAGACTTTGGGTCTGTAATACGTGATTTGTCCTGAATAAAGTTTATGATAAAGTAATTATTTTTTTAAGTATGGTAATATTAACATGGCTGTATCTAGTATCTAGGTCTGCCCGTTGTCGCGTCACGCACCGTGGCTGACACACACCATGCCTTGCGTTAATACCGCGTAAACGTGCACCAACACCATGCCATAATTTAACGTATCAAACCGTTAAAAAGTATTCATTTTTCGCTTGCGATAATATAAATTCACTCATGACTTTTTTTATAAACTTATTAATAATAATGAGATGATTTTGTTTCATAGTAATAATTTATTGGTTACAGTTACGTGTAGCAGTTACAATTTGAACTTAGAATGCAGTTTTAGAACTTGTTACTTATTTATATATTTATTTCTGCTCCGTATAACTACTACTTGGTTTTAATATTCAATTTATTTATATAATCTTACATATTATAAAAAATAGTGCTTGTTTTTACTTGTATTATTTGCGTTCGCGTATCGTTATTTCAAGTTAAAACTTTGTAGTTGGTTTCTAGCATACTTTGCAACTGTCAACGTACGTTACGCCCACTATACAATTGTTTACAAAAAATGAGACATTACAAGACATGCCGTGCATAAGCTTATTGCCAATGAATTTAAGTTTTTTTTTAATATTGTAAGTAAACACTATCGCCATACACGTGGGCCCTTTAAGAAATATTAACAATTCCTTACATTACCAATGCGCCAACAATCTTAGGAACTAAGATGTTATATCAATTGTGCCTAAGCCGACACCTTCTAACCAGAGCACGATAACACGAATTATTGCCGTTTGGCGATAAAATATGGGATGGATGGGTGGTACCTACCACACGGGCTTGCACAAAGACCTACCTAACTACTACTACTACTACTCCTAAGTAAATCGTAGCACTAACCGTAAGACTACAATGTATACAAAATTTGCTACAATTTGATTAAATAATGAGTATTTAATTATAACTGGTATCACATGAACAATTTACGACAACAAAGTGTTTTTAACTGTTAGTCTAAAAGCGAAAAAGTTAAACAACAATTTATTTAATTTTGATAATATCTGACCTTTTCTACTTATACTTTATTTTATAAATGTATTATAGAAAGGCAGACGTGAGACAAGCTTACGGGCACCTTGAATTTAAGTGTACCTTCCACCATAGAAACTGGCACAATAGAATATTAAAATACATCTCACACAGTTTATGCGCCGCCAACCACGGGATCTAAGCTGTTACGTCCCTTGTAAATTTTGAGATTGTAATCAAACTGTCTCACTCACCATTCCAAGTGTATCACAGCAAAACAAAATAATACAAAGGCATAAGAATGAACAGAATGTCTTTAAAAATTAAACATCAAAACAATAAGAATCCTAACCAGATTTTCATTAAAAAATAATTTAAACACAAATCGAAGTTCCAATTCGAGAACACAATAAGTTCAGTTATGTGTATTCCAGTGCAATGTATGAAGACATAATATTGGTACGAAATAAAACTTTTGCAATGCAGTTAGTTTACAGGCGCTGTCTGCACTCGACCGTAAACTAAGCAAGCATCTCTGACTACACCAGCACTGCAGTATGAATACTGTTACCATTTACCTACATCTAATGTAGTCTAATTAATCCACACAAGTAACTTATGAAATTATATTATACTTGTTGTTATTCTTTTTTGTCTCCATTTTGAAGTTTGAACATTAAGTGCTTAATGTACACAAGTAAATCACAATCACTAAACAATTACTTTAATTTGAATTGATAATTGCATAATAATAAAAAAAAATTAACGTGAAAGTTACAATATTAATATACTTTTGTATAACTATTATGTGAGTAAATAATGTATCAATTATAAAAATATTAATTTCATTATGCACTTACACGTTTGAAGAAAATGATACAATTATTTAGTTTTCTGATCTCCCTCCAAAATTGGTAGCAAATGAGTAAATAGTATGTCTAACTATGATCAATAATTTTGTATACAAAAACAAAACTATCTAATAAAATTTTATTAAATTATGTAGATTTTAAATTATGCTCTGTCGCCTTTTGATATATTTAATCACTTTATCGTATTTTCGCGTCGCGTAAGATCGTTTCAATTTTTAAATAACCGGACCGTAGACAAACGAAGTATACGCACTAACTGTGCTTAACGTAAACTGAACAGTGAACTAGCCAGTAGCCAAAATCCAAATATAAATTATTAAGACAGTGTTGCTATCATTTTGTCATTGACATTGAACTGACTTCAATTTCGTTTGAGTCTTGAGTTCTCTTTCTTCCGGTTACTCAAGTAACAGTTTAGCCTCATTAAAACAATATTTATTAATGTCCGCAAAAATTGTAATTATTTTAATAGAATCATTACAAAACAAATTGACTCTTAATACCAAGTATCCAACTTTGCAAAGTCAATACACACTAATATAATTTGAATCTATAATAAGATATTGCTAATTCTTATTTACCGTCGTTATTTTATTTATCGTCGTCGTTAAAAAAACGTGGCGTGATTTTCATACATTATAATATACTGTTAATCCTATATATAAATTTGACGAAGTCTGGCAATAAAAGTTTTATTAAATTTTACCGTCAAGACCTTACTGTCTGCAAGGAGCAGTGCTGCCAACCTCACTGTTTTTGCATACGATTTTCTGTTTTGAATTAGTTTTCGTTTAATGTCCATTTGCTGCAAATGCAAATGGGCCTACCGACTCGTATTTAAAAAAAAAACCTGAACACTTTCCGGTCGTGTTGGATTTGTTACTCCATCGAATTATGAGAATGAAGGAATAGAGAGTAGCAGTAGAGAAACTTGTTGAACTTGCGACCACATTTAAGCACTATAATATATATTCTGCAGTTGGTTAATCTACCTTGAGAGTATATAGCCGCCTTGATTGAAATCAGTCTGGAGAACATCATTACATAAATTTAATCACAATCATGATTGTTAAAAAATGTTTCGATTTAAAAAAAAAAAACAAATTATTAACACTAAAATGACAACATGAAAGTAGGACATATGTCTATAAACGGTTCGTTGTCTGTGAATTGATATAGCCTGTTTATATAAAACGTCATGTAATTGTCATGTCACATAAAGTTTAACAAGTCGCTATTTTTTGTTTTTCTTCCTCTTGTTCTAGTAATTATTAACAATCCGATTGATTAGTTATGATAATATTTTACAAACTATATTTATGTAATGATTCCACTGAACGTAATTAAAAACCGGCTTCAAAATGACTGAAGCCTGCTCAGTGAACAGCAACATAGATGAGAACAAGAGCTTATCGAAGGATAATGGAGTTTTGGGTGTAAAAGAGGAACAAGAAATAACTGTGAAGCAGGAAATTGTCGAATGTTTGGTGTGTCTGAACCGGACGACAGAGAATTGCGATTTAAGTACCACGAATACCGCTTCGGGAACTACCCTCTACGATTATTTATGTAAATTTACCCTAAGCGATATCGGGAAAGCAACAAACGGTTCCAAGTTCATTTGTAAAACGTGTCTCAATCTAGTTAATATATTAGAACGTGCAGAAATTGAGTATTTAAAGTTAAAAGAGGAGTTTCAATCCATACTCAGTAAGAACCCATTGTTTGAAACACCAAACACACAAGTTTCTGTAACACTCGAGCCTGTGAAAAATGAGAGCTCGGAAATTGATAAAAAATTCGATGACGATTCGGAAGACGAACCTTTATCCCTCACAAAAAAGAAACGACATAGAAAACTTGACAAAAGAAAAAAGAAAACGCTTACAGATAGCAAACGCAAAGTGCGCAGTAAAGTTTGTAATGAGAGGTATGGTACAACCATGGTTCATAATTAAACTTACACTGATTAAAATTATTATTTGATAGAATATTAATTCATATATGTTTCATTCATTGAACCTACTCATATATATATAACTTAACTATACTTTGATATGGTTTTTAGTATCTTAGAAATTATTTTCAATCAAGAATCAACACCATAGTCGTATTTTTTGTAAAATAATTAATATGCTATGTGTAACAGTTGGGAGTGCACAGAATGTGAGGTGAGTGGGGTGACGGGTGGTCCTGAGGCTTTGACCGCACACATGCTGCTTTCACATACTCTACCAGGTTCCATACATATTGAAAAGGTTAAGAAAGAGGAGTCACCAGACAGGTGATTATATATTTATATTTTGTTTCCAAAAATTGATTAAGTTGTTCTTTCTAAAGTTAAAAATGCTGATGTTTACATAGCTTAAAGTTATAACTTAAAAATGTAAAAATATGGAATAAAGATATTATAGATTTCAGTTACACATTGCTTGTGATGTTTGGATTTTTGACACAGATTTACTAATATCCATATTATACGATTAATATTATGTAATGAAGTGGTTTAAGAAACCTTTTGTTTTTTCAGATCTCCAAGTCCAAGTTTCAATAATTTTGATGAAATATTTAAAGTTGAAGCTGAAGGTTTTGATGATGATGATGAAAGTTCAAACTATGTACCTGACGAGCTGAGCAATGGCAAACATAGTAAAAGAAGCAAATTGCTTGGTCGGGGCAAACGAAAAAATGGTAGTAGTTCCACTGTTAAGAAAAAGAAAGATCCGAAGATTATTCATCAATGTGATCAGTGCAATGCAAAGTATACATCACTTGGTAAGTGTTACATGACTTAGATGATTAAATATTGTTCATTTCAATAACTATTTAACCATTTGATTGTGTGGCATTTTTGTAAACTTAAACATTATCTTAAAAGGAAATCTCTACAAGTTTCTTTAAATATGATAATGTCTTCTAGAGGCGCTGAAAATGGGATTGACATTAATAAATCGATCAACTGGGAGGGATCAATTTTAAGTCTTATGATCTCCCATTATAAGTTAATGGTATTTGTAATATTGCTTTGTTTGCACATGAGACGTAACTTCTTTTAAAGTTGGTTTAAAACATAAAACAAAATGTATAATATTTATCATATCTCTTGTACATTAAATATCCACTATATATGAATGTGCAAAGACAAAAGAATTGAGTACTATTTTTTCTTTGGTTTTGTAGACCAACTTTAGTTTATTTTTATGTTTGGTAGCTAATAGTTTTTGATGACTAAGGATATCAATAAAAAAAACATTGTCGCAATGAAAATGTTCGACACAAGTAAATTCTAAATATAAATGCTTTCCACGTCAATAGTCATATGATAAGAATCGAATTTCGATCACTTCACAAACACTAGTTTCTGTTGATGTGTGTTTCAGTGCGACTGGAGCAACACAAGCAGAAGCACGACGACTCCAAGCCGCCCTACATCTGTGAGGTTTGCGGAGCGCACTACAAGCACAAGCGAGCCTGCGATATACACGTCGCCATGCATAAAGGTAACTAGTATCTATACTGGTGTTACACGAGCCATATTCGGCGATATTCATAATAATTCTTTGTATTGACAAATGTAGCAAAGTCTCTAAATGAAATAATATATTCTATTTGACATATTTTAGGCATCAGCGATTGGAAATGTGAAGAGTGCAACAAGCTGTTTCCATCGAAGGGTGCCCTGCAGCGGCACAACAATATCCACACGGGAAAACTCAATTATCAGGTACAGTTTTGGAATTACTTTACATTTAGCTGAGCTTCGTCGGTATCTTATAGGTCAGGGTATTTTATTTTTCGAATCGATGGGAGCCTGTACTTCGAATCTAAATAAGTATGCGTAATGCTTCCGGAGTGAATGAAAGAATCAGAACTGATCGGGCGTCGCCCACGTTCCAGTGCGACCTGTGCGGCAAGTCGTTCATCCACACGTCGTCGTTCAAGATGCACAAGTTGTCGCACTCCGGCGTGAAGCCGCACTCGTGCGACGTGTGCGGGCTGGCGCTCATGACGCGCTCGCACCTCAAGCGCCACAAGCGCGTGCACTCGGGCGAGAAGCGCCACGAGTGCGGCGTGTGCGGCAAGCGCTTCTCCGAGCGCTACAACCTGGCGGCGCACGCGCGCGCGCACGCGGGCGAGGGCGCGGCGCTGGCGCTGCAGCCGCGCCGCCGCCTGTTCCGCTGCGCCTTCTGCCCCGAGCGCTTCGAGCGCCGCGTGCAGCTGGAGCGCCACGCCGGCGCCGCGCACGGGCGCGCGCTGGAGCGGCCGCCGCCCACGCCGCGCAACACCATGAGCAAGCTGCTCAAGGCGCAGGCGCAGCGCCGCGCGCCCGACGCCAAGCCCGAGCGCAGCCCGCCGCCCGCGCCCGACGCCGCCGCCTCGTGGGCCGGCGTCTACGTCGCCGAGTTCGGCCTGCGCGCCGACTACTCGCACTAGCGCCGCCTGGGCCGTGGCCTTCCAGACTGCCTCCTGGATACTTGTTATATCGATTTGTTCGATTGCCGGCTGCGAATTTAGGACCTGAATGTAAAAAGCCAAATTGAAACCCATGAGAAAAAGGGTGCCCCGGGTGCCTAGTGAGTTATTCTTGGCAAATTTGTGCGGAATACTCATTGCAATACAGATAACAAGTAAAATAAAACATGAAAATTAACCAGGACATATGTGACACTCTGTTTGATATTTTCTAAATGCAGTAAATCATACACGAAAATGCTCACCAGATCCCTGACTATTAGATGAATTGCGGAAATATTTTTAAAAATAGATTTAGAATACTAATCTTCTGTATTGTAAACATTATTTGATATTTATGCATTTTTGAAAGAACCATCCATGTCAACTGGAACTAGCCGAGGTTCTATTTGTTGTCAGTATTAAATCATTAAATCGGATGGACCTAACACAAAAATAATTGACTGTACGGTAAATAAACTAAATCTTAAAAACTGTGAATTAGAATAAAAACAGTTAATTTGGTTAATGTTATATAGCGTATATGATAAATGTTTTTCTGTTTGTCACATATGTGTTCCTACAGCTTAATGCAATAAAGCAGATACTTTATACAGCGTATGGTACTTGTGTGAAGATTTATTGCAAAATACCTCAACTTATGAGCAAATAATATTGGTTAATCATTAATGAGGTAGTATGGAATAATTAAAAAAGGGTTTTTTTTTGTTTTTACAATAAACCTTTTTCCGATAATTTTTGATTAGAAAAAATTTATAGTGCACACACAGTAATAATGCACGCTGCACGGTTAGAGATCAAAGAGTTGAGTAATTGTTGTACATTATATCTCCTTTATTATATTCAATGCAAATAGTACAAGTATAACATCGTGACATTTAAAAATGAAATTACTATTTAATATAAATCATTAACAAAGTAACAAAAACATAATTTCATATTGTATCATATAATGAAATCTAAACCCATATTATTAAGTTTAAAATTTATATTTCTTTACAAAACTATTCCTTGAGTTCTATTACTACCTATTTCATTACATACAACACATTCGATGAGGCTCGGTTGTTTCTCAAATGAACTGTTTTCTTAATCATTGTTATTACTACATCTTCATAATGTTTAATTTGATTTTAAAATGGTTTTGTTACAAAAAATATATAAGAGAACTATGTTCAACTTTTTGTTATAACTAAATATTTGTTTATTTCATATTTTATGCATGAATAATATTTTCTGTGCAATATGTAATTGAAAACAGAAAAATCATTTATGAGTAATAATAATATGCGACTAGACATTAAGGTGAATTATGTTTATTATTTTGTATTGCATGAAACTCACTCGTATTATGTTATTAAAGTCACTATGTAAATGTATATAAATAGTAACGCTAAGATGTCAAAATGTAAGATAGGCTATGTTGTTTTATTCATAACTTTATTATCAGATATAATTCGAATAATATTTTTCTACTGGTATCGTGTACAGTATATTATATGATAGAGTTTCTTAAGTTAAATATAAAAATACAAACATTGTTAATATTTTACAAAATTCGAATTAAATATTGAAATTATATCTATCACTAAGTACATAGCTAATGCATAAAACCAGAACTATTGTACTTGATATGTTATTCTGTTGTGTATTATACTTCGTAAAAGTTAAAAAAATATACACTATGAAAACATTTAAAAAACATTTTTGGTTCAGACCAATCGTGGAAGCTGGACAGAGCTCGAGATCTAATAGCGAAGAGGGGTATCGGATGATGAGTATGAAATAGGAAACTGTGTTCCAGTGGAATACGAAACAGCAGGGCATTCCGTAAGAACTCGCTTCATTACTGACCCGTAATATGTTGACAACCGGCTTATGGCGATATTCATTTTGATGTTGTTATATTCAATGTCGCATACAACTTTCTGTCATTTCGAGACCGATTTTTGCAATGAGTTTCGAGTTTGCCCATACAGAATAACCCTACAGGAAGTGTTTGACGTTGCAATATAAAATACATTATTGTCTTAAAATTACATTTTACATCGTTAAATATTGGTAAAATAATTTGTTCATTTATATAAAAATATGTAAATGTAATGACAGATTTTAATTTGACTTTCACGAATAAATGTTTCATGTTGCCCACAACTTAGTAAAAGATGCTTCGCTATAATGAACGCTTTAGCTTATGAGCACGCTGTCAACCTATTTTCTATTGATCTTGGGCGTCTTTTTGGGCAATACTATACACTATTTCATTATGTATTATTTAACTCTTGTCATATTCAAATTGTCCGTTTCTGTTAATCGCAGGTACTATTGTCATAATCTTATCGTTATTTTTCTTTGTTTAGTAATATTATGTCTGTTCAGTAGAGATCAGGCAGTTGCGACGTTGCGCATATATGGCCATCACTCAATTAATGTTGTCGAATGTCAATAGTACCTACGCTATATTCGTTCGTTTCTTTATATTATAAGGCGACAATATCCCTCGGACATGTAACATACGTAACTGATATTAAAATATTTCATTAAATAGTGTGTTTTTTTATAAAATAATTCTATAAAACTCCCTTTGATCAGTATGACTAATGGAAAATGCGCGTGAGTAGCGAGGCTGGCCCCCGGTCGCTACTAGCTTGTAGCGCCTTTCGACAGGGCGCGACTCATGGCGACCGATGCATTGTTCGTGAGGCAACAAGAACAAGTTTAAGTAAATTAAAGCAAATTTAGTTTGAATAACAGGTACAAAGTGATGCATTTTATATATGCCACATATAGTTAATATACACAACAGTGTCCAGGGCTATAAGGTGTTCGTTTCACAGACCACAGTAATTTAATATTGGATTTGCTGTAATAAAGCGCAAGGCAGTCTATTTGAAGCGTTTAAGTAATAAAGTATTAAATTAGGTTTCGCGTCAGTCTTAGTCCTACTATAGTAGATATTCAGTTAAGCAAGTAAGTCACGCTTAATTGGTTGTTTTGTTTATTTCTGTTTTGTTTTACGATGTGATGCTTAACATTTGCAGGGTGAAAATATTGATGGCTTATTATAATACTGATTAACTGTCGGATTAAAGATCACGGGCTGTGTTGGGCAAAGGTGTTTTTCTGTCAAATCGTGACATTGTTAACTGAGCGCTCTCGATTATCTAAGGCAGAGTGATGGGTTTCGAACAAAACTTAGTACAATTTATTCGACACAATTTAATAATACTAGATTAGCTGGAACTAAATAGAAGCGAGGTACCTTTTGGTTTCTATGCCTCTCGTGACGTTGTAAGAAGACTTAAATGTGGCTCGCAGCAAACTTGGTTTTCATATAATTTGGCGGCCAATGATGTGTTTATCTTTATTTGTATATTACTAACTGACACTAGTTAATACCTGGCAGGAGTTGTTTATTGCCTGAGTTGCGCTAAAATAATTGATACCAATAGTCTTTACGTACAAAAGTTAATGTGCTGCAACTGCTACAGTCATATTGTATAAGCGGATAGTATAAACCTTCATGAAAAAACATATATGAGTCAAAATATGTTGAAGTCTATTTCAAACAGATAAGCCAAAATCCATACTTAAATATATGCCATCTGTGGTGGCACCTTAAAATTGATAAATATGTCATACTCATTATTGTCATTTGTCATATTACTAGCTTAATATGTCAGACGTCAGTTAACAGTTTAGTTTATATTTTATATTAAAACAGTAGGTACAATGTCGTTAACTCTTTAATTATTAATTTCGTTATCAAAAAGTTTAGACTATAGAATAATTATTTATTATTGTATAGTCTGTGTTAAGGTGTCTTCACCATCAAGATAACAATTTATGAAATATATAAAATTCTAAAGCTGTGATTTTAAATCATATTATTAATAATTATATATACTTCAGCAACGTTTATTATAAACAAGATGAGTACGAAATATGCACAAACTGAATTAAAAATTCGTCGTGCTGAAAAAGATGATATGATTGCTGTAGCTGAAATGATTCAAGTGAGGAAGTGAGATATGGTTATTAAAATTTTTTTATTTAATTGATAGCTGTCGCTAAATCAGATACTCAAATGTATTTTCAGGAGCTTGCAGATTTTGAAAAAATGTCAGACGGGCCAAAGATATGCGTGAAAGGTTTGTACGTATCGAAATATCTTGATCTGTTTTCGTAGTGTTTTATGCACAGTAGTTATTAGTAACAAAATTAAACCTTTTTAAATGTCCAGATTTACAACGTGACGGGTTTGAATCACAGCCACCTGCATTTCGATGTCTTGTAGCAGAACTATCTAAAGGAGAAAGTGTTGTAATAGTGGGCTATGCACTTTATTTCCCGACATATTCAACATGGGAGGGCCGATCTATGATGTTGGAGGATTTATATGTCCGAACAAGTGAGCGCCGTCGCGGAATTGGTCATAAATTATTTAATGCTGTTGCCAAAGTGAGTTTATTTCAAATATTATTTGAGTGTTCTTATGTGGTGTACACAAATAGAGTTTGGACTGTACAGTATGAGATAGAATAATGTTTTAAATTCATGATGGTATAATGTAAACTTAAAGCTATCTTGATATCTTAGGAAGAGTGTGATCACGAATGACTATATGACAGTGCTATATCCAAATTTGGCAATGAATATTAAATGTGTGTTATAAATTGTATTTCAGGAGGCCATCGCTTCAGGTTCTTCTAGATTAGACTTTCATGTATTAGAATGGAATGATGCAAGGACCTTCTACGAAGGTAAGGGTGCTGTTAACTTGACCAACTCGGAGAAGTGGTGTTACTATCGCCTCACAGGTGAACAATTGGCAGTATCTGCACAATTAGGAGAAATGAAATGAAACCAGATTGTCAGTGCATCAATATATTGATATAGATATAATTTTACATATTTACTCAAAATATTCACAACTAATGGGAGATCTTGTTTGAAATTTTGTAAATTGTTAAAATAAAGTTTTGCAAAATGCACTACAATGTTTTTATTTACTAAATTATTTATTTACATCTATCAATAAATGCGATTTATTCTTACATCTAATTCATAAGTTTGCTACAGAGTGTATGAATGATAATTTGTAGTGAACCGTGAAGTGTGGAAAGCATTTACAATTACATGGATTAATACTTTATGAACAGTAGTTAAATTGGTTGTAACTCGTTAGGCTTGTATACATATTTACTGTTGGCTAAATCTTATTGTACATAAAACTATTCTTAACACTAAGATGTTATTATTTTAATAGTCAAGTGAGACTAGTTTGCACTGTCATAAAGATAATGAGGCAAAGGAACTTTTTAGTTCTAGTAATTTAGCGTTTAAATTATAATTTAACATATATTCTATTTTATATGTTGAAATGGCAAGGTTTACACAGTGTATCTTAATACCAGTCTGTACAAATACCATCAGTAACAAACTTTGAAATCATTCTTTACACTACGCAGTCACGATATAGTACACGGCAATGACTACTATTCAGTCGAAAACCTTAACGTAAACATATTTACACACTAAGTACAATAATATCTACGTATCTCTTATCATCGAACTGTTCCTAACGTGTAATTTGTTTATACAAATAAAATAAATTTGACATTGCAGTAAAACTAGACAAACAATGACTAGTCGTTACCATCAAGTCTAATCGTGCTGACGTCGCTAAATATCTAATACAAATAAACGTTTTTCCATCGGCTGTTCCATAAATTCGCAAAGTAAACAGTTTCATATTTTTGAAACTTAAAAGTAACTTCGTGGAAAATGTAACAATGCGATGTCCTGCTCATTGTTTTGTATTCTTTAATTTGTTATTGAACAGGGATCCAAAGTTTTCGCTCTGCCGTTCGATAACACTAATCGCCGCAGCTGGCTAGACGCAGCATTCGGTAATACTATTCATCTTCGTGCTTCATAAGATGGGATTTTGCGGGTGTGGCTATGCTACGTTGAGGCCATTAGTTTTGCGTGCGCGGTCACATTACGTTGATGTAAGAATCCACTGCCTTCCTCTTCTTCGCCATTGCTTAATCCATACTATAAAAAAAAGTTTTCAAATGTAACTGTTCGCAGTACCTATATCTTTTAATTTCACTTATCGCTAGCAACTATAAAGTTTTATTACCTGTAGTGCATGCAAATAATGCTGTTGCGAATGATAAGGTCCATTCGAGCTAGTGTGGGAACCATAGCCTTCATAGCTCGTTGCGGCGTTGGGTTCGCTCTTGATGTTGAAGACCGAGGGGTTGGACAGAAAGGCGGGTGCGGAGGGGATTCCTAACGGGTACTGCGAGTTCTGTGCATGTCCGTGGGCATGTGCAAGCGCGTGTGCGTGCGCGTGCGCGTGTGGAGATGGGGCGGGCCCGACAGCCTCGCGCGCGCACTTCCCGGCGGAGGCGTGGCCCGACATCGTTGCTGTAAGTGGCAGCGGCACTTCTGCTATGCTGGGCTTACTCTCTGTAACGGTTTTGTAAAATTGTGATTAATGTTAAAGAGCGAGGTATGTCTCAAGGTATGGAGTGACGAGTCATCTTATTACTCCAAAATTGGGAAGTATTTAAATGTATAGACTCCATTACACTAATATGTTGATTGAAATTAGTTTTTGTGTTTTAGTGCTGACAAAGTAGTAGGCAACTTATGCGATATACCTTTAGGCGCCCGCATATTATTCGTAGTTATTGATACCAAGCAACAAAAATGTATTCAAATATTCTCACCGTCGATACCCGGCGAATTCTGACCATCTTTCTTAGGAGTTTCCTGTGGAGGTTTCACACCGTTCGATGACTTCTTCGGCTTCCGTTTTCGCGTTTGTATTCCATCTTTTCGCATCGCCAGGGGTCTGAAGGTTACAATGATAATATAATGTTAATATTATTAAACAACAGTACCCTCCTAGGTGTTAGGAAACTACAAGTCCCACCTATCAAACATGAACACTAACTCTATGATGTAGGTAAACACGTTTATTAAACCTCTTATAGTTCCGTCAATGATAAAGTGAAACTCTATGAAAAATGATAAAGGAAATTAAGTCTGATATATAAAAATATATTAAGCAGGTAAGTTGTGAAGGAATTCGATGGCGAGTTTCAGAAAATTTTCAAGTTTTAAGCGGTATAATTAGTTATGTTACCTATATTACACAAATACAATTTATTTATTAGACAAATTATATACTTACCCATTAATACATAGGGACTTGCTGTCTTGGTTGTATTTATTTAAGAAGGTAGACGAGCAAATAGACCACTAGACTAAATAGGTATGCAGGTATTGAGCTATCTACTTAATAAACATTCATAGACAGTAGGTATATAAAAAAATAATTAAGTAATGTAAGACGTTACGGGGGGGAGGGTGTGGTGTTATTTTTCAAGAAGTGATCTCTTAAGATGGATTAAAAACGGTATCTACCTATAATACTACCTTATATTTTGTCTACGACTATGAATGATTTACTTATTAATGTTTACGCTGTAGGATAATTGGTTGGTACCACCTAGACGGACCTACAGGAAGCTCTTCCTACCACCGATACAATGAGTAAGTAGTAATAAGTATGCGAGATAGTTAGCAATAGGTATCTACGTCTATCTATACCGAGGACGTATATTTACCTAAGTAGTTTTAAGGACCCAACCAAGTAGTGTAGGTGTTACCTATTAATGCCGTGCAGCTTGTAATAAAGTCCGCAGGCGTTGCAGACCGGCTCTCCGTCGTTGTTCCGTCGCCAAAGCGTCGTGTTCCGCGAGCCGCAGTTCGTGCAGCATTGCCCGTGACGTCTCGCTGCCGACTGACATTACATACTATCACTACAATTCTTTACAAATATTAAATTTAAATGATTAATAAAATGATAAAATTTCAATATTTGCTGTGAAGATGCAGTCAAACGTGGCTACAATATAATTTATCATTATTTATAGAATCTTAAAACTTAATTAGTAAATCAATATTTGCCCGTTCGTTATTTTTATAGCAAGATTAACATGCGTCGGTAAAATAGATATTTAGTTACATAGGAAGGTATATCTACCTACGTTATAAACATTTATATGTTCTTATTTTAGTTTGATTACAACTAAGTAGGTATATAATATAAAAAAAGTAGTTTTATTAACTAAATAATATTAATTTCAAGCAACTAAGTAATTCTAATACTATTTCTACGTATCTACTATTTACGTGTATTGTGTTAAGTTAACGTAACGTAGTAAATTCAGGCAAAATGCATTAAGAAAATATTAAAAAAAAAGAATAAAAATGGTAAAGCTGCTTCCCGTCACCACGTTAACTACTTATTATAAAACGCGCTGCGGCCCATAGATATATACGTATATCGAAAGATGCTCTACCGCAGTACAAGTGGTATCATTGTCCAATAATAATAGTTGCAGCACAGCGCGGGCGTGGCCGCGCCGTCGTTGATTGGACGATGCTACCTGCTTGCACGGCGTATACATAATGCATGCCCGCATGCTGAGCGCGACGTGTCTCCGAGATAGCTCATCGTTCCTTTCAGTCCCGATTATATAGCGCGCATTGGATTCAAATTGCCTCGACACCGAGCCGTGTTCGAGCATTATCGGCTGTGTTATCTCGCAACTCGGCCCCTTCCCGATGTGCTCGGCGATTAACAAATCCTCATTACGCGCTACGCGCTCTCGTCCGCGTCCGCCTGCGTAACACTGGATGTGAGCGGCTCCTCTGAACTTGGTTAGTCGATTACTCGACGATAAGCTATCTCGGTAAACGAAGAACTTATTCTAATTTCGTATCGGGAACATAGCCAAGAGTAAATAGAGGCGATCGGCATTAGATTCAAATTCAGAGTGCTCGAGTTAGGCGCTCTTCGCCGATAGAAGTGGGGAGCGGTAGCGTGTAGTTCCCTAATCGGAAAGCGAACGCGGCGAGATGGGGTATTATAGAGAAAGAAACGCGTGCTGGGTGAAGGCAGGGTTACGTAGCAGGGCGGGGCACATGCACTAGTCTACACGCCACCGACTCACCTTCTTCATGCCCCTGGCCATGCCCTCCACACTCATCCATCTCTGCACGGAGCCGTCTTTATAGAAGCGGGTGAGCAGCTCTGCGTCGGCACCTGTTCGCAACAGAGAAGGTTACTGACGGTTTCTAGGACA
This sequence comes from Nymphalis io, assembly GCF_905147045.1. Taxonomy (NCBI): domain Eukaryota; kingdom Metazoa; phylum Arthropoda; class Insecta; order Lepidoptera; family Nymphalidae; genus Nymphalis; species Nymphalis io. Next base: position 14,641,220 of record NC_065889.1, read on the forward strand.
CTCACCAGCCGCTTGCTCGGCTTCACGAGCGGGCGGTTGACGCCGTTGATCTTGTGGTACAGGCCGCAAGCGTTGCAAAGGTAGTGGCCCGTGGAGTCCCGACGCCACAGCGGCGTGTTGTTGGCACCACAGTTCACGCACTCACGGCCCTCCTCGTACGCCTCCAGTACGCCATCTGTGCGCCCACCAAACGTCACACACATACCATACCTTATAACCTACCTATTATATTACACATACATCGTAAACTATTTCGACTAAATAATTTAAACTTTGTTTATTTCGATGTTGCTCGATCAGCGTTCTTGTATGCCCCGTCACTTGTGCGGTGTAGTGTCGTGGCTGGTCGGGGACGTATCTACAATGTTGATTATCCGTTATCACTTCTGAGAAGGCCAACAATAACAAGCGAAAGTACCTTGCAGTGCAACGTGTGCCCTGTTGCTATCGATATCCGTTCGATACAGTCACATCTGTTCGCCAACCTAAATCCATTAGTTAGTGTATTACTGTTTAAATATCTATCTCATTAATTGTAGGCACACCGCACAACGGGTATAATTTGGACGCCTTCGCGTTATATTTTAGCGATATTCGACACATGGTTAAAGCGATAATGAAATTAACATTCGTTATCGTCGGTATCCTCGCTTGGCAACGTTTTGTAATTATCTACAAAATAGTGGTAGCTATTCTTTATCGCTTCTACATTATGTAAAACAAAGTATTTTTGCTCGCGGTTCTTAGAGTACTCGTAAGCAACGAATGGTAGCCACTTAGAGAGCGCCGTTTGAAGTTACGATTAGTGTTTAGTTGAGACAAAAGGATGCTATATTCGAAGAGAATAACACGCGGGATAACGCAGCTAACTAATAAAGCTGTTGTGTTGCGGTCGGGGATTTACGTCGATCAATCGTAATGTTGTATTGTACAGATAATATTAACAATAGGAAAATATATTGTTAGATTTAATTCGTAATATTTATTATATCTTTAAATAGATAACAGCGGGAAACACAATTAGTGCGATGATTTATTTAAATTTAAAAACTTATCGGTTGCAATAATAAAAGGGTACATAAGAGATAAAAATCCATACGAGTAGGTATAATTTTATAAAAGCGATATCGTCGAATCGCCCACGTTAGACGGAGACAGATTATTATCGATATGTATGTAATTTGAGTTCAAAATGAATAATTATTTGATTAAGCATTGATAAGTTAGTGATATACATCTACTCATGGGTTACTAGTGTAATCGTTAAGGAAAGTGTACTCAGTACCGAGTACTCAGAGTGTGTTTGAATATAGCAACATATTTCAATGCAATGTCATGATTAAATCAAACGACATGAATAATATCAGGTACCTATTTGTTTTTATAATCGCTATACGAATATAGAATCCTCGCAAATCTGACGTCAATACAAACCGCGTAAGATAATGGCTGATTCATTGATTCAATTTAACAATAAATAATGTTTGCTATACGATTTAATAAAACGCTGCAACTTAATTTTAGGTCTACAAATTGTAAAGTTTGATTAAGGAAGTAGTTTGCCGTTATTTACTCTCTCCAAAGAAGGATTGTTTGTCGTGTCGACCTGTCAGTAAGCTTTTATATGTAACACGACCACGAGAGGCTTGTGTATCTATTCATAATTCCCTGATGCTATGTGCTAGTAACTTCAACGGTAAACTAATGCAGATTGCGAGGTTAACTCACATAAGCTTCACGAAGTTGCATCCTTTGTGTTTATAATTCATCGCGTTCAAGGAAATCTGTATGTGTCGGATGAAATTCTGCCACTTGTAGATCCACAAACCCGCACTAGAGCAGTGTGGCGGAATAAACTCCAAGCCTTATCCTTGAATAGAGAAGAGGCTTTTGTCTAGCAGAGGGTCATAGCCGGATTGTTACTTAGTAGTAATATATAATAGTATTGGTGTTTGTTCTGGTCGTGGTAGACTTACCGTATGCGGGTGGTCTTTGCAGCGCGTCGTAGGGCGCGCACCAGGAGCCCATCACCATGTTCTGCCCGTACAGCCCGCCGGCCACCGAGCCGACGCCGCCGACGGCTCCCACACCGCTTCCGCCTGCTGTTGAGTAAAACATAAATTATAGCGACATGTCAAACTACTGCTACTGATTTGTCTATTTTAGGTGACCTACCTACATCTCATTGGTAATAACGATCCTTGTTTACGTTTTGATAAGTTCTGCATGTGGTAAATATTCATAGATTATGTATTTTTCTGATATTAATTGATCAGAATAAATTTATGTCGTTAAAATTAATTAAATTTTAAAAATCAAGAAAATAACTTTGAAACTTCGTAGTTATTTCTTATTATTTTCACTGCCGCGCCACTTAAATACTTTTAGAATATTTCAAACGTTGAAGTGAACAGCAACTCGCGGTTAAGTATACAAGAAATATTCATATCGTTATATCAATCAACATAATAATCCACAAATTGAATAAGCAACACCAACACCACCACACGGTAAAATGGCGAGATAAATACAAGGAACTATCGAACGATATAATTTGTTGCCAATAATAGTAAGAATGAATCAAACCTGCAAGTATCGCAATGTTCTGCAGCCACGTATGTGAGAGGGGGTTATCCATGGCTAGAGGAGGTGTGTGATCGTCTGTACGACTCCGCGGTCAGAGGTCAGCGAGCGGACTGACGGGCGGCGCGCGCGCCTCTTACACGCTTATCTGCCTGATTCACTCGCCCTATTGTTACGCTAGTCGCTGCCGTGCGAGTGACGTGCTCGCACTCTGGGTTATTGTGAAGGGTCTAAGTTTCAGATTTGTTTTTGATTATGTAAGCTTACATTACAAAAGATAGATCTCATAAAAATATAGTAATAAATAGGACGACAACGGCGTTGATTGATTTTAATACGTTTTTATTGTGTAAATACAAAGTGGTATTACCTTTTTTCAACAATCAGTTTAAATTAACGCTTAAAAACAAGTACATTGTAGATCTGGATTATTTGTCATTTAGAATACGGATCAATCCTAAGCCCTAAAGGATCGAGAACTGCCGAGGTTTTTTCGCCGTACGTTGTCAAATCTTACAATCGCTAGTCGCGTGTCACTTTAATCCCTTAAACTTAAATGTTGTCATCGAACTGATTTGACAAAAACAAAACTTTATCCTGTGGAAGGGAAAATCATATCGTTCTGGGAATGACCGTCGATGGTGCCATTGATTCACGGCTCTGCTTGCGGTTGCGCATGCGCAAGCAGATAACAACATCATACGTACACACATGTCCGAGAAGTTGTTCCACTTTTGTACGATTAACCAAAGGATTCGTAAACAACAAAGCCGCTTATCTAATTGTAACAAATATTTTTAAATACACGTCTGATTACATATGGATAATTCTTATTTACGAGCCAAAATGGTCCAGTGAATACAACACGTGGTCTTATTGGTCTTAAACGGTTGTCGCAGTTTCTGATACGAATAATATAATATAGTAAGTTAATGATAAATATTGATATTGATTAAGCACTCTGTTTGTTTTTATGTATTTGTGTACAATTCCACTCGTTCTAGGATGAAGGTAAGCACGTAATATTTTGAGGATATCGCATGAAATTTTGCTAAAAGTTACACGTGAGTCCATTTTATCCTTAAGAGGAATCCTATGTAGTATAGTACCACCTGGATCAAAATCAAAACATACTTTATTGAAGTAGGCTCTCACAAGCACTTTTGAATCGTCATTTTTCAATTATAGTTTTAATATAAGCTACAATTATAACGTGCTGTCATTTTTTTATTATTAAGTTAATAAAAATACTTATAACAACCTCGTGTCAATCAGCAATCGGCGTGTTGTACCGAAGTAGTTTAGTTTTCACGCGTGCTGTTTATTAAAAACAAAGTTTTTAAACAAAAATAAATTATGTGAGAAACTTAAAAAACGTAATTCTATATCTATAAAGTATAGTTTCCTATAAACAGTCAGTTTTAGAAACACCTTTATTCAATAATATAGAGGAGTCGTCCGCTTCTTTGTTACAGTGCGTTGTGTTGTGTACATTTAATTGTTTTTAGTTAGACTATGTATTTCATTTGAGATGGAGTTACTTATGCATTGAAAAAAATAGTTTCCACTATTTTGAAAATTTTTCTTGTAATTGCTCAAATTTATTATTAAATCAATTCTACACTGAACTGTCAGCTTAAATTCTCAAATAAATTGCGCTCGGTATGATGATGATATAAAATAATGGAGACACAAACATCATAACTAAAATAGTCTTTAAAATAAAAATAACATGACATAATTAGCTTCTATTGAAGTACCTCGGCACATGGATACAAGTATGAAATGACTTAGATAATTCTTTCAAAACTGAACTGTTGCAAGGCGGCGTTAACAAATAATATTATGTATAATAATATATCAGTTCTTATACAATTTGTTTCTATGTATTGTTTACGGAATAAGATAGAACTACACTTATTCATTAATATTCATAACGTTTAAACTTGCGATTGTAATTTATTAGCATATTCAAATTTCTAAGTTTTATCACACGATTTGTTTGCATTAAGTTATTATTATGAGTATACACATAAACTATCTACTTACGAATAAATCATTCTTATAACGACGTATATGCAATTAGACTAAAAAACATTGACATTGTTTTAAACAACATATTAGCAAGCAAAAACAACTAACCAGGTCGTTTTTTTCGTAGCGGGATAATTGACTCATAATTATAGATTAATCTAATTATAAATATTATGAGTTATAATAAATGAGTTCTTTCTATTTTACATTATTTCGTTCATACGTTATATATCTTGTATGTTTAGGCATTTGTTGTGACGGAGGGAGAAAGGAGGCTTCCGAGGGGACACTACCAAACCCATAACAAATAAATCGGAACTAGAAAAAATTGTAGTAGTCAAATTGCCTAATGTGTATGGGTTCTGGCCAAGTTCGGTTTAGGGCCTCTGCATCTTTGACAGATGATTTAAGCGGCATCGCGAAGTCACTTGCGTTCCGCCCCCAGATGGACGGGGGTTTGAAGCCCGCTCATGACGCCTAGTGCGTTTTATTTTTAGTAATTTAAACCAGGCATCGTCATGCTATGGTTAGTATATATCATAACCATATAGTTATATGGTTTAGTAAATAAATAACTGTAATTATAAAATGCTACGAATTTACTGCGAATGTTCGAAAATCTATTAATTTTTATTTAAGATTTATTTATATTAATTAATTTAGATTTATTTTATATAAATATAAAATAAATAAATAAAGATGGCTATTATAGGCAACTTTGAATTCACAACTGGGCTGTACCGTAGGTGTCGTGATGCGCCGCGTGGTGGTGCCAGGTCTGGTGCGGCGCGAAGTGTGCGTACTGCTGCAGCCGGCCGCCGCCCGCCACGTAGCCCAGTCCGTACCCGTCAGCGCAGTCGCCCCCGTAAGCGCCACCACCGCCACTGCCACCGAACATCTTCTCTTGCTTGTGATACTCTCGCTCTTGCTGAATGCTTCGCTTTCTTTAAGCGCTCATTCTGTGACTTGTTGAAATCTGTGAACAGACATAATACTTTGAACAAGTAATACAAACATTTATTTACATAAGAATTATTTACATTGAGGACTGATAATCGTGTCGGAGAATGAACCATCTCTTCTGTGACTGTGTTGTATGTTTAGAGATGTTTCAATATTATTAATCCGCACATCTGTAATTGTTAGTGTACTTGTTGCTATAACCAGACCCAGAGATCCTGGGTTCAAATCACAGGTCGGCCCAATAAAAAAGTTATTGAGTTTTTCTGTCGAAAATTTTCAGTAACAGCCCGGAGTTTGGAAGTTGAAAGTGAGTACACTCCCTTGCCTCGGTAAGCGCGTAAAGCAGTTGGTCCTGCGCCTGAACTCTTTCCGGTCGTGTCCGATTGCGGTTCCATCGCATTATGAGAGTTAGGGAATAGAGAGTGCATCAGTGTTTGCGCACACACTTTTGCACTATTATAATATGTCCTGCGCAGTTGGCTAATCTCTCTTGATATTGGCCCCGTGCCCGAAGTCGGTCTGGAGGACATTATTATTATTATTATTATATTCTGAATATTATGATCTGTTATTTTCGCAATACAACACAATGCTTATCTAATTTCCTTCCAAGTAAATGTTACACAAATGCTAGGATTTGGAATTGGATTTAGAACGACAACAGGCCAACAAGACACGTTGATAATGGTCATTTAGCTATTGTATTAATTATTTTTTTTTATATTTGGTTAGGCTGGAGGTTTAAATGCTATCTAGAGACCTTACTGGATAACTCTACTTAAAAGCCATAGACGCCCTCGGGGCTTCTTAATAATTTAATCCAGTTTGGAGGTCGAAAAAGTCGAACTTGATAAATCTTTACCTTTTGATGTGTACAATATGTTTATATGTACATACGTGAATGTTATTGATCGTGCTTTCATCTCATATATTTCGAGAATAATTGATAGTATATAAACTAATTTTAATAATTATATTATTATTGTAAATATTTGACGTGGAGTTTCTAACGTATTTTTATCAATCTATAAAAAATATTAATATCAATATATTTGCACATATCCTTCAATAGAACAAATAATAACGCGAGTCTACTGAGCCCCGCATGCATAAGTCAGTGTCCTAGGGTAACTCGCATCTAAACAGATCAGACAGAAACTTACTTACTTACTTACTGGTGGTAGGGCTTTGTGCAAGCTCGTCTGGGTAGGTACCACCCACTCATCAGATATTCTACCGCAAAACAGCAGTACTTGATATTGTTGTGTTCCGGTTTGAAGGGTGAGTGTAATTACAGGCACAAGGGACATAAAATCTTAGTTCCCAAGGTTGGTGGCGCATTGGCTATGTAAGCGATGTTTGACATTCCTTACAATGCCAATGTCTAAGAGTGACCACTTACCATCAGGTGGCCAAAATGCTCGTCCGCCGTCCTTTTCTATAAAAAAGAGAAACACACACTGTATTTCTGTTTGTGTCTCGCATTTCTCTAATTTTATTTCATTAGTTTGATTTCAGAAAGACTTTGACGTAAAAGATAAACTTGACATTAAATATAAAATCTAAAGCTATCCAATTACGGCGCTCCAGGAACGAAAATCTTCGGCTTAAGATAGTTTTATAAACATTGCAACGCAGATACGCTTGAATCATATCGTGTCGATATGCACCGAGTTCCTGAGGTGCTCAGTTAATTAGAACGAACGATGGAGCGATGGCGTACAACATATCACACAATGTTGATAGTTGCGTGCGGGAAGATAGAGCACGCGCGCGTTCACACGCTCTTAGACCGTTCTATTGTGATACCTTGGACGACTGTAAGACTTATACGATTGTAATAGTGATCAACTTAGATTCTACAACGGTAGACATATGTTTGTAAAAAGTCTTGCCACAGTGACTCAGTTTCCCAATATCGCAACATTGAAATCATATCGTTGCGACAAGTGGCATTTTTATAGTTAACCAATTGTTTCATTAAAATGTGTTTCTACCAATTCTTAGTAATATCGCAGTTGCTTTGATAGTTCGTATATTGGAAAATCTCGGAGTGTCAGGTTTAATGCTGTTATTGGCTCAGCGTGGCGAGACTCCATAAAAAACGGATTAGTATCGATAATACCTATTCAGAGTCAGTGAACTGGTCAATATTGACCACCGATATATTTTATAAATTATGCCACTAAGATTCTCTGTACAAATTCAAATTAATTTGTACTTCTCTTCGAGCTCTGCAATGTCTCATACCTCACGAGTCTGTTGCGAAAACCTCGAAAATGTTATTTTTCTTCTGTCATCGTCCTCGTCTGGTCCGACTCCGACCGATTATCAGTCCGCGTAACGTACGCGGACTGATAATTCTTTTTTTTATGTAGAATGGAGCAAGTGGTGATGGAAAGTGATTACCACCACCCATGGACACCTGCAACGCCGGAAGACTTGCGTGTGCGTTGCAGGCCTTTAAGGAATGTGTCGGCTCTTTTCTTGAAGGTTTTTATGTCATATGGTCTCGGAAACTACAATATCTTTATAGTTATTTTCATTATGTACAACATTTTCATGTGTTTTGCTTTATTTTGATTAGCTTATTATTGTATTGTATATTATTATTATTGTATATAATGATACTACATTATTTTTTAATATTAATGTACACGACTAACTTACTTTATCATAATTTCAGAAAAATCATTACCTAATGACTGTTACACATATGCGAATCTGGTTATTAATATTTTTATATTTAGTAATACAAAATAACAAGGTCCAGATCATTAACTCTTGTACGTATTAATTAGAGGTGAGGATATGCCGATTTTGATTAATTTATATTTTGATGTTCCTTCCGACAAACTTAGACAATCATTGTTATCCATTTGTTTAAATAACAGCGTTATTTTACGTCACATAAGTATGTATACAAGCTACAAGCTTGTGACGATGAGAAACTTTTTCCAAATCAAAATATAATTTATTCGATGAGGCTCTAACGAATACTTTGGAGTCATCGTACGAGATAAATTAAAGGTATCCACAGCCACCGGCGCTAAAAGAATCATCAAAAAACTCAATACTAATAATTAAAATTTCTTTGCCCTTCATTCTATTTCACTTCTTATATGCAAACATGAATGGCGCTAGCTATAGAGCGGTTAACATAAAACAGTTACGAATGATGAATGCAATCGCTAAAATAACGGTGCGCATGCGCCCCTGCCGCCGACACCGCTATCCGTATCAGCCGAGCGGGCCGAGCGGTCCCCGGCGCCGGAGCTATATTTCAGCGGTATCTAATCTTACGGCAGATGGCGGCACGCGCCTTTTTTCCTATCTCCCCACCCCGTGATACTAATGACGCTATTACGATCTATGTCTAGATCGAGATAAGATCTGACGTTTTATCACTCAGTCATTATTAGCGGTAATTTGCCATCTTTGAGAGTTATTTTATTGGTCACATTTAGCCGCGTCCATATTGGCTTTTTGTAGGATTTGCGTTAATTTATGTGATGCTGTAAGTTATAATCGGACTATTTATACATTTCAATATTTCTCTGAGGCTCACGGAACAAACACACCAGAAGACAATATTCTATCAGCTAAGGGTGCACATAAAAAAACAATACTTTTCCATTCATGGATTTGTATTTCTTAAATACAGTTTTATCGATAACAATAATATAATATTAATATTTTTGCCCTTTACACAATGGTTAAGTTTTATTGGCTTAGTTCTCTGTAATGAAAACACGACGTTAAATTCTTCCTAAATCTATATATAAAAATGAATTTATTTGTTTTAGTTAAGTTTAAATGATTGTTTCGAATGCATACATTATATAATGAGATTGATGAGAAGGTTTCTGAATTAGTATAAACAGTTAACAACAGCTGGCGCGCGAGTCGTTTCTACAAATAGTAGCCAACGTGAACGAAGTCGTTGGTCACCACTAGTGACAAATAAAATCATCCACATTTTAGCAGTTCTTTTTTTATATATTAGCCGGGAGGGCAAATGACTCTACTCCACCTGATGGTAAGTGGTAGTAGAGTCCAAACGCGACGACAGCCAGTACAGTCGGGAAGAATGTTCTGCACTAGCCGCCTTCGCCTTGCCGGCCCGCAAGATGCCTCTTCACGCCTCGTTTGAAGGAACCCAGGCTGTAAGAGGAGGGGAGCGCGTGAGCTGGTAAGGAAATCCATTTTTTGGAAGTGCGACAAAGAAATGAGTTGCCAAATTTCTTTGTGCGCGATGGAATTGATGTCACAGTTTTTTTTTTTACTTATTATTATTCATCAGCAGTTCGATACTCGCGTCGGCTGGTCTAACTCAGACGATACCTTCAGCTAATTCTTGTGAAAGCATTATAATTAAGACAAGATGATATCACGCATAAACATTTTTATTAGTACATTAAGAAACTATAAAATATATTTTACAACACATTAAGGAAGTAATGTTGGCTCCAGAGTACATGCGAGCGTCATAAAATTTGCAGCGCTTGATAGTTTTACGACGGTGTCATATGCTAATGGCCTTTGTATGGACGTAATGTCTGTACGTGTACCCTGCAGAGAGCGTGTAAAGGTTAGTTGAGGCAAAAACTGGAGTGCGTGGGTGAAGAGCATGCACCTGTGCGGCTCTGTGTCGGCAGTGTCGCCACTTGACACCACATGCGCAGCGCAGTCCGCTGCAGCGACTATTTCAATCCGTAATACAAAGACGTAAGGTGCTGATGATGAGAATCCAAGAACTCATATTGACAAGACTTTTTGTGTGGGAACTCCGTGTAGGAACCGTTATTATTGTACCGAAGAGTGTGCTCTTATATTTGAGACTCACCTACCCACTCGCTCATAAGCCTATGTAATGGTTACTGTACGAGTTTCTTTCGTATCGATTTTAAATACAACATCACTGTGCGTCTACAAGTTGTAGGTACTCTTTGTGTGGACTTAGTATCGGGTATCGGGTAATAATTTAATAAAAAAAAGTATTTATTCTATTTTTTCTCAAGAATAAATTTTAGATACTAAATTTTTAATAACAGCACAGATTATTCTTAATTTGAGCTCAATCGGTTGTATAGAAGTTTAAAATTGTAAGATTCAATCCACACGTACCAACAGTAAAAGGTGAAGTTGACTAAAAGCTACTAATTAAAACAATTGATTACAATTGTTCGTCTACGAACGATGCGCAAAGTAAAAAACCTACACTTTCCTTTGATTGAATAATTCTTGGTAACAAAGATCGGCAGAGAGCATGCGCGTAACGAAATAACAACTGCATTAAGTTGTTCAATATGATATGTTGCAAAATAGATCAGAGATGGGAGTGTGTGAGCAACATTGATTGATTATCGAGCGCGATACGCCAGATACTGGATCACGTCACCTCGCGCTAGGGGTGGCGCTTTTGTATTCGAGCATTGTACGAGCCGTCATGAATAATAACTATCAAATTAGTAATTTACGTACGTAACAGTACCTTTCAAGTCGAGTTTTAGTAATTGATAAAATTATATCACAATATTTTGCTCAGGTCCAACTGAGTCTTCTCTTTTTTACACAAATATTAATATAAAGTGCTAGCAACTAAAAAACTATATTATATAAGTAGCATATATTTGAGAGACGAATATAAAGAGATTTTCGCTATTCGATCTTCGTTCTTAGTTGTATAAAATGGATATTTACCCAAAAGTTAGATATTTGCATTTTAAATAAACATTATAATACGAAATTGAACTAAATACTATTAAATTTATTCAAAATGCGAATGAAGGATATCTTGAGAAAAGCTAAAAATAAGAATTATATGTTTATTTTAATAAAAATATAATTATAAATAAAATATGTACGTATTTGAAATTGCAGCGTTATCAATAAATAAATAAAAAAATGCCAAGGTCGTGTGTAATGAGGCGAAGATGCAACACAGCGACATGTTCCTACAAGGTGACAAGGTGATATTAATTACCGCGCGATACTCAACAACTCGCACGTATCTACTTTATAAATGTGGCTGATAGTGCGAGTTAGCATTTCAGAAGGTTCATTACTTAAGTAGACGAACTAAGTCAATTTGCATAGAGCATAGTTACATAGATAACTCGCTGTTTTTTGATAGTTTCTTTTTTAATTAATATCAATGGGCCGTGTCCTAATATTTAGGGTCGGCGCAGAGTGCTTTTCTGACGCCAAATGTCTTTCGCGAGAGATTTGCTGGTGGGTTGGTTGTACACCGCACATTGAAGCGTTAAGTATTAATAGCATAATAGCAAATACTCTTAACGAAAATGTGTCTGTAATGTGCAGGTTAGAGTAGAGTCTTTGGAATATAAATTTTCATTGTTGTGTATTTGTTTCGAGTCATAGAATAATTGTTAATGTTATTACTATGTATGTTTCATACTTGACTCCGGAACACCTGTCGACATTCGCGTTTATTGTATATACTCTAGACTAACTTTTACCATTTTTTGTGAGAAAATCTAATTTATTCCTTGATTTAGAGCGCTTGAAGGTCCTTGAAGGAAAAATATCGGAGAAGGGACTACATCGTCACAATCGATACACGAGTGTGGGTGTTTACTTTCAGGTGCCTCGCTTTGACATCAACCTTTTTCTTTAAATAATTATAAGAAATAAAATAAAGAACTGTATGATATCGTCACCCCTAGCCAGGCGAGTGGGGCTGAGTGGGGCGCCGGCGCCGCCGCCAGACGACTCAAGTGCTCTAAAAGCGCCTGCCGCCCGCCTTGCCCTAGGTCAGATGTACAGACGCACAGGCGAGCACTATACAAATAGTACCAGAGCACTTATCGACTCAATTACACCTTGGACACTTGCCTGGTATTTGGTTCTCATCAAAGGGAGTTACGTTGCGAGTTTGAGCCGGGCCCAATTATAAGCTTCGGTTATCAATTTATTAAAACTTATATAACTAGTTACATCTCGCAACAAATATGTACCGTACCGTAACAGCCTATGAAAGTTCCACTGCTGGGCTTAAAGCCTCTTCTCCCTTTTTGAGAGGAAGGTTTGGAGCTTATTCCACCACGCTGCTCCAGTGCGGGTTGGTGGAATACACATGTGGCAGAATTTCAGTGAAATTAGACACATGCAGGTTTCCTCACGATATTTTTCCTTTACCGTAAAGCCAAGATGAATTATAATCACAAATTAAGCACATGAAAGTTCAGTGGTGCTTGCCCGGGTTTGACCCCACGATCATCGGTTAAGATTCACGCGTTCTCACCACTGGGCCATCTGAGCTCTGCAAATATGTACAACCGTAATTTTCGGTAAAATTATCTGATAATATAATAAGTATAAAAGTAGGTATACGCTAAATATATGCATTAAGAATTCACACCATAATCGAGTCCGCAGAATTTTAATTAAAATTCATACACGTGTAACGCTCGAGTGTAGTAGTTTCACCTCGTTATTTATAATCATATATTATATAAAATATATTTTATCAGTTTTTTAATTGTATAACGTATTTCTAAGACTTTAAATAATCAGTATAACATTTGTTCGATAACGTGCGCGTCGTATTGTCATTGAAACTGTTCTGGATCAGAGTGAAGAAGATAATTTATTACATTCATTTACATAACATGTAAATGTACACTGATTGTTCTGTCGCTTCTCGATATCTGTTTATTTATCAATGTTTAAATGATAATAATAATGTCGATTATTAATAATTTTATGTACAACAACCCAGAATATGTCTATTTAGGGAAGTACAAAGTAGAAATAATGTTTTAGTTGATAGAGCTCTATGGACTGTTTTATAATAGTTATACACGAGTACATCGACTGAACGATGAAACCGAAAACGCAAACCTAAATTAAAGGAAGATATTTTTACAATGTACATATTGTAGTAAACATGTAAACGAGAAAAATATCAGACGATAGGCCCGTTATGCATGAATTTACGAGTCGAGCGCGAAGCGGCCGGCAATGGCGCAGGCGGGCAGCGTAATGTAAGGGCGATGCATAATAATTTTTGGGAGGCGCACATAAATCGTGCGGACCGAGCGCGCGCTAATGCACCGCATAAATCCGCACACCTAGACGCGCCGGTCGTTCGGACCCACACTCGCAGGTTGTCAACTTACGAAACTTTATGTTTCCATATAACTGTTAGTGCGATGCGTAATTATAGAATTATGTACGATATATCGTAATGAAATATATTCATGTGTTCGATAAAACGAAAATACACGGTAGCTAGCTTAATTATTATGTTAATTTAATACGTAGTCGACGAATACGACGTACGAAGCCGAGATGGCCTAGTGGTAAGAACGCGTGAATCTTAACCGATGATCGTGGGTTCAAGCCCGGGCAAGCACCACTGAATTTTCATGTGCTTAATTTGTGTTTATAATTCATCTCGTGCTTAACGGTGAAGGAAAACATCGTGAGGAAACCTGCATGTGTCTAATTTCATTGAAATTCTGCCACATGTGTATTCTACCAACCCGCATTGGAGCAGCGTGGTGGAATAAGCTCCAAACCTTCTCCTCAAAAGGGAGAGGAGGCCTTAGCCCAGCAGTGGGACATTAACAGGCTGTTACTGTTACTGTAATACGTAGTCATTACATGCTACGCACATTTCGCTTCTTATCGAATTCTTATGAACTGTTATTTTCATTATAATAAATAGGTTATAAATATCATTAGAGGTAAAATGACACGTTGGTAACAGTAAGATTCTGTGTTAAAAATATCCAATAGTTATAATGCCTAATGTTTAATCGGGTTTTGTGGATCCTTTCATTTCATGATAAAATGCCATATAAATTGGATAAATAGGTATGTCAAACATTTTTCAGTAGCAGACAGGAGTTGGAATATTGGCAGTATCAATTGGCAGTTGCTAATATCTACTTCGAATGGTCTAATCGAATATAATAACACACAATTAGATTTTATTTTATTTCAATTCTTTTTGGTTGAACTATATTTTGTATATTATTCTTTTCCATTAATTTTTTAAAACTCTTGTTTCATGTTTACCTGACATTTATTTACGCCATCGATCTAGTCTGTATGGCGGCATTTTTAATGAATGTTTATGTTTCAGCAATAAAGCAAGGTGAATTTACGAGTAGGGTCTTAGAAACGTCATTACTCCGGCAACAGCGCGCCGAGGCGGATTCCTGCGCCCCGAGGTGTTGCGTGTCTGATTAACTGCCTCAGAAATATGTGTCAGCTCCCCGAAACTCACCGATGATAAATTATAACGAGCACTATTTTCAGTTCAGTTGCAGTTCAATCTGTCATTCTTTGCCTACACGTCTTGTTAATGAATCTAATTGAGCGAATACGCCAGTTCCGAGGCATATTGAAGAAAATGTACACTTTATACTATCATTTTAATATTTACCTTTAAGTCATAATAAAAATGATCGAGGTCAATTCTTATCAACTGAAAATATTTTTAAGGGAACAAAACAATATTGATTTATTTCATTTTATAAATTTTATTGACTGCGTGGTCCTTTACGTAGCCGTGAAAGACGCCAACAGTTTGAAATAAAGATTAGAAAGAAACGAGAAAGTGTAGTACCCAACTCTTTTCCACTTATAAAATAAATATTTTAAATACTAAATATAATATACTATAGAGATATACAAATTGTACTACACAAATAGTGAATATGGGCCAATTAATCGTTAATTTTTTTTTTGTTAGGAACGCAGACACGCAAATTGGCCGTCGTCCGCAGACACACCTCTTCTTGCATCTTTAACGTAAAACTTGTATTATGTCTTAGTGACTTATGTGACATGCGCATGTAATGACACCAGCTCATTCATTTACAACGGAATACAACAGTAGAAAATAATTAAGACAGTAGAATATGCAAAGTCCACTTGAGAAAATCGATATTTTTAATAAATTGTTGTTTTGTAACAAAAGTCTAGAATCACAGCAGAGTCAAGGCAACACCTCTTGTTACCATACTTAATCAGCCACTCAAATGGTATAAAAATGGACGCACATGTGAGAGTTTTTGCGGGCACATAAATCCCGGCCGCGGCGACGAGCGACGCACTAATAGCGACAAACTATCGACACCGACATGTGTCGGCGTCAGCAAGCGGACACCGAGGTATGTGATATGTTTGCGTCACCAATATTTCATTTGTCGTATATTGGGGTTGAAGGTGACGACTTCTAAGGGTTCCGTTCTTAAAGGAACCCATTACGAAACTTCTACCGTCTGTCTGTCATTCACAGGATCTTTAAAAATGCAATAGCTAGCCAATTAAAATGTTTACAAAAGATGTGTGACAAATATAAGAATAAAAAGTCGAAACCCAAGAGTGGGACGAAACCCGTAGAGCGCGATGACGACTAGCATTTAGCGGTTTTTAATCTAATAAGCGATCTGATGGCGATGTGTTTTTGATCAGCTTAACAGAACCACTACAGTTTTCTCGTCATATCAAGGATTACTTTTCTTATTTAGAATGAGAAAAGGTAAGAATGTCAAATTCGTTATTATGTATACATCATCATACATCTTCATCTTTCTAACGCAATAATTCATTTATTATATTTTCAAAACCAAATCGATAGATATAGTAACAAAATATATTCTTTAGAATTCTTCACTTAGGCAATCACCAAGCTATAATATCTTATAATAGACACTTATAAAGGTTGCTTTTGTGATATTGTTTATCTCTTAATGAGTTCGGCGTTCCTTAAAGAATAACAGGATCATACGATATTTGATATTTGATGTAAATGTATTGTAAAGCGTATCGGTACGATATGCGATATTATTATATTATATTTCAACATTCTTACAAATAATTACATAACCTTACATACTTGTGTAATCAAATATAGGTATATTGTATAACCTTATACAATTAGTGAATTAATTGCTAATTTGTTGAAAATGCATGATTACTAGTTTACAATCCAACAACCTGTTACTGAGTATCGAATGAGTTTCCTCTGAAGCTCTAACGTCTCGCTCGTAGTCGCAGTGCGCTTTACATCATCATAAACCGTATATAGGTAATCAAATCGTAAAACCATTGACCAATTACCGAACAGCCGTAATCTTGTAGGCTGGTTACGTTTACGCTTGTTATGTTATATTACTGCAATTGCGTCTACCGTCGCCCGTCGCCCGTCGCCCGTCGCCCGTCCGTCACCAATCAGCTACTGGCCTTTATAACTTTACTGCCACATTTGATTGCTTATTTTGATGAAAGATTTACGACGGAATTGTAAACTATTAAACTTACATTTATAAATATTCTGATTTTTATGACAACGAATATTTACCTACATGATAGACCGCTGCTAAGTAATAAATAATAATTAAATTAATAGTCGTGTGCGACTATTGAACGAGTTGAGTTGCTTAAGATTTGATTGAGGTATTCTTACGATTGGTGCTGTTCATAAATTATTATTGTATTGTACTTTGTATCGAAATAAGTTATAATCTTTATCATTTACATAACATCATAATTATCTAACTATTCAATTTCAAAACCATGAAATATTGAGTCAGACCATCTATTGCAAAATGCTTGAACCAATGTCCAGAGAAGATAACTGTGTATGAATATTATAGTGCAGCGGTTGAACGCATATTTCGTATTTCGTCTACGTTCCCGTGAGCTCACACAAGCGAAGCCCAGTCGGCGTGGGCGGCGCGAGTGGCTTTCATTAGTTTCTACATTACGAACTCCACTTTACGTTCGCTATATGAAGTCGCCGTTTGATTTATAGCCCCATAACATCGCTATGCTTTTGCCATTAACCATCCAAATTATTAATAATTAACAAGTAATCTTTATTAGTCGGATAGATAAAGAAAGTTTGGGCATTTTTGATAAAAATCAAATTAGTATGCAAATGCGTTCGTTCATAAAAGTCAGTGAATAGCACGGAGTGGTTTTGTCCATTAAAATATAATGGACCGAACAACAATCAATCCGAATGTAGATCGCTATTCGGTTATCTCGCGTTCGAGGCGCGTCTGCTCATCGCCGTTTTATGAATCATGAAATGTTTTATTAGAAGAAAGCGGAGCTAGACTGAACCGCTGGTTAACAATATTACGTATATTCCTAAGTATTATTGCAATCCCTTATAATTTTAATATTTGAGCTGGTGATCGGATCTCTTGTATACCTCGAAAATGATTATTTTTTATCTCCGGCTCTTCAAGCACCGGTGTAGTGTTTTCTTCGTCAAGAAAAGATAAAAGCAAAGCTGGTGTACACATTACATACGGTTACCGGTATGAAATTCACGTTACACATTGAACCGTATATGCATGCACAGTCTTTTTACGTTTCTGAATATGTTTCTTTTCAGTGGCATCATTTAGCGCTGTTGTTAATTTCAAATAATAAATTGTCTGACGTCATAGGTAATTTATAAATCAACACCAAGACCATACCGGTGTAAATGCCGTTTGAGTTAACTTCTCAAAGCATACTTTTCATGTATGTAATGTTAACTTGTTCAACGTGACGATAACATAGTTTCAGTAGTATATAAGAAACAAAACTGGTCGGAATAAAGGAAGCAATATTATATGAAATACCAAAATTGACCAAACTGTATTCTATATGTAACTGTATGCTTCAAAACTCACGGCAGTCTTATACTTTAAACTATTATTAAAAAACTGTAATTCATAAGATATTTTTTTGTGATTCAATTAATTCTTAATTATTTAAAGTCTTTTTACGGACCAGCAATGTAATTTGTCAAGTTCCAAAAGGCCTATCACGGCAACTGAGTGGTACGATCAAGGTTACAAGCAACCGAATTCAATTCGAGTTTTTGTGATAAACGATCTATAAATAATATCTAAAATGTGTCCATATATACAAATATTGGTTCAAAAACACAAATATAGGTTCCACAGGTTTTGTTTAATTATTTATTGAGTGATCCAGTTAGTACCCGCCTCACCTGCCTGCCTATTATTTTTAATTACAACTACCCACATGCTAATAGAGTATTGATAAAGATAAAACGAAAAAGTAATCGTTAATATGAGTAGGTAGGTAAGGATCTACATCTATGGATTTCATTTCATCTCACTTACTTAATGTATTTTCTAATAGGATGTAGGTATTTTCTTATTAACTTCGAAGAATGCGAGTGATCCTTTTACAAATGTGAGCGTAAGTTATATTTTTTGATTAATATTATTTGAAAAAACTAAGAAATATTTTTCTTATTGGTACTTTTTTAAATACTGAATGATGTGTTTATTTTCATTTTCAAACTTGCTGATGTTGTTAAATAGCAAAGGTAACTATTTGTCCTTTGATAATAATTTGTAAGTGTAGACATCGCGTACGAAACTGTTCGCAATTAATTATAAGTAAGTAACGAATAACATGTTATTTCCAAATAAAACAAAGTTCTTATCTGATGAAATATAACTGAAACAAACAATACACCTGCTGCACTAAACTACAACAACCCTATTATTTCTTTGAAATCGAAACATAAGGCCATATTTAAAGTTTGTACATAAATAGTTGTAAGAGTGGAGGGCGCGCCTCGAGTGCGTAGAGCCTGTGGCCCCGCCCCCCGACCACCAGCCCACGCACAGGCCCCGCCTCCACAGCCTTCGTACGATTAATGGCGATACGCGCCCGCTATTGTCATAAGTTATTGTACGAGAGGTAAGGGTGACCACGCGACCCCTTGTACGTATAATATATTATAACTGAACTCGTTAGTTGTAGGTGCTGTAGTTAAAGTCATTCGCTGTAGCCTTATCGGCCTCGGCTGATATTGTGTTTTTTTGGTTTAACAGCACCTTTGTTAATTAATAAATTGTTGAAAGTAATGAAACGCATCGCAACGCTTTATCTCGCAAGCGACACATGTTCGTATTTCATGTCATTCATGCATAATTAATATTGTTAATGAATACTCTCAATAGCCAATTAGTAAAAAGAAGCGAATGTGATATATTTTTAATTGTCATCTGTTCTGTCATGTAAAGAAGCTGACGTTTTGCTTCGATTAAAGCAGAGTGTTGTCAGTCAGTCACTCGGCCTAGGCCCGTATTTCTGTGAATCGTATCCACTTACATCTTGTTATATTCTTTACGTCACTATATGTATGACTGTAAGGGTTTTTTTCTGTAATATATATTGTTTTTGCAATGAGAATTGTTTGATTTAGATTAGAACTGTCATTAATTAAGGTCAACGCTAGTTATCATTATGGTTATTATGGCATTTGTAAAAACATATAAGAGAAAACTTTAACTTGTTTTGTAGGCATGGCAGTTCTCCTAATTATGATAATGAAGTAAATTAATTTTTGTATCATTAACTATGTTGTGCTTGAAATTTATGACTACCTTGTTCATTATGGATTTATCCATTTTAAAACGATCTTGACGTTTGAACATTTATTTTAGTTTCATTCATTCAAAATTTCATGCGAAAATTAATTAGTGTTTTTAATTTTGACCTCAATTAAATTTTCTATCTTATAAAAGGCCTTTTAAAAACATTCGAAGTTTACAACCAACAGACATTTTACTAAATTTACCTTCATACATGAATACCACAGAAGTTTTTTTAATAATTATAATTGAAGACTAGTTTCTAATAAGACACGTGTTTCATTGTCACCCTAGTTGGCGCTGTATTCAAATTACCGATGCATGTTAATTACAAGTTAGTGTGCGTGTTAATTCGGCGGTGTGTGTTAAATAATGAACCGGTCCGTGTCGACTTGACTCACAGTACCGAGTACAGTGCAGCGAACGAGCTCTACCGCCAGACACGTCTACTGACTCGAGGCCTTTGTGTGGACTTAGATGAGGGGAATTATTTCAACTATGTACTCATATAGTATACAAATCACATACCTAGTATGTATACAACACGTTGAATATTATTTTGAAACGACTACATATTAAAGATACAAAGGTTTATCACTTCGAATATTGTACAAAACTTTTAATAAATATACCTAAAGGGTTTTCTGTGTATAAAATGTTGCAGTCATGTTTCGATTGTTATTAAAAATGGATAGGTTCTTAAACGATCACGAAAGGAATTATTATAACATAAATAATAATATAATATCCAGATTTATCTAACTACTGATTCGATTATTTAAACACGCTTCAATTAATCTTATACTATATATTTATGGCTTATATATACTATATAAGGGCTTGTATCGAGATTGCCATGTGATAGGTACATATGTGACATTTTAAGAAGTCTACAAATATTAATTATAAAAGTCTATGTAACTGCATAGAAATGGGATAGAAACACATAATATGAAAATATAATCGACTCTATATACATTGCTAATAATACATTAAAATACAGATTTGTTTGTGTACTACTTACAAGAAGATGTTGGCTGCCTCGCAGTGTCCCAGTACGGAGTCAATTATCGTTTAAGTTGGTTCCATTTTTATATAGTATTATTTGTGTAATATTTTTTTCCCGATTTTTATTTCGTTTTATTTCTTTTTTACTACTATTATTATGTATGTGATATATAACATATTTATAACATTAAGTTCAAGTATTTAGTGTACCTAATGCTATATTCCTATCAGGCTCGTTTTAGAGCCAAGGCCCAAAAGCGGCTTTAAGCAGTTAAAGTAAAATTGTATTATTTTTAGCTGGGTGGGGGCCAGCATTCAGATGGCGGGCCTGATTCTAATAATGTACCTAGTTCTAATAAGTGGAATATCAATATTGATGCAAGCCACTTTCACGGGCCGCTGTTCCGTGTCAGTGCAAAAATGAAATTTAATGAAGTCTAAGTCAAGAACGCGGTCAATTAAAAGTTTATGAAATGATTGTTTAGATAAATGAGAAGTTTACGACGCGCCGTACACCGTGTTTACTGCGTTACGTTTTACGGCCTGCGTATTTAAATTAGTTATTACAATAAATACAAATTAACCATTTGATGGCCGCGCTAAATTACTTACTTTTATCTATATGTGTTAACTTTTTATTGTTTTATACAACGTTGATTTTATTATTTCAGATATGTTATCTTAACTTGGAATTAATTATTAAAACACAGCTCAACTACAATAATATAATGGATACAAAGAAAACTATGATATATTTTATCAGGAAGTGTTTCCTCCTGCTGTTTCTGTAAATATCGTATTAACTCGACTTTTTTATTTAGTTTACTTTTCAATTTGTGTAAAAATGTAAAGTAAGCGAGTACTATGTATACGTGTACAGAGGTGTATATATAGTCTTACATGTAGGGACAGCTAGTTCTGGGTCAAATCAGTAAACTGTACTCTGATGTAAATAGTGCACCCGATGAACTCGTAATTAATAAATATATTCAAAGAGATGCGGCACATCTCAAGTCATTTGAATATATTTAAATAGCTTTCTCACGTTACACATATAATTACACACGCCGTGACGCCAGGCCTCAACGCATCCAATCATTTGTAGCATATAAAGGCGGTGTGTTTTAACGGCAGGTAGCCTGCAGTTACCTATTGACCTACAAAAGTAAAATGTAACGATCGCTGCACGTCACTAATCACTCACGAACACAGAAATCATCGTATGTGTTTTGCGTGGTTTTGTCTTTTTCTCACACCCTGATAAACCAAAAAGAGAACACTAATGTGTTTTCGACACATTAATTAATAAATTAATTCTGTCCGAACCCTACCTCGGATTATCCGGACAGGAATTTACAGAATAATCTAACCATTGTTTTCTTTCTGTGAAATAAGTCTCCATTTTAAATGAATATACCTAAGTGTTGAATAAAGGACATCTTTGATATTTAAAAATATTTCGGTATAGGATAGAACAGCTGAGTAATTGTTGAGACTTTACAGTTCATACGGTGTCCCGATGTCTGACCGAGTCTAGCGTCAAGCGACGAAAGCGTTACGACTCGCGGACTATGACAGGTTTTAAAAATAAGCAAATTTTATATTCAAGTTCCGTTCCGTTCAAGTACATGCGGTCGAAACATTTCCATTTATAATACAATAAATACTACAAAATGTATAACACCGATATGTCATTTTTCGAGGTTCAGATTTACACTTATTACAAAAAAGTTTTATGTTTGGAAAAAACAGTGTACGAATTCTTATCAAATTTTGTTTTTGTAGTAAAATTAATAATTGTTATAAAATAATTATTTTATAAACTACGCATCACATCTTCCCACATAGCACAGCACTTGCATATGACTCTCTTGGGCACTTTAATCTCTATTTAATTTCGTTGAAGAGGTTATAAAGTTTAAAATTGTTTCTCAAACACTTTTAATGAATATACTCACAAAGAAATTGTCGAAGGTTGTAGTGAGTTGTGTCGATGGCGGCTGGCGGCTCGCGGTGCCTCGGTGAGCAGTGCGGAGTCGATGTCGCGCGACGCGGACACGGTGTAGGACAAGCCGGCACATGTCCGACGACAGATTTGCATTTTATGTGTCCTTTGCGTCTAACTCACTCGTTATATTATTGCGTTATGTACACGCCTCGGCCCGCCTCAGCTCGCCACTTGGACCGGAATTATTATGCATTCATTCCTATAGATTCTCCTCGGAGAGATAAAACTAGTCGGCACGACTCGTAACGTACATACAACTATATATTTCAATAAAATGTAACCATAATGGTATATAACGTTTGCAATTTTGTTCTTGAGTTTTATTTACAAGATGGCGGTGTTTATATATCTACATTTAATAAGGCACCTAGATCTGTGCGTGTGTGTGGGTTGTGGTAGTGTTGCACGACAGCACGATGAATACCTATGATATTTTTCCTACCGATTTAGTTTCTTACATATTATATTGATGATGTCCTTCTACCGATGACGGTCACTAATGGCTAATCTCAAGTGGGTATGACGTTTTGTTATTCTTTCATACAGGTTACATTATAGTTGCATTTTATTTCAATTTACTTTCAGCCATAAAACAAGAAAAACTTAGATAAAAAACTTAGTTAAAATCTTATATCGAACGTTTTAAAACGTTGCATATTCAAAGTTTGATGAATAGTCTGCGCATTCAGATAGGAGGGTGTATGTGTCGTGACGTCACACGTGCACAAGCTATTACTACACGAACGAACTCGCTCAGTACACGGCGAGCCGCGCGTGTTCGCTATCAACATTTCCATAGTGGTTTCGCGACACGCCATACATGCTATGACGTTATTGTTTTACATACAAAGAGATTTGAATTCGTTAATCTGGCTCTATGAAGACATTAAGCGAATCGGTATAAAAATATTATAATATGGTTTAGCTACTAATATACTTGTAACTATGTTGTTTTTTAAACTAGGACGTTATTCAGCCTGAACACGCTAGACATGCGATCTATCCGACAAGCAGTTCGAGTGTACAGGCAAGTGTGTTTACTTGCTTGTTGTGGCTAGCGAGTCGCGTTATATAGAATGATTACTTTTGATGAAATTGTAAGCAGTGGATTGTGTAATATATTTATTATATTATATATTTACTTTTTTTTGTAGTACATGCTTGTCCTCCGTTTTTGAATTTTATTCCTTTAAAAAAAAGAGTCCACTTTTTAATAATCAACTCAACCCGAAAATATTTAGGTTATTTAAAGTGCTTTCGCTTAAAGTTGAAACATCCTCGACATACAATAAATATATTCATCAGAATCGGAGCGCATAACTAGAGTACCAAATTAATTATCTTGTTTTCTTGTTTCGGGATCGGTTAAAACAGCAGATGAGAGTTTGAGAACAATACGAATTACTAACGAGTCATTTTACAGGAGACTACATGAAATAAGAGAAACATCAAGCTTGCCTCCTATCAACGCCATCTAGCGACGAATTGAATATACGATTCAACAAGTATATAATTACATGATTTTATGGTAATTATAATACTTCTGACCTGCTTGGTTTTTATAATTACCTCTTAATGTAACCTAATAATAACAATAATGTACGTCAATAATTTTAAATTAAAATGTAACAGAATTAAGAAATTATTTTGATACCGTACCGTAATATTGCAATTATTTCTGAAATTGTCCGTTCACTTTATGTTTGTTATTAAAATATATCAGAAATATAATTTGAATATTAGGCATTTAAAATTGCAACATTAACAGCGCGTGTGCCTTGAATAAGTGAACGAGTAACAGAGTTTCCGCTCATTAGTGAACTAATGCAATGTTGAACTAACGTGCCTTTAGATATATATTACGTACGTTACCGCTGACCGGATATGTCTCTCATCAGTGATGATATATTATTATAGGCGATAAATAATCGAAAAGTAAACAGGAAAGCAGAGTTTCAAAAAAAAACCTCGCTATTTGTAATTAGGTATCAATTATAATTATGACAGATAATTAGGTACTTTAATTATTATCATTTAATGAAATGTATGATAATTGCTTGAAGTCCTGTAAGCGGTCGAGTTTAACGTGAGCTCATCAGGTCCTGCTAATTAATCTTTAAGTTATAAAATTAATAAATAATGAATTTTTGGATTTGATTGGATATTTAAGTGTAATAATTATGTACCTGTGGTGCCGGTTGTGTTCGTATGTATGTACCATGTATTGGGTAAAGTATTAGGTCCTTACGTATGAAATTGGCGTTTTGTACGGGAGGAATATAGTCAAATATAAAGTCAATTTTTTTTTGTAAAATAAATTTAATTAATCAAAGTATGCACCATTGTTATCTACGCACTTTTGCCATCTCATAGGTAGTTCATTGATCCCTTTACAAAAAAAACCTTCTTGGTTTGCAGTTGCTGACAAAAGATATCTGCCCTAATCGTTTGGCCAGACTTTAGAAAGCTGTAGTAAACGACACCGACGTTAGTCCAAACATTCACATGTAAATTTTTCTGAGTCAATTTTCGTTTAGGGCAGGATTTGGCTGGGTCTCCAGGGTTCAGCCATTGCGACAAGCGCTTCCGATTATCGTACAGCATCCACTTTTCATCACAAGTAATGATTCGATTTAAAATACCTTCATTATTGTGTCGGTTGAGTAAAGTAACCCAGCAGTCGACGCGTGTTTGCAAGTTCGATTCACTCAATTCATAAGGTACCCATCGTTCAAGTTTTTTTACTTTCCCGATTTGCTTCAAGTGGATTAATACAGTTTTATCACTTATCCCGAAGCCTGCAGCTATCTCTGAAGTGCTTTGTGATGGATCCGCTTCAACAATAGCCTTTAATTCTTCGTTTTCGACTTTGGTCTCCGGCCGTCCACGGGGTTGGTTCTGAAGGTCGAAATTGCCAGAACGAAAACGTTGAAACCAAAAACGACACCAGCGCCGTATACATCATTAATCCTTCGAGCTGTTTCTGCAGCACTGGTGCCACGGTAGAACTCGTACTCGTAAATATACCGATATTTCATGTTTTCCATTGTGCGGTAATAAGCGACGCCAAAGAAAAAAAGGCTGTTTTCAAAACTCAAATATACCAGCTAAATGAATTTATAAATTTGAATTTGGAATTTTTAACCAAAGAGGAGATATTTCAGATCAAAGTGGTCAGTACGACAAAACACTAATTTCATATGTAAGGACCTAATATTATTTGTTAAACTCAACGCTACGACCAACGCGTCTATAATTTAGAATAAAATAATATTTATTTAAGTTAACTTGGTTATAAAGTTTGTTTCAATCTTAATTAATTTCGTGATATGATTTTTACAACTAGTAACATTATAATGATTTGACTTTTGTATAAATAGCGATGTATTTACAATGAACGATCATAATTATTGTTGAATCTGAGTAGGGTGGTTACTCTGCCTGTTCAATAAATATTGTTTATAACAACACAACACTTCTTTCGCTATCCTTGTTCACCTTCTGTTTCATGTTATATCGTTTTTTAAATGTTATTGTTGAGCTTCACTTTCAGAATTAAACGCCATTTTATGTATATAATTATGTAGACATACATTCTATCAATTAAAATATTATTGTTTGTAAGTTATCTTTTTACATCACTTGATGGTAATTGGTCACCACCGCTCATTGACATGGGCATTGTTACAAATATTAACGATATCGTGCCTGTTGTCTCTGAAATCTCACTGATTCACATTCACATCCACATCCAGGCGGTAGAATTATAATATTAATGAGTGGGTGGTACTAAGCCTACCTTAGACAGCTACCTTTAAATTTATAATAAGGTATTATTTTTTTTTAAGCGAAATGCTTGGTATATTTTGAAATTGGAAACATAATATGCAACTATATTTATTTAATTCATAGTTAATACTTATGCTTGGTATAACATCGTATTTAAGTTAGCTAACAACCACAAGTAATTTACAATTTTATTTATAAATATTAAAAGAAGTTACACGTACTTACACGTAAAATATAGTTATTTTTTATTTTTTTATGTCGATTAGTATGTATAGAAATTCGTCACAAGATCGATTTGATAGATATTTGAGATATTTGAAAATTTTGTACAGCGTACGCGTTCCTATCTACCAGATATTGGTAGAACTTTTTAATTATCGAAATGAAGGAAAGAAATGGAGCATTCCTTTGCAGACGAGCGATTCAGTGCGATTAGACCTTTGTTTCAGGAAGTGGTACTGAGACATAGTACCGTTAGGTATATAGGAGGCATTACGATGGTCGATGTCATAGGCCACCAGCATCGCACTCAGTTTATATCATCGTGTATTTAGTAAGTAGCCGAATCTTTAACTACGGCTTTTTCCTGCTTAAGAAACAATGTGCTGACAGTCATAGAAAAAAAGAGGTTCACCGAGTGAAAGCGAATAGTGACTCATATTTAACAATGATTCTTTATGCCTTCGGGTGGCCCATTAGCTTATCTGTTTTGCCACAATAGACACAAAGTAATCATGAGCAAATATATACGCCGCTATTTAAACTCGAGTACAGATATTGTTTTAGTTTCCGACGTTGCAAAGTCAGCACGGTATTTGTTTCTAAAAAAGGTTCCACAGTTATTTTTAACTTTACTTATTAATAAATTTAAATCTTATTTCAAAAATCTTTGATAAATAAATCACTCACTCAACACGTGATGATTTAAATAATAAAAAGCGTGGAGTTATAATTTGTTGATTTCCAAGCAGAATATGCATAAATTAAATTGCATTTGATTGCCTTTGCAATGAAAAGGGTGAAAATAACACCTAACTACTGAGTTTCTTGCCAGTTCTTGTCGGTAGAATCTACATTCCGAACCGCTGGTAACTTTACATTTAATTCGATACTTGAACATGACGATTCAAAAGATCTTATGATTTGTTATTAGATTTGAGAAATACCGGAAAGTCGAACTTACTTTCCAAACTTCGCTAGTTTTGAAGTTAGCAAAATGAATCAATTTTATGATATTTTATTTTTATTTAAAACTTCTACATCTAAGAATTCCCCCGTTTAGAATATATAAAGAAAAAAATATCTTTTGAATTATATATCTGTATGCCTCGAATTAAGATGAAATTTCGATTTTAAAAATTGTTTGATCGGATTATTCATAGCGTATTTTCTGTGTTGTCTGTGAACCTGAGAACAGTTATACATTGATATCTGGTAGTATAATGTTATTTATTTGAGTAGATATTAAAAATGTTTTTATATATGACGATTAGTTGTTAATGCTGACTAAACTAAATGTGAATGTGAGTTTGTTTCTTATACTTTTACGCCTAAACCACTAAACCGATTTTAAAAATTCTTTTAGCAATGGAAAGCTACATTATTATTGAGTAACATCGGCTACGTTTTGTACCCGTATTCCCACGGGGTACGGAACTACGCGGGTGAAACCGCGGTCAAAACGCTAGTACAAAATAAACATATTATCTGTAAAATATAATTGTTTACAAATTATCGATTGATGTCCATATTAACTTACTGTATGTATATAATGTATAACAATAATTAAGTCGAAATAAAGCTTCCTTAAATAAATATTGCACAATAATTAATTCGAAATAAACATTGTGATTCGAAGTTGAATAGGTTTTTCGTTCATACACAAACCCGCATACATCGTCAGAAAACATTTCTCGATCCACGAACGTCACACTCATCGACACTTCTCCCAAACTCATATCATTGACTCTCATAACGATACATCTGTAATGTCTAAACCGTATTCATAAGCTCATCAAAGCACACGGAATTGCTTCGGCACACCAGAGGTATTATAGTAACGAGGCCCTGATATTGGCTGGGACACTTTCCCATGCATCTCTTCTTATCGGCGCCTGCATTAGTGGCCCCCGTCCCTCAACCCGGGCCCCGAACTCCGTCCCCCGTCCCCCTACCCTTGGTCTCCCTGGCGCAGGCGCGGGCGAGTGGCGCCGCCGCTCTTAGCCTCGACAAGGTCCGAGTTTTTTTGTCAGCCCTCGATGTGTAGAAGGTAATTAATTAGGGCGGGCTCTTTGGGAACTGATACCAGATTGATTCGCGATCTACCTCGATGGTGTCATAGGTGTGTTAACGATCTCTTGTACGCCCAGGCATTAACATGATGTGGCTAATTTTCAATGTGTCTCTACTGGTTGCTGCTAGAATTTTATTTGAAAATCAACTTCGTGTTCGTAGTCTTAGACATTAAATAGTCTATCTAACGTAAGAATTTACCTTTTTCTTAACACAAATAAGCAAATACATATAAATTGCTTCACCAAAACTAACATAGGAAATATGTACCGCAATCTCTATTGTAATTTATTGTAAAAATCCGCTTTGTAAGAAACCGTTTGTAAACAAGTAACTTAGCGTCAACTTTACGTTCGTCACATCGAGTGCGTCACGTCGAGTGCGTCACGTCGAGTGCGTCACGTCGTGTGCGTCACGTCGGGGTACCTTAACTCGTCTCGACAATTAGGACTCGCTACAAATGACTCCCTGAGATGCTGCGATAACGGAATGAGCGAGGAGGCAATTACTGTCCTGAGCTAATCTATCGGACTCGTCGCGCCTCGCATCTGTGAATTGATCATTTAAATATCATATCTGTAGGTTAACTTGTGAAATCAAAAGCCGTCTCGCTCCCACACGGACGTAAGTGGGCACATGAGCGAGCGAGACGGAGAAGTCGCGTTGTTTGGCTATTAATAACCGAAAAACAAGGCAAACGGAGTGGATTAACACATTAACAGGTCTGCCGTCGCTGGTATAAAAGCATTCCCGGTGAATGTCGGGCCCGAGGACGAAAAAATTTGGTGACAAGGCTCTTAGGAGCGGATCGGCGCGGGTGCAATTAGTAGAAGTTGTAACGAAGCCGACGGCGAGCACTCACCGGTTGCGTTCGTTATACATTACGTCACGTTATCGCGAGAATAGACAACGATCTTATATTACAAGTTTTATTGTCGGCACAACTGAAGTCGGCAATCTATATCGATTTACGCAGTTTCATTTGTACGTACAAATTACAAATACAAACACTAACTTAATAGTTAATGCTTTAGATTCCGCCCTCCGCTGGTATTTCTCTATCAGCTATTGGTATAGCCACTTGTAACACCGCCATTTAATTACATATTAAAAAAATATAGAGACTAATAGTTTTAATTCTGCATTTGCCTTTGTGTTACTGAAAGACGAAATTATATTCAGAACGCCATAAAAAGCTCATCGATTTAATTGTTTTGAGAAGCACATAAGCCAACAACTACACTAACTAAGTGACGGCGACTACTTATTTATTTTGTAAATTTTAATGATATCTTAAAGAGCTACAAAGCCGCTTACATTTTTATTACCTCGAAATGAAATAGAATTTAAACATATGTTAATTTAAACACTTAACGGAATCAAATCTTTCCGCCAAAAGAGGTTTTATTCGAATTTAATGGACACACAATAAAAAAAATACGCACAAAGGAAAGTATGACGGCGTGTACATAATATGACCATGTTAATAGATCACATTTGTGTGAGTGTGAATGTAGTGTACACTACTAGAGTAACAATATAGAGGACAAATTGAATTAGTCTGGACTCTTAATCGAAACGGAATTATAACGATCTGACTACAGCGCGTCACGATTAACTTACTTTCTCAACTGAAATGTCAATAAGTAGGTAGGATTGAAATTCATCGGTGATTTAGGTAGGTAACGGAGGGGGCCGGTGTGGGGGGTGAGCGTGAGGGGAGAGGCTGGGAGGGAACGAGGCCGCGGAACACGGAAAGGCTTTCGAGGCGGCGCTTCAGAGGCTACGAGCCGCCGCCGCGTGTTAGTCCCGGGGCACAGCGAGCCACCGCAGCCGGTGCAAGTAGCGACACCGAGTGTCGACCTAAATAACATGTACCTACACAAACATACCGCTACCAGTATCACGAAAACAACACGGAACTGACTTTTAATTTTAAAAAATACAATTTAATTAATATTGTATTGCTATTATTCATGTAACACTAAAATATAATCTGATTTTTAGTTATTAGTGTTACGAGTAGTACAGACGAACGAACAGAAATATAATGAAATTTAACAGGCTCCAGCGCAGTGTCCAGTGTGACCCGTCCCTGTGCCGATAGCGCCGGCGCCCGCCGCCCTGTCAGTCGCCACATTACGCTCGACGTCCGCTAATGCGCCGCTGGTGTCGCTTCGACTCATAAATACGTTCACCAACATTTTACATTTAAAGGGAAAAGGCGTTTTCGTTTGTAAAATTATTTTATACAATGAAATTCGAAGCGTTTGCTTGACAATTATTTTTCTGGCAGGATGTGCGACTTACTCTATGCTGTTGATTTAATCGCAACACGCATTTATTTCCGTGTCATAATTGCAAGTAATTCACGCTGACGTAACAAATGCATATTTATTTTAATTAAATGCAAATATAGGATAACGTTATGTTTCCAAGTGAGGTGCTACTAATTAATTATTTCTTGTAAAATATTATTTGCAAGATCATCGAATTATAAGCGTTAATTATTATATGTATATTCAAAAACAAAACTTTGACACCGTGTACTTGTGTCCCGATACAACGTAAGGTTTGCTATCGCTGTGGAACGAAAGAGATCCGAGGTCAATGGACGGCTCCTCCGCCAGGCCGACTCATTGTCACCGTACTAATAACCCTAACAACGCCGCTCACCTTAATCGATGTCCCCGACGTGTTCGCGCGGTGGCGGCTCGCTTTATGGCAGCGCGGCACCACAGCTATATTGTATTCCGATGTACCACTTCTCTTTTTGTGATCATGAATCATCGGACGAAAACGATTATATAAAGTAGATTTAGATTCTGGACTGTGACATTTTATTTTCTCTCGTCTGTGTTTCGTCAATGCTTCCTCGGCCGATAGCAAGAGTTGACCGATCTAGAACTACAAATATTCCATAAGAAGATTTCTAAGAGCTAGTTGTATGACGACTTAACATGCTCTTCGGGACCCACGTTTTTATTAACTTTATATTTTAATTAAATAATGTTATTAATAATTTAATTAAAGGCGCGGTATCTTTTGAAAACGTAACTGTGTTGAAATAAAATAAAAATATTGACATTATCAATTTAGTGTGAATTTTTATTTCATTAATATTAGGTATCACAAGTAATCACGATCAAGTTTTTTGCCATCTACTGATTTAATATTTCTACTCCGTGTAAAACGCCTAGCCCGTGTAGCTTCCTACGGACAAGTATTGCACAATAACTGTAAAAATATTAAGTTTGCTAAAGACCAATATGAGTTGTCTTTCAATTATTCCTGTATACTTGAAAGTATGTGAAGTCGAGTGTGTGTGAGATGAGTCGAAGAGATCAGCGGACGCTAACAAAACTAACCACAGGTATGATATCAAGCATTTTTGTCATTGAGGTTTTTGGGCTGGATTTTATTAGGTCTGTTGTACCTATTTGTTCCTGAACCGTGGGAGATGTTTGAATCAATAAATAAGAGTAACGCTTCTATATTGAATATAAATGTTGACTTTGACTTTGGATGAATATTCCATTTAATTTAAACAGCTGGCTGAATTTTCTATCGGCGTAAGTACATATGTATCTTATAATTGTAATAAAACCTGTACATGTTAACAAAAACATTGACTAAATTTTTACAGGTAATATTTTTCAACATAATATATGTATACATATTACTTTCAATTATTTACATAACTTTATTATTCCTAAAATTATAGTTTGGTTGTTATTAATAATAATTAAAAAAATTTAACTCTAAACTAAAAATGTGCGTGTTGTGTGCGATAAGTTTTATTATATTTATTAGGTGCAAGCTGGGTATAGTGACGTGGTCGTGGTGTACTCAGCACCAGACTGGCGGGCGCGCGACAAATGCCGCAGCTTGAAACCGCTCATATACTATATGGGCCAACTGATGGTAAGTGGTCACCAAAGCCCATAGACATTGGCATTGTAAATGTTAACCATCGCTTACATCACCAATGCGCCACCAACCTTGGGAACTAAAATGTTATGTCCCTTGTCCCTGTAATTACACTGGCTCACTGACCCTTCAGAACCAGAACACAAAAATACCAAGTACTGCTGTTTTGCGGTAGAATATCTGATGAGTGAGTGGTACCCACCCAGACGAGCTTGCACAAAGCCCTACTACCATTAAGTTATGTATATTTTCATTTATCACTATATACTTATATAAAAATATATTTCTTGATAAAACATATTTCGTGCCTCGCGAAGTAGCGGCGGAAAGCTAATAGTACGTTATTACATTTGTACACAATTTAATTTGGGGCCACCGGTTTCGGTGTAGGAAATAATTGCTAAGTAAACACGTTAATTAAATATCACTGTCATTCGCTAAAAAGTGGTGACACGTGGCGCTCGTTAAGAATTAATGTGAGCTGCTCTGATCGCGATCTAGTTCGTGAGGACGTCAGGTCTGGACGCACGGCATCTCGACCTTGGGACATGGCAAGGAATAAGATTGGCTGTCGAGTTCTGCCGCATGATGATTTATTTTGAAGAATGTTCATTCAGACAGATATTGTTCTATTATCTTTGTAAATACCAAAAACTAGCTGTACCTGCTAAAAATATGTATCAGTGAGTGAGTCAGCGACACATTTGTGTTGTGACAGCTTTCTCATTTGAATTATTGTACTTTAACGAATGACACTTTTTCGTTTTAATTAGATGAAGATTAAGGATTAAGCCTTTAAAGTCAGAAATTCGCAAAACCTATTTCAATCCTCTATGTTTTATAGTTACAGCTCTGTGTTAGCAGTCGGGCGGAGCGTTGTCTTTTTAAATCAGAAGTTTAATATCGCGAATGACTTCCACCCATTAAAAGTTTTTAATATTTCTGTTAATAATTATTATTTAGGAGCGGCGAAATTCAAACGTTTTTTTTATCAACGTACGCTATTTAAAAGTGATTATAATGATTTTAATGTGGTCATATTTATTCACTATGAATATCTTGCTGCGCTCGGAGTTGTTCGTGAGAATTTAATTATTCCACGAATTATAGTGTGTCAGAACTAATTTGAATTTTGACGTAACGGTATATTATTCTTTTCAGGAACTTAAACATTTCGCAAGAACTTGAAACACAAGTATGTTTGGCATTTCAAAACAATGTTGAATTTATTTTTTGTAATAAAATTAAAAATTATAGTTAAAACCCCAAATAAAAGACATCGTAGTTTTCCAGAAGCAGTAAAAAGAGGGAAAGAATAAAAGATAATAATATCATTACCCCATAATACTAATTATATATTATGTAGAAGGTAATAAAACGTAACATAAATAACACTCGAATTACCTGAATGTCGTTTTTAATATTGTTCATAACGCTGGTTCTGCTATCCCATTGGACTAATGGGATAGCAGAACTCGACAATTTACTTTAACTGTCGAGGTCTAAATGATTTCGCTGTTGAGTTGCTCTTGATTGATGTGCCTAACACAAAATCTTAGTCGAGTCTTACGACACCAATGGGTTGCAAGAAACCACAGACAAGGCATAGCTATGTACGAGTAACTTAATATCGAAACTGTAAAGGATTGGGTAAAGCACTATGCTATGTAGGAGTTAGGTCACCGCTTACAGTTCATACATAAACTGTTACTTAGCGAGCCCACACACAGACCGGAACCTACAAGGCAATCGATTGATGGCTGTTCTACCCGCTCCGTGGTATCTCGTGTCACCATTCGCACTTCGCAGTATGACTCGACATCCGCCTACGTCACAATACCAATGTGTATACTCGTACACATCTTTTGCCAGCAAAGTTTACAAAGTAACAAACGCTATGATTTATGGTGTGAGACAAGTTGATTTCTTTGCTATTACTGTTTAGCATTATTTAAGTTTTTTTCTGTTTATGCAAAAAAAAGTTAGGCCGTAAATGTCACTTAAGGAGATAGTTTGGAGCTTGTCCCACCAAACTGCTCTAGTGGTTGGTAGGATCACGATACACGCAGGTTTTCTCAGGATGATTTCCTTCACCGTTACTGTTTAAGAACATGATACAACCGTCCGGATTGAACCCGTGTTCTTCGTTAAGGATTCACGTGTTTCATCCATTAGGCCACCGGCTGTATTAATCCGACACAACGATCCTAATACCCTATTAATAATAAAGTATACAATAGTGCACCTATTATTGAAGTAAATTCTGCTTCAATAAATCACTAATTAGTTTTCTAAATCATTGTTATATTTTAGACTGAGTGCGACTACGTGTACTTGAAAAATAAATTGCGCGCTAACATTTTAAATTAATTTGAACTTTTATTACTCAAGCGCAACTCGTCAGTGAATGGATTTCCTTAATTAATTGACGGACACACATACAGAAATACTGGCAGTTTTGTAATTACGTTCCCGCGAAAAAACGAATATTGGTTGTGCAAATCATTAGCGCATTAGCATTGAGCCATATCACATATTAGGTATATAAACTGAAGCGGGTGATTAAATTGACGAAATTCAATTATTTAGTCGTTAGGTATATTTTGTTCGTTCGTAAGTTGCTTTGTTCAGTCTGATAGTTCGAAAAACATTTTACAAAAAACTCGACGGTCAAGTTTCCCGAGTTCAACATTCTTTGTTGTCTGTGTTTATATTTTGAGTGCACCTGTGTTTACGCCGACACTTGTACAGTATAATTTATTTTTCTTTATTAGAATGTTTTTAGTTCGTCCGTTTAATCGCAGACGCTAAGGACATAACACTTTAGATCATGGTTGATCAAATGATCCAATTGTTCACGGCGTGACCAGATGAAATTGTTCTCTGAACATTTTTCTTTTTCTACTTTCTATGACTATTTATTATTTACGCTATTAAATGCATAGCAAGAGTTGTACTCTTTCAAGGTTCCGTGCCGAAAGGATGGGCCCCGCAACTAATCCTATGCATACTAACCTTATTAGAATAATGAAAATAGAATCCCAATTTCAAGATTTAGATAAAAAAAAATCTCGAAGATAAATAATAATAATAATACTTTATTGTTATCCATTATGTACATATAAAAAATAGCCCTGACTCTTGAACTCGTGTTACCCGTGCGTCAGAAGTAAGTTGTTTTGTATTATTAATGCTATATACTTTCCTGAAAAAAATATAGTATATCAATACTAAACAAAGCCTTCGTATAAAAATCGTTTGGACAGACGTGATGCTTCAGTTATTCCACAGACATTGTTGTGGCGCGGAGCCATTAATGTGTTAGACCGATTTAAACTTTGCTTGTTTTTATTTATAAAATACATCATTAATTCTTTGTTATGAATTACCCATCACTAAGTTATTATATTTAAACTCATTATTAAATTAATAATTAATTTACGACATTGTTGAATGGGAAAGTCGATAGGTCGACTGGCGTTAAATATTAACCTGCATATTTATTCAAATGCAGAACGAATAGCCATCACTCAAGATTATGTACATAAATTAAATAATTATTTCTTAATTTGGTGATGTGGCATTTTATACAAATATGAAGCCTTTTAAAAAGCGTGAGTTCGTCCGAGCCTGAATCCGTCGCCGCTAAAGGCTGAACGAAACGCCGCAAGTAGCGAGTTTGTATTTTTTGGCTAATAAGACATGAAGTTGTACTAATAAATAAAGCGTTAATTATTATTTTATTAAAGCGTCTAATTATCGTTTACTTTAATATCCGCGCAGGAAACCACTTCACAAAGGTCATTCACATGGTTTGCCATATAATAAATATATATTTTATAAAATAACAAATATAAATTAGTTCGCATCTTCTAATTATTAATATTATCTACATACAAACAAAAGATGTCCCCAATACTTGCTTATTAATAAATGAAATAAGAGTCGTAATATTTTTGGAACAAACGCAGTGTGATTAAATCAATTACAAATTATATACTTATTTTTGTTTTAGGATAGGTACATATATTTTACATGTGCCAAATTGTAAAATATTATGTGTTTTTTCAGACACAAGCCGGTTTTTATATATATAGTCTTACCTTCCTATTTTACAATGTGTTTGTATATAATAACACATACTATATATAAAGGTGTGACCGTCTATTTCAAGAAACTGTTTCCGATAAAAGCAGTTATTGTGCACATTGACCCAGGTCATAAATACGTGTCATAATTATATTAAAAATACTTATTTATTTATAGTTTTATCTTTATCGTTATATATTTTAAATACAACGTGTACGAGTACCTACTGATGGGGCTGTTTTAATTTTGATGAATATATTGTCGGAGCTTTGTATAAACGTCGCTTAGTGGGTTATTGATTAAACAATACTGTGTCTTCGAATGTCAGAAAGAGCGAGATCAGTTTTTAAATAAACAGCCGCTAAGCAATAATTATAAGTAAGATATTGTAGGTACCTTACTGTACATATATAAATATGCAGTAACCGGTCAAGGTCCAGTTATGTTATATACATATATAGATAGATGATCGATAGTGTACATAGGGGCAACATATTTTATGTTATTCAACCGGAACTTTATTTCTATTTAAATATACTAATTAATATTATTTATTTAAACGATGAACAGATTGTGAGTTTTAGATTGAGTTTGAATTGAATAAAATAAATGTATAACGTAATAACGAACCAAGTAACGTTTTGTTATAAGAGCTCATCGCAAAGTGTACAATAAACTTCTCTATTCACTTATTGCCTGTACTGGTGGAGTGTGAGTGGGATCTTTAACCAACATTGCTGCTCGTTATTGCATACACAGACACCGCACATGAAGAGACTGCAACTAAGTTAAACGAAATAAATATTAATTGATAAATAATTTGTTATTAGTACATTATTTATTAAAAAAAAAAAAACAAAAATTACTTAACAATTACAAAATAAAAATTTAAATTACTTAATCTCTTAGATTACCAAAACATCTGTGTTACG
This sequence comes from Nymphalis io, assembly GCF_905147045.1. Taxonomy (NCBI): domain Eukaryota; kingdom Metazoa; phylum Arthropoda; class Insecta; order Lepidoptera; family Nymphalidae; genus Nymphalis; species Nymphalis io. The sequence continues at coordinate 14,679,241 of NC_065889.1, forward strand.
AGATAAATAAATATCTAAGATCAGCGCTCTTCCCTGCGAGTTATTCATTCAATGTTCATAGGATTTCTTGTTTCAAGCTGAACACGTATACGTAATTTATAATATATAACCTAAATATACCGTAAATTATAATATATAACTATATAAAAATATGAGAGATAAATATATTGAAGGAGATGAGATTTTTAAATAAAATCATTCAAACATTTGTTCAAATCAAATCATTAAAAGATTTATATTCATCGCGCGGGTCATCACTTCTCTACTATTGACATATGCAAAAAATGACACTTTTTTATACTGTAGATAGGTGGACGAGCATATGGGCCACCTGATGGTAAGGAGTCACCGAAGTAATCTTAAATGATAAGTGTCTATGGGAGACATTGGCATTGTAAGAAATGTTAACCATCGCCTACATCGCCAATGCGCCACCAACCTTGTAAACTAAGATGTTATGTTCCTTGTGCCTGTAATTACACTGGGTCACTCACCCTTCAAACCGGAACACAACAATACCAAGTACTGCTGTTTTGGGGTAGAATTACAAGAGAGATTTTAATTTTTAAATTGAAGAATTTGTATTTAAATAGCAAATATTTCACAATAAACACGTTCGTTAAGTTGGACAACAAATGATACGTGATCGACTCATTTAATAAATAGAGTACGAGTATATTCAGTAAACATTCACGACTAGCGTGTGTCCGTACGGAGAACGGACGCGTCTTATGACTTCGTACATTTATAATCAATGACTGATTACCTGAACTACCAAAGGACTTAGGTATCAAAGGACTTATAGAAAACATTAAGCTTGTTATTTTTGTATTAATTTAGTTTATTAAACTGTATTTATTATAAAAGATCTCATAGAAATTGGTCGACATTTCTGGTGAACCAAGAGCTGGCGCTTACTTAGCCCAAAGACTGAATCTAGCGGTGCAGAGAGGTAATAGTGCCAGCGTCTTAAGTACAATGCTACAAATCAATCTTCTATAATGTTTGTTTATTAAAGTTTCTTTTTAATTTTAGTTTTGTATTATCGTATATTAAATTCAATTTAATATTCGATTTACATATGGTTTATGTGAATGTTTTATAATTAATTATCGCATTATATAATATACAAAATAGTATAATATCAGAAGCAGTCTTCGCCAGTGGAAATAAAAATATATCTGTATTTACAAAAAAAAAATTAACGAGATTGAATTATGTAGAAAATATGACACTTTGAAAGGGTCAAGGGCATGACCGAATTCGGAGGGGGAGGGGTGCTTTTAAAATGAATTTAAGAGTCATCACGGTAACCGGAATACTTTACGTTTGAAACTAATATCGGCCGATCTAAAACGATTCGTATTCAGCAACATGCTCCTCTACTAGCGAAGTTATTTTAAATAAGCGATATGGTCGAGTCAAAGTAAAATGTCAATACAAGTTTAATTTGCTCCATTTACTTAAAGCTGCGAGTTGAAAGTATTACCATTTAGTGCGGACCACGCGCGTAATTAATGTTAATAATGAGGTAAGGTGCTCCGCAAATGACTAAATATTTCACTCGCGCGACTAATTAACCGAGGGGCCATTACGACTGCAGTCGACCGAATATCGAAAGGCGTCACTCCCTCCGAACCTTAAGAAAGAACATGTAACGTAAAGTGACTTTAATCATAAACCGAGCCGTAACATATAAATTAGACTAAGCTTCTTAACCTTACGAGAGAGCCTCGCACCGCTGCGCGTCGCCGCCGTACGGCGATGGTATCGCCGCTACCTCGGTGTAATACGCCGTCCTGCCTATCAGCGCATTTATCGGCCGGACACGCAAATAATAAAGTGGGGTGGCGTCTCGAATGGCAAAAGGGTCCACCGGAATGCCATTAGCGGCGCGGGCGCAGGCGCCGGCACGAGCCACGCTTGCGTAAACGTCACAACAGAACCGCGCCGGGTAAAAAGTGACACTGTCCCCTAACAGAATTATTGAGCTGTCGGTGACGGGCGGGTTGGCTAATTGTTTGCTAAAAAGGGAGTAGTATATAGCTGCGGTGCGCAAGAGCGAGCGAGATGGTACGCAACCCTAACAGCACCACTATAAATAACCCGGCTCCTAATGTACAGGCGCCACGTTCGCCCTTATACTGGAACTGCTCATACTTAATCTTTGTAACTGTTTTATTTTATTATTTTTGATATTTTTTTTTAAATTAATGATTTAATTAATCTTCATAGTTTATGGTTAATGTGTTACGTATAGAATATTGATAATTTGGACATTAATTATTATTATTATTTTATTATTAGTGTGAACCTATGATTTATTTAATGTTTTTATAATTTTTGTCTCGAAAACTAAAGTTAAAAAGTGTTCTTGTACAGAACATTTCCTCAACATTACCTCTTAAAGTTATGGGTAATTTTGTGCAGCTAAAGTCTACATATTACGTTAAATCGAGTAGGTAAATTACGAATAAGTACCATACTCGATGACGATATTGCATATTTTGAAAAGAGGACGTGTAATTTTTTTCACGGGCCTCATTATATGTACTTTTTATCACGTCCAACAACTGAAAAAAGACGATAATAACATAGGCACTTTATGTAGTGACGTCACGAATGCTAATTTTATAGCTTCGAGACTGTCGGGTCGCGGTACACGGGGCCCGAGAGAGCCTAAGTGCGAAATGTCTGGCCCCGGCCCCCGCTTTTTGTGTGCTTTACGAGTCGAGAGCCGGTAAAAAACGGAGCTAATGCGACTCTCTGACGTATCAATGACGCGGGGGCGGCTCGTCGCGATCATGCTCTCTCGACACCAGCGTTACGCAGCAATTGTATCGCTTGCTTTATTTGTTTGTGTTTACTTAGCATACGCCTCCTCGCACGGCTGCGTATGTCACGTGACGCTGCAACATTAGGTACAATAGCAGAGGCAGGCGTCCCAGCGATAATTCAGTTGATATGATCTATTAACGTATAATCACCAACTCGTATTTACATTTCTTCACATAAATTACCCAGATATTTTTTTTACATATTAGATTCCTTATTGATTATATGTAGGTGATGAGGTTCACATATAATTAAGGTTTTAAATTGGGCGTAATTTTATTGACAGATTTGTCTCAACATCAAACGGCAGGAAACTGAATACCAACGATAACAATCGGAATACATTTGGTTTTTAAAGACCCATTAGATATTAATCGATTCGCTAATCGCTTACACAAAACAATAATCGTTTGGCCGACTTTATTATATATATTTTTTTTACTAATCTTTACATGAGCTTTATAATAAAAAGACATTACCGAAGTATTTAACAATATCTGATGTCGCGATGACTCGTTTCGGGCCCGTGTGGGCAACTTGATGCAATAATGATGTACAAGAATGTGCACCAGCTGTTCAAAATGGTAAGAAGTGGTGATTACCGACGGTATAGATCGCTATCGGTGGCGATCGGAGGCGATCGGCACCGATAGCCGGGAGACGAGCGGAACTGCCGGCCGGCGATATATTAACGCCTTAACGTTTTCGCGACGGGGCGGTTGATAAGATCGCGGTGATGAAGCGATTATTGAGAATCATAATTTATTGAATTAGACTCGTATAATTGAGGTAATTATGTTTGTACTAATGATCGAAACTTTATTATTAGGATTATGTTAAGAAGCTGCGCGCTATGGACCGACTAAAGATTTTATTACACATTAATATATAATGAATAAGTCCTGAACGTGCGTTCGCGCTTGAGCGAGCATTCAATTCAAAATATTTTGCGATGTGAACAATCTGTAAAACTATTGTTGAATAACTAAGGTGCGTAAGGTACATTCGACCCAACTCAATCAGCAGCGTAGACCCACCTTCTCACTTGTTTGTACAATAAAGTACTAGAGCCAATATAATTTTAGGTAACGTAGTAATACTTAAAGTTTTTTTATTAGAATGGCGAAACCGGAAGTGGGATCGTTATCGAGAACCGAATTAACGTACCCGTTGTCCGGGTCCGCGTCGAGCGTGGATCAGGTAAGGAGCTGGCGAGGTTTATGGTCGTCGTAAACAGGTCTCGTCGGGCGGCGGGCGGCGGGCGGCGGGCCTTGTCTCGTACACCGCAAGTGCTACTTACTTAAGGACTTTTACATTGGTATATTTTTTTCAAAAGATTTCTTAGGATTCTTATATTTTATCATGATTTTATTACGAACATATGGAACGGGTTACTGAGTTTTCGTGGGCGTAGTTCGAGTGCTGGTTGGACCAGATCCGCAACGCATTAATCACAAACTGACGGCACAGTCAAGGTCACCACGTTCTGATTTTGACGACACATCATCGTGGCTTATGATGTTCATGCACAGATCAAACTAGTCGCCACGTCACGTCACCAACGAGCACAATAACATTTGCGAAACGGTGACGAGCAAAAAGATTAATCATTATTTTCATATGTCCGACGAGGGTTTTATAAATAGATCATACATATTACACTTTAGTAACTCAGTGTAGGAACGAGTTTAATCAAACGGTCGAGATACTATCACTCAACCAGACCCAGAACTCAAGTTTGAGAATTGTCCAAATGTCACGAGTAGGTATTCGCAGGTGCGCGACGGATCTTGCGGAAACGTAAGCAAATAAAAGTGTATTTTTGTTGCTTATGTCATTAAAGACACACTCGTTTTTAAAACAATGTGAATTACGAGACGTATGCTGTATGGCAATCGAATAGTACAAGACAGTTTACTTTAATTTATTCAGCACCGATCACGAGGCGAATTGATATAAACTAAAATAAAGCACAAGAACACTGAGCGGTTTAAACCGCTATTCTTAGGTAAAGATTCAGGCGTTATAGCCATGGGCCAACTCGGATCTATCATAAATAAATGATATTACATAAAATAACATCTTTTGCAAATATTCTAGCAGTCTGTCGTTACTACAATAAACAAGAAAATTATATCTAAGGCTTCTTCTCCTTTTTGAGGACAAGTTTTGGGGCTTACTCCACCACGAGCAGATGAATCATAAAAACAAATTAAGTGTATGAAAATTCATTGCGGGCTTGAGTTCTCTACCATTGGTAAGGGTTCTCAAGAACATATAAATATACAAAAAAATGTAGTGAACGATTGAAGGACCCATTATTTTACTGCTTTTTTTGTATGATGAAAATGATGCCCCGGCTTAGATCTGTAATATTTAAGCTCGGACGGAACTCTAGTGTGACCTTTGAGTGTGACTTATTATCTATCTACTTAATTAAAAGTCAATTTAATGAAATGTCTTTAGTTCAGACACCGGGACAATATGTCGCACTAGGAAAAATGAGCAGACGTTATCCTGTTTGTCTAAAGTTTATGCATATTGATCGTGGTGATAGCTTGAGCAAAAGACATAAAAATTGTTCTGCTGCAGCGCCACCTAGTGGCAAATGAGCAACAAAGTAGATAGTGTAAAAACTCTTGAAAAATAAAATATGCACGGACACAGCTACGTTACAGTTTAACTATATGTATTTATATATTTACATATTATAAATATACATTATATGATTAACATATTATACACGTAACATTCGAATATTCGAATATTAGGTAAACATGAATTTTTAAAAAGAGAACAACTTTGTTAGTTTGTTAGTTCGAATAAGCTACGTAACGTTATGACTGTCAGCTGGGAGACATGTATGAACATTTATAATTGCGAATGTAACAAGTAAATATTGTATCACGATTTAACAAAATGTTTAATTATTCAAACAAAAACAAGTCTTCAAGTAAAGTTCAATCTATGAATTATTTACATTGTGATGGGGAGCCATAGCTTGAATAAAAGATTAAAAGTCATCTTCGTAACAAATACATTTAGTACCTACGCAGTAATATTAATAAAATGTGTGTTATACGTCACCATTAAAGTTATTAGTTATGTAAAGTACTCGTTACAAATATTTAGATAATGAACTCTGTATTGTGCGAACTCAAAGTAGCAGATGTTTGCCAATTGTTGTAAACAAAAGATGGGTTAATGAGTAAGGGGTGCGCTATGCCCGGAATGCGAGCGGAGATGACTACGCCCGCTCCGGCGCCGGCGCAGGTAAGTAGTTCCTTTCCGCACTCCATCACACCGATACCGTCACTCATTACTCATTCCATTACACTTGCAGGAGTGGAAGATGCCGTTTGTTAGACAATAGTTTTTAGAAAGAAAACCTCTAATCTATGTCATAAATGTCAAAATTTGGAATTTTGTAGAATTTTACGAGAAAATTCGCGTTTGTACCAAACGAGTGTTTACTTAAATTTAATTACAGTTTGACGATAATGAAATAATTTGAACGGGTGACGTTGACGCGGACTACATTCGAGCACAGGTGATTAAGCGATCCACTTATTTTTGAGTATATTTATCGGTCTGTTGATTAAGTAGCTAGGGACGTAGATTGTTATCGATAAGTTATCGATGAAACGACGGCCAAAGATAAAATCTGATTTAGTAAATATGCTGATTAGTAATAAATACATAAGTAATTACATTTCGGCGGGAATAGATTTTTTTAATATTCAATAGAGACGTGTCGGAGCATCGGGTGTTATGTTCGTTATAATATTATGAGTTTAAAAACGTTCCGTTATAAGCAGAATTTATTAAGTATTATAATTTATTAGCAATATAGGATATGCGACTCGATTTGACTTGACCTCGAGATGAAAAGTCAAGGAAACAGCATCACAACATGTCGCGATCGAAGTGAGACAATAAACAGTTTTCACCTCCATCATATAACGATATAAACTATTTACAGTGCCACAAGCTGTTAAATATATAGTACGCCGGGACATTAACGTTGTAGTATAAAAACTTGTACTATAAATTTAAAATGAATATTGTGGTTCGTTACATTGAACTTACGCAGATTTTTCACCCGAGGCCTCACCGGACGATTCGTAAAACATCTGTTCGGAACATTTCCACCGTTAAAGTCAGCCGCTCCGCGTGGCTACGTCACTAGCGAAGCACACCACTAGTCATATTTATCGCTCGACTCTGTGCAATCTCAATCAATATCTTCTATCTATATTCATTATCATTAAACTCTGTTAGATCGAATATAAAAAGCGCCATTAGCTTTGTGTCAATAATTCTTTTTATAAATAGTATAATTTTCGAATGGTCGATTTCCATAAATAAGTCGACGTGACCACTTGAATGCGAGTCTCACCGGCGGATAGTTGTTTTCGGATCGGTTCGGAGTCGGCTTTGCGTCGAGTCGTCATCAAGTCGTCATCGAGTCGTCATCGAATCGTCATCGAGCGGTCGAGTTACGAAATGTCTCGGGAATTTACATAAAGATGCGACTTTTGAGCTGCGGCCGTTTGATCGGACAGATATTGTTTTAGACGAAAGTGCTTTATGGAGTTGACACATTAAACACACGTCACGTCACGTCACACGGCAGTGGTAGTAGTGGAATTTGCGGATTTTACGACCAAGCGACGATTTGGCTATATTGGGATTTCATTTAAATTCAACCTTAAGCTAAAACGACACACGTAGAAATTTAGATCGGCATATAAAAATGTCCAAACAGGTACTATATGGAATTTTTAGATTCTGTATTGCTTATACTGTTTATCAAATTAATTTAAATTAACAGTTTATCTCATTCCATTGTTATTTTATTTTGTACTTACATAGAAGAGAGAGAAAGAGAGGATATAGGTACGTATGGTGTGTATAACGTATGAGCGTGTCTGCCTCGTACTTCATATTACAAAGCGACAAAACAATATCTTAATATATAATAAACATAGATAAGTTTTAAACAAAGAGAACGAGTGTTATTAATGTTTTATTTATACTGCTTATAAATAATATAAAAATTTAAGTTTTTAGTAAAATACGGTAATTGCCGTAATCAAGAGAACAAAACAAATGCACATGCACAAATGTTCCTAGATCGCACATCATATTATAGCGGACTGTACATGTAGCCTAACGGATTTTTTTGCTCCTAATTAATTCATAATAAAATGGATTCTCTTCAAAGTCAACTTTCCTTTTCTACTAACGATCTAGAACTCCCCACGGGCGTCGGTCTGATGAAAGTAGGTCGGAACTGCTTACAATAGCAATTGACAAGACAAAATGTTCCCCTCACGTAATAATGAGGTGAGAATTTTTAATAAATAATATTTCATCAAGTTCCAGAGGTCGTAAGATTTTAATAAGCTTTACGTTAATTTAATTCTTATTAAGTGCATATAAGTTCTATAATCGAATGTTTCAGTTTCGTAGTTGTTTTACTTTTTGAATTAATGTACGTTTTTTCGTGCAGAGCGGTTCCGCGCGGCCGACTCACATTCCCTTGTTTACTCCGTCGGTGGTTTTGTATTAAACGTTTTATTTTATTTGTGCTACAAGTAGCCTTAATGAGTATAATATTTAGATACACACATATAAATTACATAAAACTTTTCAAAAAATAAATTTAATATTTCCTTTAAGCTTATTGTATTATTTATTTTGATACTGCTCGGATCTTGTGTTTGCTTCGTGTTAGACGTTAAAAAAGTTTTGAAAGGACGGTCAGCAAGTAGTAAGTTGCACAGACGGTATACCTAACGCTACTGCATTCTCTGTCAGGTAAAGATGCACACGAAAGTAGTAAGTAGAAGTAAAACGAAGTACTTATTCAGAAATATATATCAATCCCTGCATAACTGCATAAATATCACAAATATATAATAGATTGTATTTCATGCAGGGTATATATATACGCAGTATATGTTATTATTTTGTGAAAGGTTAAAACACAGTTTGCTTAAATCCAATTTAAATTTGTAAAATGACGATTGTAATGTTCTTGTAAGAGTATACTTGAATAAAATATATTTTGATTTTGGTTTTTATAATAAATCTTTATATATCCTGTGCATTATAAAAAAACATTCGACCTGCAGTGGAAGTGGACGAAGTGAAGAGGGTTCTATAATGGGTAATAGAGTTCATTAAAAGTCAAGTAAATATTATTAGCGTAATTTGAGTAAAGATTGTAAATATCAATTTTGTAAAGATACAAGTTGTGTTCTGGGATGACTTAACTAATGTTGCCTACCCAGTTACTGCCCGTGCGGATGCTCAAACTCAATTCTCAATAGTATCATGTCTTACCGAGTGTTTTGTTGACTGCGATAGAATACCTTTAATAGTGTACCTTTTCATAAAGAGTGAAACACCTCCAACACTTTCCGAAAGCCTATTGCAGCCAGCATTAAAGTTAGAGCCACACCCGTGCGACCCAGCAAGTCTGTGTTTAATGAAGACGCTCTGTTCTCTGTTCGTTTGGTGGCGCAGTTGAGGCTGATCCCCTATATGTTTTACTCGTAAGTATAGAAAGTGAAGTTTTCAAAAATGGGCACGAGGCGGTGCGAGCCCGCATTGACTGGTCCTGTTATGCCTCGTTTAACTAATTAAGTTGTTTTCTCGCTCCGACGCGTCTCTACACTCTACAAATATTATCAAACTCGATGCAACACATGCTTTAAATAATTTGGTCTTATTTTTACATTTAGAATCAGCGTCAATTATCAAATATATTGTTGATGTGAAACGAGACGCTCACTTAAACGATCTCATCAGATAAGATCTAAACAAGTTCCTTATCTGCTCCATCTACATCACAATTATGGATAATTGACGCGGAACATGTCCATTGAGAACACGGATATAAGAATGCTTACAGACTCAATATTGTATAGCGGCTGTCTCATATTATACAAATGGCAATGTAAGAAATATTACCCATTCTTTACATCGCCAATGCGCCACCTACTTTAGGAACTAAGATGTTAGGTCCCTCGTGCACACTACATAGTACATGGTTACACTAGCCAACTTACAAAGCCCTAACACCTAGTAAATTAATATCAAATATTAAAAATACGTATGAGTATAAAATTAGTCCTCGTTTTGTTAGTATTCCTCGCAGACTTGCTTCGTTCAACACATTGATTTGGTGATGGAACTTTCTTGGAGGTTTATAGCGTAACAGACGAAATACTGTGCAACATTTGAATTGTTAAGCACTTTCTGGTCAATGTGCGGGAGTTGAAAACATAAGTAGTACGTATGTACTACTTATATATATATATATATATGGCAAGGCGAAGGAGCTAGTGCAGAACGTTTTTCCCGTCTGTACTGGCCGTCGTCGCGTTTGGACTCTACTACCACTTACCATCAGGTGGAGTAGAGTCATTTGCCCTCCCGGCAAATATATAAAAAAAAAAATGTGCCGTCCATTGTTTAGATAATATGATGATGAAATCTCTCTCGTTCCTATATCTATATTCATTATATATAAAATATTAAGAAATGGTTATAAGTTTATAATAAGTATTACTTATTACAATATTTTCAAAATAATATAATCTTAACATATTCGTCGTTCTGACGTCGGATTTTTTTCTTTCAAACTAAAGTCACATTTCAGTCTCAACTCATTAACAGCGACTCTCAATATAATTGTCAACATCAAGCGACTGTTAAAAGCGATTGCAGTGAATGTAAACAGCATCGAATCGAAAGCGGCTAATAATAAAACCTACTAAGCTTGTCCGTCTGTACGTGTAATGCTCGATCAGCATAATTGATGCGTAGTTTCCGTCGTGCGACAAGTTCTGTGAGTCTTTAAAACTAACAATTTATATGTTAAATTATTAACATACGAATGTTAACTTGTAAGTCGATTCGTTCGGTTTCATGACGACTCGTTTGGGAGTGAAGTGCAATGTTATAACGCGAATATCATATGCATCAAATTATTATTTTCAGTAATTGTTTATTTTGGCTAAACACTAATTACTAGTTAACACTGATCTCCTTATATTTATTGTTGGTCGCCATAACGCTGTCTTATTCATTCACAAAAGCCGTAGAATGAGATGATATTAAAGAATCTTTGTATTTTCTTGTACGAAATACAGATGTATAATTTTAACTTGTTTACCGGTGGTAGTTTCTAGTTTGACTATCAATAAGCAAGTCTAATGCTTCAATGTTCGGATTAAAGTTTAATTCTCATTAAGAATATTATTCACTTACGTGAGAACATAAGATACTGACAATAATTGCCTAGTGGCGTAAAAAAGTAACATTTATAAAGCACATTAGTATGAAGGAAAGAAAAATACAGGTACGATGTTGAATAAATAATTTTGATTTTGGTTAATATGTAGTTTATAAGCGCAAGGCTTATCACATTAGCCTATAACTATGTATGTATAGTTGTCACAAACAGCCTTATGTTTAGTTAAATGCCATGACAGTGCCATGCAGTATAAGGCTAATTTAGTTATATTAGCCTTATATTGCATGGCACTGTCACAGGCAGGGACATAATATGTCCAATTGTCTTAGAAAAGAATAATTCATAAAGTGAACAACAAGGTACGGAGATTAAACGGGCAACTTACAATAATCCGACGCACGTCGATGAAAAACCTTCGGCGTCTCAGATCAGGAAATGCAACTGTCACTAGTGTTATATTATATCACCAACACTGCACGTGTCACTGTACGGCGGCGGGCACGAGGCGCGTGCGTCTGAACGGAGACGCGGGAGGCTACTGGCGCTGGCGCGGGCGCCGGAGCCGCCGCCATTGGCCGCCAGGGCGGGGCCGTTTTCCCGCTTTTCCATAAATTATCGAGAGGGCGGCGGGCGGTGGAGCGCGCGGCGGGGCGGTGGGCGGAGATTTACGAGCGGGGTCAGTCGGGCCCTAATGGAATTACCGGCGGGTTGCGGCGGGCGGCGGGCGACGGCGGGTTGTTTATGGGTCGCGTCTCTCGGCTCTCTAATTAATTGGTGAGCCTTGCTCTAAATCAATCGGACTTTAATTGCGGCCGGCTAATAGCCGCTACGCCGTAGCTCCTCGTTATCGAGCAGCTCCTGCGCGTAGGCACGCCGCGCCAGTCGCACTCCGCAAGCTCACGTGTCACAGATAACGGAACAACGAAATGCATGCCGGTTGTCTAGCGACCGATATCTCTCTCTCCTCTCATTGCTGTCCGTAATTGTTACTTTACATTCGAATATTCCTTTACCTTCTAACCAAACAAGTATGTTTTAGAAAGTAATTAATATTATTCCTGTTCATAGATCGCCTTGTGCCTTATATATAAACAAGTAAGTAAGAATAATAAATAGTAATTAATTACCTAATTACAGCATACTTATTAAAACAAATAATACGCTCGATTATTTAAAAGGGTGTGATATATAATACCGACACTAGGTAAAATATGTAAGAAATAGAATAAAATATTTATATTAACTTTTATAAAATTAATGTTAAAATATTTTAGTGTTTCGCTAATTCGTTTCTACTCACTTCCTAGAACACATTACACCAACTTAACAACTTGTACTAACTCACCTCTATACATGGAACTATGACGTCACTACAAAGAAACCCCTTTGTGTTGAACAAAGCACGAATAGGTATTATCCACAACCGCTTGGGTTGTGGATAATACCTTAGACTTATGTATTCCTGGTAACTAAATAATGAGATCAGTAAATCTGTGAGAAAATTTTTAATAACCAAAAAGTATTACGTATATATAAATTTAGTAGTAGTATTAATTTTTTAAAAGGTAATTTTCCCTTTTGGTTGAACTTTACATGCTCATATTAGAATCTTAGGTAGATGACTATAACTTTAAAAATATCACTTGCCTAATTTGACATGATTATGTATATAGGTGAAAACATTTTAAAAATTCAAGTTTCAACCACTTTGATCTGAAATATCTCTTCTTTGGTTAAGAATTCCAAATTCAAATTTATAAATTCATTTAGCTGGTATATTTGAGTTTTGAAAACAGCTTTTTTTTTTCTTTGCGTCGCTTATTACCGCACAATGGAAAACATGAAATATATATAGGTATATTTACGAGTACGAGTTCTACCGTGGCACCAGTGCTGCAGAAACAGCTCGAAGGATTAATGATGTGTACGGCGCTGGTGTCGCAAAAGAAAGCACGATACGTTTTTGGTTTTAACATTTTCGTTATGGAAATTTCGACCTTCAGAACCAACCCCGTGGACAGCCGGAGACCAAAGTGGAAAATGAACAGTTAAAGGCTATTGTGGAAGCGGATCCATCACAAAGCACTTCAGAGATAGCTGTAGGCTTCGGGGTAAGTGATAAAACTGTATTAATCCACGCAAGCAAATCGGGAAAGTAAAAAACTTGAACGATGGGTACCTTATGAATTGAGTGAATCGAACTTGCAAACACGCGTCGACTGCTGTGTTACTTTGCTCAACCGACACAATAATGAAGGTATTTTAAATTGAATCATTACTTGTGATGAAAAGTGGACACTGTAAGATAATCGGAAGCGCTCGTCGTAATGGCTGAACCATGGAGACCCAGCCAAATCATGAAGGAAGAACTAGCTGCTAAACAATCGAGATTAGTCAATCGCTCTAGGCCACTGTTGTTTCACGACAACGCAAGACCACACACTGCACAACGAACAACCACTAAGTTAGATGAGCTACAATTGGAATGTCTGCGACATCCACCGTACTCCCCGGACCTTGCTCCAACAGATTACCAGTTCTTCCGGAATACATACAACTTCTTACAAAGAAAAAATTCAACTCCGATGCGCCAGTCTAAACAGCCTTCAAAGAGTTTATTGATTCTCGCTGCCATGGTTTTTTAGTAAAAAGATCAATGAACTACCTATAATATGGCAAAAGTGCATAGATAACAACGGTGCATACTTTGATTTATTAAATATATTTAAAAAAAATTGACTTTACTTTTTCCCCGTACAAAACGCCAATTTCATATTTAATAACCTAATATTAAAAAATATATAATTAATTAAGGTACTATATAATTTTTTAAGCTTTATGAACATCATCAGCCAAACGCACACTACTGCTGGACATAGGCCGCCCTCAAGGTGTACTAACGCTTCCAATTCTCCGCTTTCCATATTCAGTCGGGTCTCACTCTTTTAGGTCATTCACTCCAAACATTACACTTATGCATTAAGGGAGACAAGCAAATGTAAGCTCCAATTCTGAAAAAGCTACCACCGGTGAATATTTAATGTACTTTATATATTTAACACATATATAACCTTTATAACGACGAAACGAATCAGCTTCAAGTGAATCAAATTTAGTTTTTTTCCAAAGTCCAAAACTTTCTACTGCAAACGATACAGTGATTTGATTAATAAGAGACGAATAGAAAATTACTCTGCCAAGTTATCTCTAAAACAACAGAGCATATAAACGTTGATAACGGCCAATTAAAATATAAATGTAATTTAAAGATGCTGAAAATCTTTTCATATAATCAGTAAATAATACAAAAAAAATCTCTATTTTTTTTAAACAATAAAATCTAAGGCACGATCATTTGGCGCCATTTATTTTAGGCCTAACGACATATTTTTTTGTTACCGATAGGCGTAAATGCGTCTAAACTGAAGTTTCTCACATTCAGATACACCTAGTAACGTCCCGAAGCAACGGACAGGTTATTTTATTTTAATACGCACATGAAAAGTCATTCACATTTCTATTTTTATCTTCATTCCTAATCAGAAATCCAATTATAAGAACCTAGATATTAATAAGGGTCTCTGAAATAATGTCTATAATTGAATATTTATATAATAATATCTTATTCAGTTTTATTCATCTTGTATGTGCATATAGCCACGAACAGGTTCACAAAATCTGGACATCGCATTACATCGCTGAACAACTAGAACTAAAGACTGGACGTAAAGTTCTGGACAAAACATAATAAAATGAATACATAGATTGAATTCTTCACCTTTTGTTATATTTAACACAGAGCGCTGATGACTCACGGGTAATTCGAAGATTTAAAAGGTTAATAATGAATGGCATAATCCCGTGCTAATCCACACGCTCAGCCGATCTAATGAACGGTTTGATAAGTATTTTGTTTTGAACATTGACATAATTTCTCCGTACTTGTCAGACTTTTTATAAGAAGAAGGCAATTAGAAGGTTTTGGTTGAAGGAAAGTGTTCATAAGCATTAATTATTATTATTAAGCAGCAATTATTGTTGTTAGGTTCAGAATAGCGATAATTATTATTTAATTCATAAAATAGTTTTCTATAATTTTAAAAGTACTACGAATGAGCATCTCGTACGTCCCATATTGATAAACAGCGAATATATTAAATGCAATTTTTTCGAGAGGTTAACTAAAAATATTATCGTATCATACTACTCAGTACACAAAGGTAATATGGTACCGACGCTGTTTTTGTATATTTATAAAAAAACAGTGACTAAATAATTAGCATTTATTCGGACCATAGGCCACTTATAATATTTTTAATACAAAGTGAGAAAAAAAAGTTAGTATGTAGGTATGTAGTAAACAAAACAAAAGCTTTGTCAAACAAAATAAATAAAAACAAACCCGTATACTCGGTGACCGGTGTAGGTCGTGAATGTACTCGATGTATGTACGAGTACGTGTACAGACAGTACATGTGAGCAAATATCGTTAGTGATAGCGCTTCGTTCGAGCCCGTCCGGATCCACTTATCAATTACTCTACGCCAAACAGCAATTATTTGTTTCGCTGTGCTTCAGTTTGTAAGGTGAGTCAGGCAGTGTAATTATAGCCACAAAGGTTGTAGCAGCTCAGTTCCCGCTATTGGTGGCGCATTAATTGAGTAAGAAATAATTACTATACTGTCAACATACCACAAGGTTGCCTATTCGCTCGCGAGCTATATTACAACATTCATCATCTCAGTCGGAAAACTTCCACTGCTGGACGATCGGTGATGCACTACCTGCATCCAGCGGATTTCCACGGCTCTTGTTCCACCTTGCACGGGTCCCTTAGGGAGACTGCTCACACTGCATCTTCCGGTTCGTGGTCGCCACTCGAGACCTAACTATATTAGGGTTTTACAATTTTGGCCAGTTCACAGTTTTAATTATATAAAAAAACACAAACAAGCTAAATTATAAATATACAAGGAATGCCACACATAACTTAGTAATAAATTTGTTATATTTGATAAATTCATTTTTTCTTTTATTGAAAATTGGAAAAAATTGAATTGCATACAGACGGACAGTTGTTTTAGGGGAGCACGTACACGACGAGGCAACGTCCGTCATTTTTTAGGTTCCTTCCATCATAATACTGATTTTACAATATTTTAGTTATTTATAACATCGGGTTAAGTTTGAACTTAAATGTTATTTACAAAATATGTCCTATGTTCACTTCGGGTTTTTATGACCTTATTGTCTAACTTTGCTAAAATGAACAATTATATTTTTTACCTGAAATTTGCAACAAACTTATCTCTGCTTTGTTAGAGTTTAGTAAAGTATTTTAAACGAACTTAAAAAATTCACCCAAAATAGGATTAGTAATTTTTATTTAAAACAACAAAAAAACAATAGAGCACGGGTTCTGTCATCCCCAACATCTACATCTTTACCGCTTTCTATTACCTCCAACTGATTTACAATAACACATTTAAGTTTTAGAGCTTGAACCTTTGTTACAACGGACTACTGATTCGTTTTACCGCGCAATAAGTGAACTATAAATATCAAATTTGTGTTTGCCGAAACACACCTGCATTCATACACAACTAATGACCATTTTTTAGAAATTTAAATTTAGGGGCGCAAGTTGTGGCCGCCGCTCGGGTTGACTCGGCAAGGGTGCAATTCATTACATACGAGCTATTTTGTAAAATATATTGATATAAATGAAAAATGTCATAAGCTTTGTCATTAACCAAGCTCTTAGCAGCCAATCTGCTTACGCGGTGATTAACATTGGGTACAATAGTCTTACCGTACGCCTTATGTCAATTTTCCTTTAAATTTTTAGAACGTATTTAACAACTTAAAGTAGCTATTGTTATCATATTTATTTTTATAACGATTAATAGCTTTTTTCCATTTCTTTAACATACAATTGGTTATTTTTATTTAAAATAAGTAGGCAGACTGGAAAAGGCACCTGATGGTCACCAGCGCCTATAGACATTGGCACTGTAATAAATACTATGGGCCACCAATTCTCACGTGTCGTAATGTAATAACATTATGCTAGAAACCATCGTTTAAGAAATATTCTTGTGGTTCAGGTGTATTATATATTTATATCTATATTTTAACATACATTTTATAAAATCGATTTATTTAAAACTAACTCAATTTGCACAATAATGATGGATACCTAATGTGTGACTTGCCGGTGTGATGTGTAAGGGAGGCTCCTCTCCACAATATGATTATTGCTGGCAGTTAACGCCATAATTACATGCAAATAACATAAAACGTATGTACAATCTGTTAAAGTAACAACATCTTACATGTGTTTGTATTTTATTGAGTGTGTAATACATTTTGACCAATAAACAATTTACTCAACATTGACTAAAGAACTTCATACTACATCAAAGCTCAAATAAACATAATATGTGATAAAATGTATAATTTAAATCTTGTTTCATCAAAACTGTTTTGTTAACGATAATGAGACATAGTCCCAATCGTTATACGTTAATAACAGAGATAAGTATATATAAGGCGTATTTAATACGCGAATTATTAAAATGCAATCGATTACAGACTACCTAATAGTAAAATGCTCGTTTATAATCTATATATCAACTTTATGATCAAATCAAATCAAAACAACACAGTTATTTTAATCAAATAGATTTTAAAGTTATTTTTCATAGCTTTCTGCCGAGAAGCAACGGCAATCTACATAACTCTAACTGACAAGTTTTTGGTCGTGATTTCTATATATTTTTATCAGGTAGGTATATATTCTGTAATAACTTATAATATTATATACCTAGGTACATATAACAAATCAGACACCCGAATGAAAGAAAATTTTCAAGTTATTTGGATAATACAAAAAGACCTCCACTAATTTGTTGGCCAAGACCTCTAAATCCGTAAAAAATAGAAGTACATTATTTAATTGCGGGAATTTATTAATATCGATTATGTCAATTGTATATCTACTTACACACACAATTACATAACTATGCATCTATAATGGTGAATGTCAATGAAGTTGATTTTACACAATCGTTATTTATCAGACTCAATATTTCCATTATGAGAGTCATTCCGCGCGGTTTGTTTTATCGCGCAGCGGGTTCATAAACTTGGTGCACTCGACTGAAGGCTTAGACGTGTCTTGTATATAACCAGTAGGTATAATGGCACGGACTTAGGTTTAGCTACAAATTTTTAGATATGTACCTATATGGCGAACGATTTTGTAATGTCGATAATAGAAAAACTAAATTTATTGTATGTATTTAATGATAATTATAAATATCGATATAGCCAAGTGGATAGAACACATTCTAATATATTTTACAAATTTACTTATTTTTAATTATTTTTGAATAACTTATATAAAAACCATTATTATTTAATGCAAGACAATATGTAATTTATTTTAGGTGGACGTATTTCGTTACGTGTAGTTGATCTGAAATATCAATGTTATTGATAGTCATTCGTCACGTATCGATAGATCGCTAGTCGCCATATTTGTGGTCGGTGTATTGTATAAGTTGCATGATCCGGCACCCTGGCTAATTCTACCCTTATTGGGATTTAATTAAGTGGTGGATTGATTCTCATTCTATTTAAGGATCTGTGTTTACGTGCTGGTATGAGGGATGCGCTTGACGATATTTTGATTAATCGGCTTTTGCCGGCCCGGCTTGTGGTAGTTTCAATATTATGCAAATAATTTAGGCCAAACCACAAGTAATATTTTTACATGACATGTGGCCTGATCTGCTAATAATATATGCTTTTTCTTAATATTTTTTTATTTAGTGAATTTAAAGTGTATATAAATATAGTCAAATAGAATCAGTGACAAACAAAGTTCATAATAAAATGATATTTATAAAATTATAATATTTTTATAGTATGTACTTACTATAAAAGTCTATTGAATTAATGTTATTGTTGTTATAAGTCGAATCGACCCCAGTAGATACCTACACGCTCGTATATCAAGTTGCATGGCCGCGCGGCCGCTCCCCTTCGCTACTTACACTCGCCGGGGGGTTGTCATAGAATTAGCGTATTATTTAGGGTAAGAAGTACTTATACTATGTATGTATTGAAGTCGGTTTAGGTATAATAGCGTGATAGGTAAGTAACGAGTAATAATATATTCTTAATGTGTAAGGATAAATATTAGATTTTTTTTATTGCTATAGTTACAGCCGCAGAGAAAGGCTAATTAAATATAAAAAAGCGCGCGGCGAAGAGTCTCCGTGACGTTTAAATTCAACATATTGAATGTAAAGACGACTACGCCAGCAATATGGTTAATGGTGAACATGGACCAACTAATATTTGGCGCTCAGCCGCACGCCATACTTATGATGGCAACTGAGAATTTTACAACATTGGTTCGAGGTGTACCTCAGTGCCTTGGTCACCGGTGAGTGCCACATACTTTTCCCGTGGGGGGAAACGCGTCATGCACTTTTCCAGCGATAAAAAGGTACCTATACATATTTGTTGTCTGAGAGAACCTGGCATGTCATTTTTGTCGATATTACACCACTTTTGTCGATATTATGCGGCTAAGTTCAATATCTTCATCCAAGCATTACATTAGACAGTTTTTGGGGACTCGTTATTTGATGTCTTTCTGCACTTGCTTGTTGACATGCTTATTACGTTCGGCGCTAAAATTTAAGTTGCTTCTCTAAGATATTTGTTTTTGGGTTTAATATATAACTCGGTTTGCGTTTATAAATATCAAAAATTTGTAAAATAAATTTAACTATACGACAAATTATTGTTCGTTTGGGCTTTATTTTTTCTAATAACAATTTCGAACCAATAATAATTGGTTTCAATATAAAAATAATACTATGTTTTTATAGATTGAATTACATAAATAAATTAATCGTACAAGCATACAAGAATTTATCGTTAAATTTTGCAAATTTACTCTTAGATATTTACTCAGTACGCATAATAATACTTTAATCCGCAGGCCCGATCTATAACGAGTGGAATACCCCCCCCACCTAATTTTTTTAATCCAAACATTTCAGTTTTAGTAGTTATAACTAAGAGTATAGTTAACTTTCGTATTTATTACGTTATTAATAATTATTTCTAAGTAATGATCTTACACTATTGTTGTGCGCTAAATATTGAAATAATAACGAATACTAAGGCCCAGTTAATATATTATAGTATCCTTGCTTGCCAGCTAATTAAATTAGATACTCGCTACAGTAAGTGTTCCTAATAGAAACAATTAATTGAAAAATTATAATAAAATGACAAAAATTTACGAGATAATTTCTGTACAAAAAGTAATGATATCGCATCAAAAACATAAATGTTAAATGAGAGCCAAGTTGAATATTATGATATGTGCATTGGTTGTTGACTTCAACGACAAAATGGGTGTCAAGTTCAATGGTTAGTTCTGAAATTTATTTATAACAACATTAAATATTTTATAGCAACTTAAAATATCGTTTCTTCTTATAACTTGGGATAATATATTGAAGCCTAAGGTCTGACTTAACTAGTTTTCATAATATTTAAATTATTGAATTGTTTTTAATGTAATTTAAAGGTACTTGAATCCGTTTGTTTTAATATTGTTTCCTATTATATATTTTATTTTATTTTATTTATATTTGGGAAACATACAGTGTGTTATTACATAGAATTAAGGAATTATTACTAAATCATAAACCAATAAAGTTTCCACTTAAAAATAGTACAAATGTTAGAGTATGCGTGTAAAAAAGACAACAGAAAGAGACTAAAATACAATGCAATCTATATATATATATATATATATATATTTCACATTTTAATAGCTTACTTTACGTTATTTTTCAGAGGTTCTTTTTGAAACATGCTAGTAACAAATTTGCTATGATCTCGCATTTCGGAAATGGCTTCACGTCGCCTGCCGAAGAAAGGAAATACTGTTTTATGCATTTTAATGGACTCATATCTATTCAAAACTACCAACGTTACAAACTATCACAGCTAGTGCCCGCCACGCCAATAGTCATTACTTATTTTACTGCCTAAGCTACATATCATGGTACTATTCTAGGGTTTGTAGTAAGTTAGTGTCCGTAACAGGGAAAGAGATATGACATATTAATTCCCATGGTGAGCGGCGCATTGATGGTGTAGGCTATCCTTCTTAAAGGAAATATTTTTGGTCGAAGATGAGGCCTATTTGGCTGTACGGCTCGTGCAAACTCGTCCGGTTAGGTACCACCCACTCATCATATATTCTAGCGTTAAACATCAATACTTAGTATTGTTGCGTTCCAGTTTGCGTGAGCCAGCGTGTCCACACGCACAAGAGACATAACATCTTAGGTCCCAAAGTTTTTGGCGCTTTGGCAATGATAGGAGTTCCTATTTATGGTGGTGACCACTCACCATCAGATGGCCCATTTGCACGTCCGCTTACCTGTATATATAAATGCAGTAAATATGATTGACTTGACAGTATGTACTTAGGTATCTATTATGAAGACTGATATCGTCTTAAGCCTATATAGTGTAGGTTTGTAATTATTGTTGTATGAAGTATATATCGGTGTAATTAAATTAAAATATACCAGATTTAATCACATCAGCAATTGCTAATTCAATGTGTAAGTACTTTATAACTGATAGTCATGCATGCTTTTATAAAAATTATCTTTCATAAAAATAACAAATGACTGAAATTTCGGTTATCTATTTTAATAATACTTAATTATCCTTACTGGTATAATAAAAGCGATGGTGAGCTTGTTTGTTGTTACGCTATCACGGCTTAACTACTCGACCGATCATCGTGCAATTTTTGCAAATACGTTGTCACGGGTACAGGAAATGACGAGGAGTACTTAACACCTCCTCCTCTCCCCCACACGCGAACAAAGCCGCGGGCGGAAACCAGCTTAGTATACTTTTGCAAGTCTGTTACCATCAAGCTGTCAATAAAGCTTTTAGTAGAGTTCCTAAACAGTTTCATTTTAGTGATTACAAATTCAAAACACAAACGTTTGTACATTATTATTGTGTCAGGACTTGCTCCTGTTAATTACTAATAGTCCGACTAGGGAGTCGACGCACGTCGACGAATGATATGCGTCGTATAAGTTGTAACATGCAGCATTTACCTTTTACAAAAGCCGACGTGCAGTGCAATTACACGATGTAACAAAGTTTTGACACGGTCATTACGCTTAATGGTGCAACGGACACCATAAACTTGTGCATTACCGGTTGCATATGAAAACATACTGTATTCCCTTGTCATAAGTGTCAAAATAGGATAAGGATTCAGTTTTCGTTAAGACTAAGAAGTAACATAAACATTTTGTAGATCTTATCTTATCGATCTATTAGATTTATTCGGTTAATATCGGAGGAAGAATCAAAAATATTTAGATATAATGTTGCTCTCGGTAAAGGAGGTTCGGATTATATTGTCTGCCTTCGATTTATGAAAGCCGGGATATGAATAAAAAGAGATAGTGATCTAAATTATAATGCTATAATAATAAATGACGTACCTATATAGGTAATATAAAAAATGGTTATCATATTTATATTGGTAGAATTATATCATATTTAAAAAAACAAAACCTTAGACCATGTCGAATACCGGTCTCAAGCTGTGGGCCGCCAAATCTACCTTTAATGCCCAATCAGGGCTGGGTACATATATCCCGGGATCAAATTATTGAATAAAAACTGCTCAGAAAAATTGTTTTTTTTTCATGGATTTCATAAGTGGTGCTGTTTTGATAAATTAAAATTCTTTAATATTTATTCTAAGGTTGTTTTTTGTACTGGACTAACCTACTCAGCTGAGATGACCTACTGGTTAGAACGCGTGAATCTTAACCGATGATCGTGGGTTCAAACCCGGGCAAGCTCCACTGAATTTTCATGTGCTTAATTAGTGCTTATAATTCATTTCGTGCGTGACGGTGAAGGAAAAACATCGTGAGAAAACCTGCATTTGTTTAATTTCATTGAAATTAAACACATGCAGGCCACATGTGTATTCTACCAACCCGCATTGGAGCAGCGTGGTGGAATAAGGTCCAAACCTTCTCCTCAAAAGGGAGAGGAGGCCTTAGCCCAGCAGTGGGATATTAGCAGGCTGTTACTGTTTTGTACTGTAACCTACTCGGTGACGTTGTCACCTACCTCGTTTAAATTACTCGTAGCCTTAAAATCGAAAAACTTAAGTATAAAATAATCATGTTCAGAGACAAACTATTTAAAATATTAATAAGCTATAGCTGCATACCAGCACGTATAATTTACAATACAATTGAGAAAAGAATATTATAAGCAGTGTGGGTCGAATATCAATACTTTTTGTACTGCCATGTTTCCAAAGTTCAATTCAAAGCCAATCTATGATTACTACTAGTTTCTCAAAATGAAAGTATCTAAACTAATAATAGTGCATTTTATTTTCCGTGACGGCGGCGCATTGACGGCGCACGACGGTGTCAGGTCTGTCTTATAGATATAGAATAGGCTAACATCTTGCAGTACCACTAAGTGGCTCAGATGCTCGCCCACCGACCGACCATGCACAAAAAGGGGGCGAGCAGATGATTAGCTCCGGCCCGTAAGTCTGCGTCTCAGTTCTCAATAAATACAGGACTTAGTCTCACCGCATTGGAATAACGATTATTATTGATACCTATTTGCTTATCTACCGAACTTAAGTGGTTACAATGATTGATTAGTGAGCATTTGATTCGAGAGTATTAGAAGAAGATACCTACATTAGAAATCTACTCTCCGTCATCAAGCATCCTTGAATTAAATACCTACGCTTGCTATAAATTTTATTCGAAACATAAAAGAATTTACAAAAGAGAAATAAACGCGTTTGGTAAATATTAATATTTTAAATATTATATTTTTTTGCTATTTACAATTAATATTACAGTCATAATTAAAACGATTTCAGATTTCTTTGATGACATTTGATTTTTCAAATATAAAATATCACAATTACCAGATTGTCAACAAAACATAGTTTATAGAAAAGTAGGGATTTCGAATGATACGTCAGAATTGAATAAATTACGTACGGTAGAAACTACGGTTACTCCCGGTCAGGAGGTATTTTTTAATATAGTGTTGTTGTGTGTGTATATTTTTTATTAAATCAATGAATCAAGCCAAGCGAATAGCGATCCAACCGCCCTTATATAGTGCAAATAGTTCTACACCTTTTTCATTAGTTGTTTTTTTGTATATATTATGAAGTAAAACCAATGAATACCTTCGTCTATCGACACGATCTGCAAGAAATATAAACCTTTTTTCCTCCGCCAAAGCCACAACATCTAATGTGTTACGTCCGTTTTCGTGCCTGGCTCACTCAACGTTCGGAACATAATATAGAAATAGGAAGTACCTATTGCCGCTTACGGGTACAGTAATGTCATAGTACAAATATATTGTACGTATTATCTCTTGGATCAGTTAATCAAATTGCAAAATGTGATCATATTTTTTTATTCACAAAAATCGCTTTAAATTAATTAGTTATTTAAGTTGAGAATTATTAAAACCGTGTGACAAATTAACTGAACATAAGTTCTCCATTATTTTTTCTTACTTTTTTACATTTGTATATTACATTTGTATATTACATTTGTATATTACATTTGTATATTACATTTGTATATTACATTTGTATATTACATTTGTATATTACATTTGTATATTACATTTGTATATTACATTTGTATATTACAAAATTTCATGTCGCTATCTATATGTTATTCTAAATCTAAAAAAAAAACGCAACAAATATTGTAAATATATATATATATATATATATATAATTATGTATATAACCCAGGTCAGTTCTTAAATTGTAGCCTAGTAATATGTTAAAGTTCCATATCAACCGAATCAGTAGTTTTTATGTGAATACGAGCTATTGATTCGACAACAAACATACAAAACTTACCTCTTTATAATATTGGTGTGATTATTATTTAGGATAACCAATAAAACGTGTATAAAAAAAGTTATATTCGAGATTAATTTAATTAAGTGCTGTCTTACTTAAAGGTTACCACGAAGACATGCGAATAAGGTACGTACGTACATATGACACTCACGCGCAGCGCCGGCCCGGGGTAGAGCGAGAGGAGAGATCGCTCTAGGCGCCAGGTCGCAATTGCCGCGATAATGTTAAAGACAACTTCCAGTGGTAGTGTGGTAGGGGGAGTGTTATTTGATTTTTATAAACGTATTAATTATTATTTATATACTATTAATTGAAATGCAATTTATGTGATGTGAAACCGTCGACCAAAAGGCGTTGAATGACAATGTTGCTCTATCCTGAGCAAAGGCCGGGCCCGACGCTGCTTACGTGTCAGCAATGGAATTACCGCAGTGTTATAAACAACAAATACAATTAATGCGCACTTTTTCCAGAGGCCGGTCTTTACTTGAAAATGCTGATCTGGAGCAATTCAGAACAGGAATGTTGTCAATAACATGATGTTGCAATAATGAACAACGACCAAAAATAATTAAAGATTATTATTGTTGAGTAAATTATTATTATTTTGAAAAGATTTTTTTTTTTCTAAAATATTTAGGCCTTAATGAATGTCTGAGCTAACGATTATCATTATTATATCTGCACCTAACTGACAAATTAAGCAAAAATCGGCCATCAGAATTGATTACGGTTTAAATAACTTGAACCTGACTCAGGGCATGATTTTAAAGATAATTAAAGCAAGCCCCGTTCATACCGGTTACGTTTTTATTAAAAACTCGCAAAATTTCGAACTTCGTTTGCCTTTGAACTTGAATATATCCTACTGTTGACTTTACCTTAAAAACAAACCCTTGAAATGTTCTTCATATCACGTTAGCATTCGCGGGTGACTTTGTTCCTCTTCATTTTTCGTGAAAAAGTAGTGACACTTTCCAAGCCTCCAGCCTCTCCAGCCAGATTGATAGATGCGCTCGATAAAAGTTACTACGACACCCACGGATTGGCATGACACCACGCACGGCCCCACCCTACAAACTGATATAATAATAATAATAAATGTTTATTTACAGATAAATATCCATAGTGTTAATTACAAGCTTAAAAACTATGTTAGTAGATATATTAACTATTATTTAGCATAAATAAGGGGTTTATAACAACGAGTTGGATTATCAATTTTCAGCATCAATGTATTCAGGATACTTCGCGCATCCTAGCCATTATAGACGCTGCTCTCTTTCTAATGATGGCATAGAAGTCATCCACACGGGCTTCAGCAAACATCAGTGATGCACTACAAAAGCGCGGCAATCTCAACACTATCCTGAATGCATCGTTATACTGTACGCGCAGCGCATTGAAGGCCCTCTGCGTATACTTTAGCCACAAGCAGGACGTGATTAGGTTTTGACAGTACGCTTTAAAAAGAGTAATTTTTACGTCATTCGTACAACGTGCAAACCTGCGAGCTATCATACCTCATCGTACTGGCAATGCCTTGCACTCTCTCTCCGTGTCAGCATCGTCAGATAAATCCTCGATGACTATGTGACCCAGGTATTTCAAACTCTTAACTCTTTGGAGTTGTGTTCCGTTTAGAGTCACAGCAGGGATATTATCTGATATGCTATTTCGACCCTTAAAAATCAAAAGCTTACTTTTCTTTTCATTGCATAAAAGCCCATGTGACACAGCATAGGACTCACACACAGTAAGCAATTTTCTAAGTCCGCTAATTGAGGGACAGCAAAACCATGTCGTCCGCGTAACTGATGTTGTTTATAAATGTACCATCTATATATAAAACCGAAATCAATATCCTGTAGTTACTGCATGATGTATGTACTCTTACTGTTTATGCGTTATCAGATCGACTGATAGAAAATGTTTACCAATGTTTATATTTGTGACTGAGTGGCTCGTTTGCGTACAGCGTCGTACCATTTGAATATCAAGAAAAGTTTTGCAGTTTATTTCAAAACGTCTGAACTTCCTTGCGGATTGATATACACGTGGTAGATGCCTCCGACACATGCATATTCCCCACAATTGTTTCCAACTTTCAAATTAAGCACATGAAACTCAGATGCGCACATCCGAATTTAAGCGCAATTTTCGCTTAAGCTTCAAGTGTTTTACACACTGGGCTCCTCAGAGTTCCAAACGAATGTAATTTTGCAATCTATTACACTGAATACTAAAATACTGAATAAAAAATCAGGTATATTTCGTAGACCCGATTTGTTCAAATTAAAACTACAACAAGTATATAGACATGTATTTAGTATCGCACATTACAATTTAAAGATAATTCGCTCTGGAAAGAGTTTTTCTTCGACCAAGCAAATACGTCATGAGTCGATTTAATAATAATATATAATAATAATAATTTATTTATTTAAGTAACAAGACTCATATACAAAATTACAAAAAAAATAAAATAAACACTACTATCTACTACTTATACAAGTTACTGGTCCAGCCGAAACTTTATACAGCGGTTTATAAATATACAGTCTAGTCTGTTAGCTACCATGATTAGAATTTTGTTTGAGCTGGCCCGCACCCTGTGAACCAAGGATGCCCACTTTTTTCGCATTAATGCGTAAAAACAGCCTATATTCAATTCAGCGAACATCCCTGAAGCACTACAGAAGCGAGGCAAACCCATCAGCAATCTAAAGGCGTTATTTTACTGGACACGAAGAGCATTGTATGATTTTAATGTATAATTAGCCCACAAACTACAATTATAAAAAAAAGTTCAGTAAGCGCGGAAATATGTTTTTTACAGCCCTTGAAGCACGCCCAAATCTTCTGACAATCATGTTAGCTTTTATTGACAATGCTCTCCTCTCCCTTTCAATGTCATGATCATCCTTGAGACTGGTGGTTAGTATATGTCCAAGGTATTTAAATTGGAAAACTTAAGTCAAGCTCAGATTATTAATTTTTACCGAAGGTATTATTTTTGGACAATTATTACCACTTTCAAAGATCATCATCACGCTTTTTTTACATTATATATAAGTCCATGTGTTTTGGCATAGCCTTCACAAGTTGCTAATAGTTTTCTTAGACCACAAACTGATGCGCTAAGCAAAACCATATCATCAGCGTAACTGATATTATTGACGTTAACTCCATCAATATGGCAAACAACATGCTGGTTACTGAGTATATCAATGAGCTCGTTAATATAAAGATTGAAGAGCGTAGGTGAGCTTAGCCCTCCTTGCCTTACCCCACATTCCAAATTATATGATCGAGATAGCGCTCCATCCCATTTGACATTGTTGATTTGATTGCTATACCAATGTTTTAAAATTCTAGCAACCTCTGGTGGTATTTGTGTTTGTTCCAGCTTTGTCCAAAGGATATCATAGGCAACCAAATCAAATGCTTTCGACAGATCGAGAAAACATGCATAAATAGGTGTGTTACGGTCCGTATAGTATTTTACAGTTTGCTTTAAACTTAATATTGCAGTTTCAGTCGAGAGACCAGATCGAAAACCAAACTGATTATCATTCGGCATAAAATATTTATTAATTTGATTGTTGAGTACACTGTCAAAAACTTTGGAAATTATCGTAGCTAGTGATATAGGCCTATAATTATTTTTATCATATACATATATCACTATTGTTTTTATCATATATATATATATATATATATATGATAAAAACAATATATATATATATATATATATATATATATATATATATATATATATATATATATCATAACAATCTATAAATATGTATAATCACTTACTGTTCACAGTACAACAGTTTGACCTATATAATAAAAGTGTGAGTAGGCTAAGATATGTTCCTTACTTTTTAATTCGCCAAATCCTTTAACATCATATGTTTAAAAGTAATTTTTTTTTCGTCATATTTACAGTTCTTCGGCATATTATATATAAGCTATATATCAAGCATGTAACGTATTAACCTGAAACTATAAAATGTACGATAACACCACACAGGAACAATAAAAAACAAAACTTATCTCTTTGTAATATTAGTATGATAATATTATACGCATAATGTTTAGGTACTTGCTGGGTATTATATACAATTTAAGAAGCCAGAGAAAATAATTATGTGGGATATTTATATTTTTATATGTATAACTATTTGCTACTATTTAAAACAAGAATTTTTAGTTCGTTCAGTTGCTCGTTATACTAGTTATTTTTAGTGGTAAAATGGAATAATCCCTTTTTGTCATGCAGGTGAAACCTTCATAAGGTATCCGGCTCATGTACCGCGTTGCGATGTGCGGACGTGGGCTATTTACCAATTTAAGTTAATCGTTAAATTTATTGACATGTCGAATTTAAATTGTCTATGTCTTACGTTATATACTTTTTATGATATAGGCAGGCGGACAAGCAACAAATAGAACACCTGATGTTCAGTGGTCACCATCGCCCAGACGTTGGCGATGTAAGAAATAATAACCATTCCTTACATTGACAATGCGCCACCAACCTTGTAAAGTAAGCTGTTTTGTCCCTTGTGCCTTTAGTTTTGGCTCAGTCACCTTTCAAACAAGAACGCAACAATACTAAGTATTGCTGCTTAGCGGCAGGATATCTGAAGAGTGGGTGGTACCCAACCAGATGGGCCTGCACAAAGCCCTACCATCAGGTAAAGTTATAAACTATATGATAGCAACACAAGCATTTGTCTACTAACAAAATTATGAAAAATCAACTGAGGGATTTAACAACTTGTTACAGCTTAAGTGAAATATTTTAAATGTTAACAATTTGCTCGCTGATAATTAGGTCGGCAGTTGGCAAATGCTCGCTGACCAAACCTCGGTTGTCGCTTTGTCGCAGCCTTCTGTTTTGTTCTCGTTTCTTGAGTTTAACCTCTCAAGTTTGTTTCATCCCAAAAACGCATTTATTTGTCTCGATGTGTTTCAAATAATGAAATATCAAACGAAATTGAAGGAAAACAGCGCTAAGAATCACAACCTGTGCTTCGGTTTCCACTAAGGTAGGTAATACTTGTACAACGTATTTTTGTTTTATTTTTTTGATGGCAAAAAATGGGTAATTTGATGATTTTACAATTTATTTTTGGCAATTAATAATTTATAGTTCACTTATCAAACTTAATAGAACAGATCTTATTGTAGATCATTATTTTGAATAAGTAGGTATTTGCTCTAAAGATATCGCATGGCAGTATTCAGCTGTTCCTATTTCCCTTATCACATTAAAAAAAAAACATTCGAATTTTGAGGGAAAAGTTATTGCAAAATAAAAATTGCCCGTTGGTGATAATGTTGCATAGGGTATATGATATTTATGATACTTAATGTATCATAAATATCATATACCTTACTATAGTTTAAAAATCTCGACGTACTAACTCTATCTCTTGTAAAAAATATCAATCAATTAAGTTTGATCGATCTCTTCGTAAATGGCAATAAATCTCTTTATTCAAAGATTTATGCATAAAATAAAATTTGCTTAGGTATAAATGGAATCGCACTTGCAGATTATTCCTCGCGGAACGCGCGCCGCCGTAGTCCGCCGCTGTCGTCCGCCGCCGCCGTCCGCCGCGCCGCGTGGGAAACAATAAAAGTCTCGTCCAAAAGAACATTATCGAGCCGAGTGTGATTTGCGAGATGTTACATCAGATTAACATCGAGACGTAACAAGGTTTCCCCTTATGAGGTTCATTACGATTAATTAGAACTTTTAGGAACACTCTTAATGTTTATAGTTGCATTTTCTTACTGCGCGTACTGTGAGGGATTTAGCTTGATAAATATTTTAAAATGGTCCCGGGTAAGCCGTATAAAATAAATATCCTGCGTTACTTAGACTAAACTACTGGGTACTACAGGAACTATTGAAGTTAAAATCCGTGTATTTCTAATGAAATTTACCGCCAAACAGAATAGATACCTATGAAATATGATATATAACGTTATCATTGAATTTCATAATAATTGCAAAATTAAAATCATATAGGCGAGTCCTATAATACCGGTTGTAGCCCCATCACCGTCATATCTACCGCTAAACAGCAATACATTGTATTTCTCTATTTCGGTTAATAAGCGTAAGTGAGCCAGTGTAATTACAGGCCCAAGGAATACATGTAAAATGATGTGGTTGGAATCGCATTGAGATGTAGGTAACAAGTAGTTTATGCATAAAATACTTGTAACTAATGGTGACCGGATTTTTGAACGAAAGTGACCACTTAAGAACCAAGTAAGTCTTATGCGCTCGTCTGCCTTCCGAAATCAATTTAAAAAATACTCATATGACAGTAAACATACCGAGTAACGACCGAATCAGAAATCTTAGACCGCGATATTTGTTTTTATTGTTACTCGTTAACGTGTCCTGTCGGGGAACACAGGTCTAGAGCCAATGTTGTTACTAATAACATCATGTAATGGACCCGAAATTGACAGAATAATAAAATAAAGTAAGTAAAGAAGTATTTATCTTTTATTAAAAAGAAGGTTTTGACTTGGGACCGCAACTCCGCTAACAGAGGGCTGGTAAAAAAAAACTATTTTGTTTTTAATGTATGGCACAAATTTCAAATACAAATTAAGCATTTGAAAACTCAGAGGTAATTGGCCGAATTCGAATCCACGACCTCTCGATAAGAGAGCGCACACTCGCACCGATGTTTCTTAATTAAGAACATAAACAACACCGCTGAGAACATATTCGTAGAACCTCACGCTGAACTCGACATTAGAGTTTTGGTATGTTTCTCGTTATACCGCAACGATATTATTTTCGCGCTAATTTCTTTTATAAGCGTTGTAATTTTAAACACATTTTAATAAACTTATTTTTGTGTCCGAAGTTCTGATGCGCATTAAGAAGCATTTCTGCATACAGTATTAAGATAAGCCGCAATAAAACGAAACTGCAGAATATAAAACACGCTTTCTTGTATGTTTCTGACCGGACACAATTCCACACAAGTGCTCTGGCTCCGAAGACCGGATTCGACGTCTCCGATGCTCTGTTTAGCACTGTGTCTTTGCTCCTTACGTAACTTCCAATAGTCGGTCTAATGCCTGCGGTAATGGTATGCTTAATAAATTGAATAGCGCTCGATAAGCGGCGGCCGGCCGCTTTGTGCCTATTCTATTATTTCATGAGCCGATAAAAAAGGAATAAAGGCTCGCGGCCTAAACGCAGGAATGTTGTAGATTTTTGTTTTAGGCGGGCGCCGGCGCCGGCCGCATTAGTGGCGCTCGCCCGCGACAACGGTTACACATTAGCCCTTCGCGTACGCGAGACGCCGCTCCGAAAGACATAACTGACACGATACGAATATCTGAAAACAACTCTATTTTCCTTGAAACAAAGTTCAAATTTATTTTTAATAAAAATAATTTTACAATATTTTATCTTTTATAGTCCATAATGTGGCGCGTATTAAATAGTCACAAATACATTTACCGCTGCTGGAAATGAAGTCGTGTATCCATTAATTAGGGTGTATATTAGCTTGATCGCGTTCCTCCTGTTATGTCTACATCTTGCGAGTCATCTCACGCCCACTTATCGACGGGACAATTTAGTCGATACGTGCGTACGTATAATATATCAAGCGAGCGCGGCCCGCGCCTGCGCGCTAATGAACCGCCGTCCGCTCGTCCGTCTGAGATCGGCGCGGCGGGCGCTTGGGCCGTCGGTGACACGGCGACGCTTGCTAACATCTGCTTATCTCCGGACGACACTGATGGCCACGATGACGACAGTAGGTCGAAGGAATGCTCGGAACAATGAATGCATTGACATAATCTGCCGGGACGAGCCGACCGCGCTCCGACCGCGCTCGGCGTTCGGGGGCGCTGATACGGTGCTGATACGGCGCTACACTTCGATAAAATGACGAAGTTTTATAGTTCAATAAAGTGTTGGTTTTTGGTATTTCACGTAATGCAAATAACGGTTCGGTATAATGTTGTATTTTTATCTGGGCTGCTGCGTATCTTTATATTCATGATACTTATTTGTCGCGAAACTGATGATAGAAGATGTAAATAAAATATTATATTCAGAATACATATCTGAAAAAACTTTTAATTCAAAAAGATATACCTACAAACGTTGAAGGATTTTCTCAATATTTAAATTGAAATTGCAGTACAGTAAAATAATATGTTTTAAAGTAACATTCAAATGAACATTCTGTAAGAAATAAATTTCAACTACTATTTTGAATATTGAAATTCATCAGTTTTGATAAGACTTGTTATTGTATTTGTTGTGAAGTTACATCTGTATAAATATAATGTAAATATAATACAAATATACCTACTAATAATAAAAAAAATATTTCGCGAAAGGCCGTAGTGGTGTTGAGAGCATGTGTCTACTTTCTTTTACTGAGGTCGACTGAGGTTTCACTACTAAGGCCGACGGTAAAGGACGAAAAACTAATAAGACAAAATATTATATTAAAATGGCTTAGAAAAGACATCACATGTGATCCATTAATGATTTGAACAAAATACGATTTAACACAAACAATAAGGCAATCATTTGTTTAATAAGTGTATACGCAAATGTTTATTGAAACGTAGTACACACGTACGTACATAGAGCTTCAATCTGTTCTACTATTAGCAAGAGTTGTAACGAACTGAAGTTTTACAATTATTAAAATAATAATAAAATAAATTAACAAGTACTTATTCATTTATTTGTAAAAAAAACTAAGAGTGTAATTTGTCTCCTTAGTGTTTTTTTATTTGATGGAAGTTCTCATAAGTGAATTAAGCGAGGAAGATATTGAACACTCCCTTATGTTATATTAAAATCCGTCGTAGAAGATAAAGACCTGTCAGCGGCGGCAGACGGACACGCGTATTAACTCATTATAAGGTCTCCGGTGGCGACGACGACTTTATAAAAACTTGTCAACAAAAATAATTTGAAAGATTGAAACGAGTATTAAAAGGTTTCATTCGAATGTCGTCTACGTAATACAGCTGCAGATCCCGAGGTTGCCTTCGATTTAATCGTTACAAGTTAAGTTTTGGATCACCAACACTCAGTAGCGAAGAAAGAAGAAGTGTTTGAAGTAGTGTTAAGTTAGGTCGGAAAGAGTATCGTGAGAGCGTCACAGTAGCATGCGTAAACGAAGACGGTAAGGGTACCGCTGAGTTTTAGTGGGTATTTCGATGTTCGGGGCGCACTCGGCGACTTGGACACCGGCGAGCCGCACATACCCCCATGGGGGAAACGCTTAATACGTTTTTCCAGCGTTAAAAAAAGGTTGGAAAGAGTATAATGGCTTTGGAGTTGGTCGGAGATTGAAGCACGCATTTAAAAATATAAAGATGTTTCTAAATAGCACAGATTATAGCTATCAGGACTCACTGTGTTGAGTTTTGAAAAAATTAACAAAAAAATGAAACTAAATATAATGAATAAAAGTTAAAGAGATAAATAACAAGTAGTATTATTGTATAATACTTTTTATATAAAGGTAACATATACTTTATTCCAAGTATACACTTAAAATTCTTTGTTTTGTTGTTTAGCTTACGTTTTAATTTATAATTAAAAAATTCGTTTTTTAACTTAATGTCTTTAATGTTGGCAACGGTCTGTCCAGGCGTGTCTGCGTGTCTGCGTGCGCGCCGCCTGCTCCTCGTCAGACGAATAGACAATCATTTCAAAAAGACTCACTTTGTATGTCTGTGTAGGTTTCGTAGTGTTCTCAGTATCGAGTGGTTTCTTATTTTAAGAAAAAAATACAGAATTAAGTTTAATGCAGTATTGTAGGAATATAATTAATGTTAAAAGCCGTCAATACGAAACATGTATCATATCAACATATATATACAGACATTATCAATGAAATAAGTATTTAATATTGTCACAGAGCGGCCGGTCGTCTGTCGTCCACTCGTAAGTACATTACAAACACTTATGTAGGTTCATTTTATAAGATTAAATTTAATTGAAAAGAGTTTGTTAGTTATTAGTTTCTAATATAATACGAAAAAAATCTTTAGTTAGGACAAAATGTAATACAAAATATTATACCGAAAAACAAACGAAAACTATTATACTTAATTGAAAAAAAGACAATATCTGTAACCATGATGCGTCCTAAATAAATGCAACATTCGGCTTCGAAAACCCAATGCTGATTTTCAATGGTTTGTGGCTAAAGAGTATAGAGAAGTAATTAAAAGAGGAAAACGTACCTTACCTGTATCAAAATAAATGTCGTCTCGTTAAGTGGCCTCCGATCATTTACTATCATTCCCATACTTTACGTCTCGGGACCCGTCAGCAGGAGATCAACGACAATTATTTCTGACAACAATGTCAAATTATAACAAACTAGTTTAAGAATTTACTAATACCCGCTTGTTCGTTTACTTATATGATTAACATGAATTTCTCATTTTAAGTGAATTGTATTATTTCTTGAGAAAGAAATGTCTTAAACCAGAAATTGCATTCGATAGATCAACACAAAAACACTGTGTCACCTAATATTTCTAGAAGTTTATTAATTTACTGCTCGCTGCTGCAGTTTAAACAGTAATATCAAGTTAAAAAAATATGTTATAAAATGTTTTTTGTAATGATTTTCCGGATAATATTTAGAAATTGAATTATCAACATCAAAATTTCAGTTTAAATGTAGCGTGAGACAGGTTCGAATTTCAGTTGCAACACTAACTAACAGCTAACAGGTAAAAAAACCGAGATTAAATATCATCAATAGTATATATTTGTGTTATGACAGAACAACATCAATTATTTCGATCTCTACCGAACAGAATACAGATACTAGGTGAGGCAGATATTAAATTGCTTGACAAAAGCCTGAGGTTTTAGGACGAAAGTTTGGTTTTATTCCACCTTGCTGCTTCTACGTGGGTTGGTGGATAAGAATAGACACAAACGTGGTAGAATAACATCAGGCATGTGTCTCTTCAGTATGTTTTTCGTGACCGCAGAGCAGGATTTGTAAACGGAAAATATTCATGAGACAACTGTTTTGAGTAAATATCAAACACACCTTACTATTCATTTGTGTATCAATTTGAGTTACTTCTTAAAAAACTTTTTATAATATTTACATAAATGCATCAGAAACTTCAATAAACTTTTAATTTTAGCCCGAATCATTTATCGGCCGACGCTCAGGTTTCCCGCATCAGCTGTGATATAAAGTTACTTTTAATACATGAATAGTAGATAACAACGCGGCTATAAAACCGAACTATGTTACAGCTGTAATTATCAGAGCTAAATTAATGTTATTAATGTAAATTCGTGTTGAACGCTAGCATGTCTCTTTCTCTGCTGGGTCTTTACCTTTTTGTAGCGTTACGACGCTAAGCTGCACAATGACGTGATTTGGAATGACGCACGAGTATCTAGTCGAGATATTCGCCAATTCAGTTTTTTACAGCAGCCGCTTATTTTCCATAGCGTAGGTGGTAAGTCGGCACTCGGTACCGGTGCCCCAAACGTCATACGACCGTCTCACGCTCGAAACAATGCTGTGTCGACAACGTAAACTTTACACGCGGTATTAACAAAGTTAAGTCTTCATTTATATTCCTCCAGTTTTAAATATTCCGTTGCTTGTTTGATCTTAAAAGCGACCAAAAGATGAAATTAGATAACAATCTCGTATTTTATGTTTTAAATTATCATACATTATTCTACAAGGACGTCATAAGCCCGATGTAAATAAATTCAAAACAAAATATATTAAATAGAATATAAGTATGATACTAAAAAAAATGAAATATTACTTTTATGAAATACAACATGAGACCTATAAAAACTAAACGTGCCTACATTTAGTTTTTATGTCTCACGTTATATAAACATGTGAATATACTAAACGAATTAATATCTAGATTTTTGGTGTAATTTTACATTTGGGCGAAATAGCTGATGATGATTAATATTCGGTAAAATATCCACTCGTACCTAATAAGCTAAGAATTTATGTGAAAAATGTACATGTTTTAAAAACAAAAAATACTTCGAATACGAAAAATAGGTCTCAGTCACTTTATATATAAATCCCTTTTTTATACAATACAATTACTTGTGTTTTTGAGAAAAGAGTGTGCGTTATAAATAGGATTTTTGAATAAAATATAAAGTACCATGAAAATTCGTATATTCAAATGCAGATAAATTGTTTCCGAGAAGTATTATACCTCATTAGATCCTAATGAGTTTTATCTCGGACTACTTTGTAATAAACAAAAAATTATCATTAAAATCGGTACATCCGGGATGAAGATAGTTAACACCTGATATTTTACGAGCGGTAATTAATAAAAACTATTATTAATTTAACAAATTATTTAAATGTACGCGCATTGGAGAACTGGTTATTTTAATTAATCATATTTTGCCTTCAAATAATATTTGCTAACATATCGAAGTTAATCACAATTATTTACTTATGTTATGGAAATTAATGATTCACAATTATTATTATTATAGCTGTCCTAGGCTTGACATGCCTTTAAGGTAGCATGCCAAAGCGATCCCGTGGCGCTCCTCGTTAAGACGGAAAGGGTACCGCTGGTTTTTAGTGGGTATTCCGATGTTCGGGGCGCACTCGGCGCCTTGTACACCGGCGAGCCCCACATACCCCCCCACTGTTCCCGTGGAGGAAACGCGTAACGCATTTTTCCAGCGTTAAAAAAAACGCTTGACATGCTTCGGCATTATTCGCTCGAGTTAATGTTCAGGTTATTATGTTTGTATTTTTCATTCCATATTGCTTGTCGTCGTCGTAAAGGTAGATACTCTTGTTCACGAACATACACAAAAGAAATGTACGAATTGTTAATTCAAAAACCAACTCAGACAACTTAAGCACGGTTAACGAAATTAAAAAAATGTAATACAAATTTTGTTAAATTTGTGACAAGTAGCGCCCTCTCTGGGATGTAGTGTGATATTACGATGGCCAGGTGTAAAATAGTCTCTTCAAAATGAAATAAAGTACTTTTACTTAGTAATAATTTATAACATATTATCATGATAATTAATAATTCATCAACTTATTTATATCTTGTTTTATTCTGCCATCAACAATGGTGATTTTATCAAACATTCGTAATTATTGTTGTAAAATAATTATATTTTTTCTTGTAGCGCCATCTATGGACACATAAAGAAAGCAGTAGCTACATCCTATTACTATAGATGGCGCTACACACATTGTCTTAAAACATTGCAGTAGAATAAATTTCTGTTATATTGCTCGTAACTACTCAATTTGCGTCCTCAGTTAGGTATCTTCATTACGATAAATTCATTTGTAAAATATAAACTAACTTTAACATGGCAATACTAAATAAAAATATGAACAAAACAAGCCTACTACAACTCAATGCGAATTTCAAAGAAAAAAAAAACATAAGAAATATATTCGTGAATTCAACAACAACAGACACGAGAGTGATCCATTGGGGTCTCGTTTATAGAATGTACGAGACCTTGACTGGTAGGGCTTTGCGTAAGCTCGTCTGGGTATATACCATCCACTCATCAAATATTCTACCGCAAAACAGCAGTACTTGGTATTGTTGTGTTCCGGTTTGAAGGGTGTATAATGTTATGTCTAACATCTTATTCCCAAGGTTGGTGGCGCATTGGTGATGTAAGCGATGGTTAAAATTTCTTATAATGCCAATGTCTATGGGCTTCAGTGACCACTTACCATCAGGTGGTCCATATGCTCGTTCGCCTTCCTATTATATCAGGTGGCCCTCGGTATTATTTAGCAAAACAATTGATTTATTATTGTTCCAAGATCCGCAAACATATAGAGAAGACAATTAATCTATGTAAGAAATGTTATGTCAACGTATGAATGGTTTCTTTAATAATAATAATGAACAAGATTGTATATGCGTTGTTACACCTACTGCAATACGTACTCGGCCAACTTTAAAGTAGCCCAGTACGGACAATTTTATATTTAAAGAGTTTCTTCTTAATTCTTATTTATTTTTATTGTCAGTATATAAAACGCCCTCCTGAGATTAAGACTTGAGCATAATAAGCGAGTCATTAAGCAGTTGCAGTACTTGTAGTCGGTGCTTTAAGCTAACCCGCCTTTAAGCCATAGTAACTACAGGTATAAGGAACTTTAGTTATTAAGGTTCGTTGCGCAATGGTGACGTCAGTAATTGTTAATATATATTGCAGTGCCAATATTTACGGGCGTTAGTCACCACTTAACATCAAATAGTCTATTTACCAGCCTGCCTTCTCCATTAAAATAAAAAAGGAATTAAATAATAAATATTTATGAACAAATAGATCTGTTGAACTATTCAATGGCTCCCAGTAAGCCCTTCGAGTTTTGAGTATTTCTTGAAAGGCCCGTACATACATTAGAATTTGTAATTAGGCTTGTTGCCAAAGCCCGTAATTTTAGATGAAGTTTTTAAACTAAAACTAATAATGTATATCTTAAAAAATAAATTAAAAAAATACACACAATTGGCAAGGAATTTATTTAAATTACAGCCCAAACTAAATCAAACACACAGGTATATATATTACACACAAAATCTATTCGTTGTTTTTTGTAGAGTATAAATAAAAAACCTGTACAGAGTTCACTCGCTACTCACACACACACACACACACACACACACACACACACACACACACAAATACACTCGCACGTACACATTACATCTAATATAAATATATTAATAAATTCGTCATATTTGATAGCCGTGGTCTTATACAATATCTCCTCAAGTAAATAGCTTTATACATATTTATCTGATTGTTTACAAAGAGCCTCACCTCAAGCGATGATGGTACGTTTTATTTACACTAAAATATTATCAAATAAAACGCATCAAGAACACAATTGCGTAGCTAAAAACATTTATACATTTTTTTATGTTTTATTTTGAGTGAACCTAATTTCCTTTTTATTTAAATAATTCTCTGTCAAGCTATTTTTAGATTTAAAATTATTTATTTCATTTTGTAATACAGGCGACACACCAACGGTTTTACGCGCTTTCCGAGGTATAGGAGTGTACACACTTCTAACTTACAGACTCCGGGCTGCTACTGAGAATTTTCGACGGAAAAACCCAATAATTTTCTATTGGCCCGACCTGGGATTTGAACCCAGGACCTCCAGCTCTGCGGCTTTATATCTAGTCACTAGACCAACGAGGCAGTCAAAATTAAATAACAAGATTTCATTACGACGTACGTAGTTCAATATATGATATTATATATTTTTTAAATCATCCTTATTCTCATTGCTCTAACTCAGTGAATATTTAAGAACTGGGTCATCTTCGAATCAGCAAAGACGGCATCTTTGGCCTTACAAAAGTTTACATAACATTAGGTACTTTAAGTTACACTTAAATATTAATATAAAATCTCCTCACAAACGCTATGTTTGCGCATTTTAAACTAGTATATTACAACACTGTACAGCGATAGCACTATCGGCAGCGATCATAAGATAATCCGCTCGAGATATCGTAATCATAAATGCTATTTTGGTAGCGCTTTGGTGACAAGGAACGAATAATAATCATAGTCCAACCTCACTTTACGACACTCACATTGTAATGTTTCGACACGAACGCGCAACGAGGTACCTCCTACACCCTTAGTAGATTCGTTAGGGCGGACGATAGTGCTGCGTGGAGGACGCCGCTCCGGAGAGCTCTAGCGCTGGTACCCTGAAACAGGACCGAGTTATAGCGCACCGCAACACACAAATTGTCGTAGACAGCTATTCTGAATGTAAGCCCGTCGTAAAGGTTGAGATAACGTAAGACACGTGCAAATAGACGACGTGCGATATTATACACTAAGGCAGAGCGAGTGTGCAGATATATTTTCAAATTACGAAATAGAAAACCATTTAGGGTCTTTCGCATTACGAAACGAATATAACAGTACTCTTATATTACGCCAAGGGGCGCAGAAAGTGCGCTCTAGATAAAATGTCTTTATTGCCCAACTCTAAATTGCCCAACGATACACTAACTATTCTATGTCTAATGAAACTTACTGTTGCAATAGGTAGTGGGTAAGAAAATAGAAGGACAGTATCTGAAGAGTGCAAGCGGTGTCTAGTTCCGAAGGTGGTAGGTAGGAGGGCGTACTCACGCGAGGTCGGCGTGGTGTCTCGCGGCGGGCAGCAACAGCAGCGGCGCGCCCGCATCCGCGCCCTCCACCGCCGCGTACAGCGGAGGCAGCACCTTGTGCGAGTGTGCCTCCACTGCGCACAACCACACACCGGTTAGGCGGCCGCGCACTATCAGACCCCTAGCGTCACACAGTTCCCCTATGCTCGGTCTTTTTGGTCTCTCGAATCACTCGAGCCGACCTCAACGAAACCGAAGCCCAATAATTTCACTTTTCGGGTTGTGTGATGCTATGAATCTTGCGAACGGTCTGCCCTATATTGCGGCACAAAAGCTTCAAAAAAGGCAGGGTTGAAACGTACCGGAGAGAGCGCCGCTTCGCGCCACTCCTGCGCTGCCCCCTCCTCCGCCCATGCTTTTCGGCTTTCGCTTACGCGTCTGGATTCCATCCTTCTTCATGCTCAGTGGACGGTTAACCTGTCATCATAAACGACACTTAAAGAATCGTCAAAGTGATCGAGGCGCAGACGTCCGTCCGAGAGCCGGTCCTGCCCCCGACAGACGGGGAAACTCCTCGTAATCTGCCGTCATGCGGTCCTATCATCCTTTAAACAAGCGTATCTACTCGTAAGGAGATAATTGATAAAAGATTATTTATCTCATTATGAATATTCGTGGACGCGATGATAATTCTCTATCAGTCGGTAGCCCCGGTCGTTTTATCTCGAGAGATTAGATGAGACCCTGTGTTTTGATTTTTTATACAGGCCCAATATTTGCCGAGGAGTTCCCTGATAACTGAGCTGCAGAGCTGCGATTAGATACCTGCGCTGCTCCGGTGCCATTTAATCAACGCAGCCCGCCGTAATCGATGAACAATCGCGCTCCTACTTATGCGATATGGAACTATCTATTACGATTTTATACCAATTGTAAATACTATAGGTATACTTCCTATATTATCATCTGCGTTCATTCATCAACTGATAGATAATGAGTTGCAAACATCGATCGGCATGTAAGACACAGTATGACTAAGTAACGTACGTTGTGCAGTTTGTAGTAGAGACCGCAGGCGTTGCAGACCGGCTCTCCGTTGTTGTTGCGTCGCCACAGCGTCGTGTTGGACGTGCGGCAGTTCGCGCAAGTCACT
Organism: Nymphalis io; assembly: GCF_905147045.1. NCBI lineage: Eukaryota > Metazoa > Arthropoda > Insecta > Lepidoptera > Nymphalidae > Nymphalis > Nymphalis io. The sequence continues at coordinate 14,721,724 of NC_065889.1, forward strand.
CCTACGCGGCGATTGCCGTTCGTCGGCTGTAGGATAATTCAGTGTAATTTAATACATATCATTATATTAATCTTTGATGCGCACGTAATCATGCTGTGAATCTTACGAGAGCTTGCTGAGGTTTCGCCTTTTGACCCTTGAGAGGTGGTCGATTGACGCCGTTGATACGCGTGTAGAGGCCACACGCGTTGCAAAGATAGTGACCAGTGCCGTCGCGCCGCCACAGCGGAGTTGTCGCCGCCGCGCAATTCACGCACTCCTTTACCTCGCCCATCCCTGCCATACCTAATTAAAAAATACGTTTAATGTAAATGAATCAAATGATTTGAAGTATGAATTTGTGTATAGGTATATGGTTAAAATAACACGCACTGGGATCAAAGCTGTCGTCTATGGGAAGCAGGTTATGGCCGGGCCAAGCCTGCGCAGGCGCCGCGTAGCTCTCGACAAGTAGTCCGCCCTCGTAGCCCGACACCGGCACGTACTCCACGCCACCGCCCTGTCCCAGGTAGTGTTCTCCGCCCACCTTGTATTGCACTGTGTTGCCGTGTGTGTACAATACGTTCACCTTAGATAAACATTACTACATTCAACTTCATATTCCACATAACATACTCTAAGACGCTTAAAACGCTTAAGACATTTAATGACTTATGTTTAAGTCTTACGACGTTGAAGTTTCACGTAATATGTATTATTATTAAAGGAACGATAGTGTTAAAACTTACTTGCTGCGAGTTAGGGCTAGGAGGTGCTTCATAAACGGCCTGTGATTGGGGCACCACAGAGCCGTACACGACGTGGGCGCCTCGAGTGTTAAGTGAGGACGAGGAGAGGGTTGGGTCGCTGCGGTACAGTAGTCCGGGTGGCGAGTCGTCACCTCGCGGCGCCGCCGCCCCCGCTCCGTACAGCGTCAGCAGTTCCTTGCTACTGTTGTACGTGCTGTATCCTGCTGCCGCGTACTGCGGGCTTTGCCCCGCGTATGTGTACCCACTCGCGCTGTGCACGGAGGTTACAGGTTGTAGGCTCGCGTACGTAGTCGGCCGAGGCTCCCCCTCACCGCGCGATTCATACTTTACCTTTTTGAAATAATTATATTTTTGAGAAATTCAAAAATAAATTACAATGTAAACAAAATAAATAATAACCACCTGCTGGTAAGCAACGCCGACCGCCTGTTGATTACTTAACGATGTAGTTTGAATCATTTCTAAGGCGGAAGAGACGGCCACTTGATCGCTGAGAACAGCCGCGTACTGCCTGCCGTCCTGAGCGTTCGCAGCTTCAGAAGCTGCGTAGGCCTGTTGTAGTTGCTCAGCCTTTTCTTTTTGTAGAAATGCTTCATGTGAGTGCTCGTCAGCATCACCATCCTGTGCTACTATGACATGATGAGGTGTGCCGTAACGTAAAGCGAGCCCGCGACCGTACGCCGACCGCGGCGGCGGACCTCGCGCGTATTGTGGCTGTGGCTGGAGTCGTTTGTCCTGAGGTGCCGGCGTAGGAGACTGTAAGGAACGATACGGTTCCTGCTTAAATGCTAAGTATCGAGCAGTTTCCGCTTCAGCCATGCGCAATCTCTCCTCGTCATAATGAGAAGCGGCACCCCGACCGTCTGTATCTTCCAACTTGGGTGCGTACTGTAGTTGCTCGTGTTCTAGCTGTTGTTGTTCAGGGGGCTCATCTTTAACACTTTCGTCGTTCAGGTCTGCGCTGTCAGTGATGTGACCAGCTGTCGTAATAGTCCTAAGAGCCCGTCGCGATGTGATCACTGAGTGTGGTTCTGCGTTCGACTCTGATCCTGATACTGCGACTGCTCCAGACACGCCTTCATTATTATTTCCGCTTACACTTGACTCCCCACCCGCCATGTCCTGTCGCTCTTCATTCTTTACGAGTTGTAACGCTTCATTATTATCTTCATCTCTTTGTTCCTCATTTCTTTGAATCATAGAACTAACATTCTCCATATTGATTCTGCAAAAATGTCAAAATACCGTAAGCTTATCGCGCACTTTTATCACCTTTAATCAAATTAAAATAGTACCTACTCGAAACAGCTTGTATAATATATTTGGTTAAAAGTCATCATGACAAATTTCCTTACGTAGAAATGAAGCAAATAAAAGTAAAGGCTTTGAACCGGAAGAGCGATGACGGCTCGGAAATACAAATAGGGAACAAGTCCACGCGGCGCCGGCGCCGGCTCGCTCGTCCGGCGCGGTCTGGCCGACCGGTGTTTGACTGTTTACTGATCGAGAGTACTTGTTTTGGAAATTCCAAAGAATGTACGTATTTTGTACCTGTTACTGTATAGAATCGATAAATTACCCTGAGGTATATCGTGAAACTATTAATGACTTTAAATATGTTTAATTCTGCTTGTGGATCCAAACGTTACAATGTACACATACATGAACGTTCAAGCGTTGTGTGCTCATCATGAGCAAACATTGGATCCTCCGTAGAAATTTATACCTTTGCTGGTTGCAATACGACAACTTTTGTTTCCTTTAAAAGGTCTACGATCACGAAATACAAATTTAAGCTTCAACGTTACGATCTAGAGTAGGTTTTCGATTGACACGAGGTAAAGTTTCCGGCACTGCAGAGCTCATGGAACTTTATGGCAAGCGTGTTTGCTCAACACGCTGATCCTGCGATAACCACACCGGGCCCTACATCTTTTGATAACGGCCATATTAATAAAATATTTATTGTAGCTCAGAGCGTTCAGAATGCTGTTTGCGACGAAGTCAATGAACCAACTAACGTGTGAAAGTTCACTTTATAAAAATTTTAATTTTACTTATAAATAACTTATAGCAAATCAGATGATGAAGCAAAGTTTTTTAAATGTTATGTTTATTACCATATATTATACTACATATTTATATTTTTAGGATTTTTTTTTAGTTTTAGTTAATACCAAACTTGAAAATATTATGTTCATGAAATGAATGTTGAAATACGACAGACGCAAATTAAATAAAGACGGCCGTTCTTCATTTCTTATGTATTAAATATGAAGCATAATTTTTTAGTATAATTTAGTATTAAATATACTAGACTTTAAATAGAATACTTATAACAATTAATAAAAAAAAGATTAAGAACATTCAGTACATCGTGTAACATAGTCATATAGGTACGCCACCTCTCTATTTTATGACTATTGAACAACAGCAGATATATAAAATAGGTATAAAGAAATCTCTGAAATAAATCATAAATATATTAGTTCACCATTAATACAAAAAGAAAATTGATGAAGTTTCAACGCTAAAATAAAAAAAAATGTTTATGTTGCAGTGAGCCCTGTATGTATGACGATGAAGATGTATGATGCACTTGAAGCATCATACGGTTGAATTTACAATTACGGTACGTATTTTTACTCTTAGAAATATAGGTTTCTGAATATCTGTTTTTTTATTTGGATTATTAATACTCCTCACAATGGAGACATCTTTTTTTTATAGGTAGGCGGACGAGCATATGGGCCACCTGATAATAAGTGGTCACCAACGCCCATAGACATAGGCTTTGTAAGAAATGTTAAATATCGCTTACATCGCCAATGCGCCAGCATTTTTGGGAACTCAGATGTGATGTCTCTTGTGTCTGTAATTACACTGGCTCACTCACCCTTCAAACCGGAACACAACAATACCAAGTACTGCTGTTTTGCGGTAGAATATCTGAAGAATGGGTGGCACAAACCCAGACAAAAACCCTTTATTTGCCTAGTATTTCTTTAAATATAAATTATGTATAAGTTTATGTATCAAAACTTTAAGTGTATATGTAGGGCAGCTGTCCGACACGAATATTATATACCTAGTTATATTTTGTTAAGAAACTTTTACGTTATAAACATCATTTCATTTACTGCTTTTCCTTAATTTTTTTATTATTATTTTCTATCGATTCCAAGTGCAAAATTATATAAACAATTATTCATATTCTAATAAGTTTTATTTAGATTTTTTTTTAATTTTTTTTTATAAATGTTTTAAAAAACGACAGTAATATTTTTTAGATATAGAAGTAAGACCGTTGTGATTCGATATTTGCGTTTGTACGGGTAACGTTGTCGGAGCATTCGGCTTAGAGTGAATCATGATATGACTGTCAATTATTAACGTGTCGTGAAAACTTATTGAAGTCGTATTTGCATCGACTGGTCTACGCCGATCCGTTGACAGTCTCGCAAACAGTGTAATGACAGCATTAGATACTCTATATGTAAAGATGAAGATTGACAAGACTCACCTTAAGTGTTGTTAAAATTTCGCAAGTCCGATTTATTATTAAAAAACTATTTTCGTAAGCGTGAGGAGCATCGCTCCGGCTTCACTATCACTCACGGAATCGTCAAATCGAGTGTTATCTGCGGCGACGCAGCGAGGGCGAGGGACAAGGGGCGGGAGGGGCTTGGACGCGAGGAGGGCCAGCGCGCCTGTGTGCGTTCAAGAGCGGCACACGATTGGTTGGATTGGTTTTCACCATTTTCTGCCCTCGCTTTGTACAGCGGTTACTTTTCAGGGATCCGTGTGGATGTCCGAGAAAAATGCTTTACTTTTAGCTTTACTTTGACTAATTACCACTTTTCATACATTGATTATTGTGGTATTTTTACTTTTAAAATATTTATGTTTCGAGAAGGTAATATTTAGGTATAATTAACAACGTTATTTTTACTGAATTGAAAATCGGTTTGCTAGTTTCAAACTTAATTTTTTTATCTTTTATTTCATAAATACAAGTATATTTTTATTAAACAAATAGTAACAAAATTTGGAGCTAGCGTTATCAGTTGACTAATGTTTACCTCACAGCTACAAACATCGAAAATAGTTCGCCTTGCTAAACATAGCGATTTTTCGAAACATTACCTTTTATACCTTCATACTTTAACATACAAGTACTTATAATATAAAGTTCAGCTTATATCTGGAGCAGATGATTGAAGTTTTCATCAAAATAAGAAGTTCATATAGAGCTCGGCAATTACAACAGCTAATAAGCTTTCCCACATCTGAAAGGTGAATTAAACAGAACATATTGTATTATTTATATTACTTTTATTCTGAAATCTATCAAAGCCTGACGTGTCATATCTTGTGGAATAGCTGTTTTCTCCGCGCAAACTTGTAGGTCGGCAAGTAAGCCGGGCCGATAAGGTAGAGCTATAAGGTGACCCATAGGAATAAAAATATTTGGGCAGAGGTCTGGTTAACACGGCTGTCAAGCATCATTACAATATATATTTATGCAATCAAGATTATATTTGTAATAATTTTATTTCATTCGTTTATTCAAATGTGCAATTTTGATCATCCTAATGGAATATTGTCTTCAAGAGACTTTTAACTATTACAAAAATTTAAAGGTATTATTGCCGCAAGTGGTACCGCGAAAAGCTTTGTTAGCAGAGCGTACAACGATAAGCCAAGAGATCAGGGTCGCACCTGCGACTTTTATACTTTCGATTCAATATATGTGTAGGTATAAAGAGTTTACCTGAGCTACGTAGTTGTCTTAAACAACTGCGTACACACACATACGCTATGCGATGTGTTTGTTGACAATGAATTCTGTTACATTTATTACATGTTCATCTGCAGGAATTGCGCGCAACGCCAATGTTTCCGCACCTGATCTCTTATTGTGCTTTACGAGTAAGAAGACGATTTACGAGACATACATAGACATTTTTTACCTACTATACTAACACCCGAGCCTGTAAGTACACTGGCTCATTTACTCTTTATGTCGGAGCGCAGTGATACAAGCTATTGCTGTTAGGCAGTATAATAATTCATGAGCTTCGTTGCCAACGCCCGCCTGCAAACTTCATAGAGGTTTTGTGTCAGTCGTTCTTGTAAGATATAATAGGAGTACACACCGTTTTATAAATATTTTAAATATTCTAAGTTATCAATTCTGCGGGACACGATCGTCCAACCACTCTCAACTTGGAGCTAAGGAATGTTCAATGTATCTCTTTGTGTCTAAGATGCCTCGATGTGTGCGATCTAGCGTAAAAAGCAACGTAAACTGGTTTTTAGTAATATAAATCAACTTAACACCAGAGAACATCGCAATAGTTATACTTGAAGCATCGTTTGTAATCCTTTTTATGCTCGAACTTATGTCGCTATAATAATTTGGTTTAAAACAATAATTTTTACAATGGCTATGTAACAATAAAATGCTCGATAAGCCGGTAATGCGCTGAGGCGTTATCTTATCAGGGCTTACTTGAGACATCGATCATCGCTCTAATTACTGCCGATAGTCGATGTCGATAGTTCTGTAGGAGCGTCGAAGAGCCGTGCCTGCCGCCTGCTGCCTGCTGCCTGCTGCCTGCTGCCTGTTTTTACTTGTGTTCACAGCCGTAGAGTCCTTTAATATATAGGTACCTATAGTCAATGAACAGCTTGTGAAAAGCCGTCCAGTCGACCTTAATCTTATCCAATGACTGAAACGATCAATTTTATAAACAAAAAACTTCTTAAATCGTCGAAATACCAGTAGGTATGTCATAAATTTTACTACTTTACAAGTATAGGCAGTACAAAAATATTTGTGATATTCGATACAGTTCCAGATACGATCGCACGATATAGATAGAGGAAAAAAATACACGAAAAATAATAATAAATAGGGTATTTGATTACGCGAACTTCTTCGACTGAAAACTATTTTAAATAGTGTTTCGTGCGCAATTAATTGTCATTCCAAAGCATTTAAAGTTAACGTTTGTATACAAATTTCCATTAAAAATATTTGTGATATTCGATTATACATATACGTATGTAATCTGAGTACATAAATGTCACGGATATATCTAATGAGGCGATAGGCAATAAACAATTAAAAATACAATTACAAAATATATTTTTAAAGGAAATATGTTATAAAATAGTACATTTTACGATTTTTTCTTAGTTATATATGTTGTCTTTTGAACAGTAGGTGCTCCCTATTGTCAAATTACAACACACCCAAGAATTGGCGAATCAGTTATATTGGTAGATATATTTACTCGTATACACGAGGAATACAACAGGCAATATAGTTGCCAGCGGTTTGGCATGGTTTGTCACAATAGTTCGATTAAGTAACTCTGCCAATGAACACGCATGTGGTCGCAAATAAACATCAGATATTAATGTACATATTATATACATTCGTGACTGTTTGTATTGATGGAAATTAACAAAGATCTCTTTTAGATTCATTATTTCATTATATCAACAGCGTAGCACAATTTCAGCTATGGAGTTATAAGACAATTTTGTGTGATGATGATGACAATGAAAGGATACTGGCTTTAAATAACACTTCTAGCTGAGTAAAGACTCGTGAGCCTCGCCACGGTGCTCCTCCTATTCCCCCACTTGTCTCGAAGTGGATTTTAGTTGAAGTGGAACGTGTTGTTTAATAGAAATATAAACGTTCTTATTTCTAGTAATACCGACTATAAATAACCATTCAATAGTAGTAACCATACTAGTAAGTGATAATGTTTAATTTACGTAGAGACGTATTTCTACTGAATATATCTGTCTAATTAAAACGACAATTAAAATTAATTAATTTCAAAGCCTTTTCGCTATGTTATTAAAATTATAATACGACTGTAGCCGTACAATTATAGATATAGTTTATTCGATTAAACGTTTATTTGTATGTAGTAAGTTAGCACTCGGACCCATAACCTTTATTTTTTCAAGTAGTCGATTATAGTAGTCACTATTCGTCGACATTCATCGAGGTGAGGTACAGAGGCCACTAATCTAATCAAACTGTGAACATTGTTTCTGTCAAAATTTAGCAACTTTATGAACTTATACCAGATATCAAGTGAAGGCCGTCGAGTGTGACAACTTCATCTGTCGGTACAGATTGATATAAAGTACAAAAAGACTGAAAATTGAACAAATTTTCCATCGCCAGCCGAGTCTCCGGGCGACGTTACGTACGAGCTCACAAGCGCTATTCCGAGCCGTTATCGGCCACTCGACTCGATAGTTGCAGAACTCGACGCTGCCAGCGGCCGCGAGCGCGACATGGCGTCTTCATGATTCACAGATCAGCGCTTATCTCTTGTCATCCTTGTTGTTCCAAGATCGTTCGAAAATAAATTGTTTACAGGTAAACAGTTTTATTGAGTGACGAACTGCGAGAGACACCTTATTATATTTTTTAAGATTTTGTTTATTGTTTTGGTCAATAAAATACAATTAATTTTACTTTTTCATGAAACTTAGAAAACACTATACTTACCAGTTAACGATACAAACTTAAACACCAAATAAATATATACCTGTGATATTGTATATAAAGATGTAATTAAAGGTTTATTTGCATTTATCTTGCGCTAAATAATAGGTCATACGCAAGAAGCGTGTTAGACGAGATGGCAGGTGGGCGGCGCTCACGCTGCTTATCGCCTGTCCGATTGACAGGCTGACAGCCGTCAATATATGGGACCACTTGATAACTGCTCCGGATTTCGAAAGATCACGACGATCGTTTTGAGGTTACTGAAATTTATATACCTAATGCGATATTTAATAGGAAATACATTAAAAAACGTGTAATCTAAAAATCTTGTGTCACATGTGAAGTCTTGAATAATGTATACCAATGTATATTTAATTTGACATATTGGCGATATATATTTACTGCTGCGCCGCGGTGTCCGTAGAATAAAGCAAGGCCGTACCTCTCGATAAAGGAACATTTTCTGTTAACCGCTTGTGCATTACCTTCAGAATTTAGTACCTAAACACATAATACGTACAGATCTATGCTACCCGACTACGCAGGCTTGGTAACTCTTTCGTGCTACAATTTATAAGCTGTTGCAAAGGATTCCATAATTCCAGAAAATGTGTGAGGGAACCCTCACAATCTTGAAACACGTTTGTGTTATAAGTAAACGATAATACAAAACATAAGATGAAGGAGGCGTGAGGTTTTGTATTATCTATTGTAATATTATAAAGTAGTAATTTAGTAGCCGTTTGAAAACAATAAAATTGTTGGAAAAAAATCTCGTTTAGTCTCTTTAGCCGATTGTTGTCAGGTTGAGGTAGATAGCTTACCGTCTGAACCAGTTTGATTTTTAACAATTAGCCGTTATTGGTTTGCCATCCCACAATCAACAGCATTCCAATGGCTGCCAAGTCATTTCTTCGTCAGTTTTACAAAAAGCACTGATTCAAAATGACATGCGCCTGGCTTCTAATAAAAATATTTATATTTACATGGTAGGTATAAACAATATTACTTAATTATGTAAAATCAATATAAAAAACTAAAAAATATTAAAAGCGTTACCAACTATGTAAGCCTATTGTGAATCAATTTTATCGATTCTTATTTCATTAAATCTAGACACGGTAGCGTGTCAAGCCAATCTCAAGCTAACAAAACTGGCGAACAGCACCGTGTGTAATATTACATGAAACATTTGGGGCCACTTTTGACCCCCTCATAACTAAAAAATTAATTTAAATAAACATGTCAAATTTGGCTTATATATTGAAACTTGCGAGATACATATATTCTCTAAATGTCATATATGAATTATAATTAAGTATCTACTAAAACAGTAATGGAAGAGCCCTACGTTCGATGGTAGTATATATCATAATATTGAAAGTGCTATATGTCATAATATTGAACTTGGCTCTCATTTCACATTTATGTTTTTGATGGGATATAATATATATCATAGATTAGAAGACTAGGAGTGGTCCCATGTATATTCAAGGAAGTCCACCATTTACAGTGGAATAAGAATGAAAAATCGTCACTTATTGTGCATTGTGATGTATCTTCGTCGATTGTAAGTTCATTTCGATTAATCAATTTTTAATGTGTAGATTTTTGAGGCTGGTCTCGTGGAAAAAGGTAAACAACTACGTTACTCTAAAGAAGCACTCCCTAGAGCAGCGCGCTCAGAACAACTTGAACACTAGTTCAAAACAAAGACTACAAACGAAATATTCATTTTAATGAAAAAAGGAGAAACTGGATGCAAAATAATTGCCTTTTGTAATATCGAGTAAGTACCTAATATTTTCGAAAGTATACCAGTCTAAAGTATAAATTATAATAATAAATACAATATTTTTTTTGCTCATAGAAAATATTTACAATTAATTTGTTATTGATTTTGATAAGAAATAAAATTGTGTGTCAAATAATTTGACCTTAAGTTATCGGCAGCGGGCGAACGTAGGTAATAAGCGGTAATGTAAGCTGCTTATACTATATAACTAAGAAATTAATGAACCGATTTCAATAAAAAAATCATTCAAGATTTTGGCAAAATCTTTATAGCTTAGTATAATTCAATTGTTATAGTAATATAAATAGTTAATACAAATCATCGCGATCGGTTGTTGTATTAAGAAATGTAACAAAATCTATGAGAAGCCTACCTTGATGACAATCTAACAAATATGGTATTTCCCGATTTTCTGAGAATGCAAAACAGTATGTTTTGCGTAAAAAATATATATATGGGACTATTCGGGGATTGTGTCTACTGATAACTTAAATCATCTACATCAATTCAAATGAACTGGTATCCATAATTTTACAAAATGCCGAAATTCCGACGCGAAATGCGAAAGCGACGTGCTTTACACCCAAAGCGGAGAATCCATAGAACCTCGTATTACCCGTGCAAAAGAATGGAGGTTATTCAAATCACAATTTTTAGTAAAAAGTGAAAAATAGCTCAATGGCGTTTTTTATTAAAACTTTTTTATATATATTGGTGTATTAAAATTTTATCCCATTTACATCCATGATCCACCCATAACCCGCGCTGGAGCTGCGTGGTTTTAAGCTAATAAGTTCCAAATTATTCTTTAACAGCAGAGAAATCCTTTGCCCAGCACTGGGCCACTTGCGGACTATTCCTGTAATACACGTACTGTTGAACGAGACAGTATTTGGTCTACTGGCTATATGTAAGGCCGCAGAGTCGACGGAGGTCCTGAATTAATTGAACCAGGTCGGGCTTATAAAAGTTATTGGGTTTTTCTGTCAATAAATTCTCAGTAGCAGCCCGGAGTCTGGAAGTTGGAAGTGTGTACACAACTCTACGTGCTTTCCTGCACGGGACGTCGTGGTCCTGCGCCTGAACTTTTTCCGGATTCATGACGGATTGCCGTCCCATCGGATTATAAGAGTTAGGGAATAGCGAGTGCACCTGAGTTTGCGCACACACCTGTGCGCTATAATATTTCCTGCGCAGTTGGCTAATCTCTCTTGAGTGAGTAAATCGGTCTGGACGACATTATTATTACACTTACTGTACCATACACGTAGACAGCAATTAAGTTAATAAAGTCAGTACTCAGCGGCATATTGCTTGCAAGCTTGTGATTTAATAGAACGAAGCAATGTTTGCACGTGAGTGCGTGCTTGGCGTTATCACGTGGATCTCTACCCCCCCCCCCCCCTCCACTCCACTGCAAACCAAACGTCATATATTACAGTATATTTTTAAACGATAGACAGTTATTTATATTCACTATTTATTTTTTCATTTTTTAAGGCTTGCTATTTGACCGGATAAGATGCGCAACATGTAATGTTTGCAGTTATTAGTTACTACAGCGTAAAATTTTCATTATTAAAAAAATAAAATACTAACGGTAATTTCCGAGTATCCCACTGGGTCACAACAGAATTAAGAAGATTATAATTATAGCTTACTACTATTGTTAGTAGGTATTTATGAATGAACTTCGCAGATGCGGGTACAGCGTGGTAGCAAATGTCTAATGATGAAGCTTGACATTCTACGTGTTTCTTAAGTTACCTCGAGCTCTTAACTCGTGTTTTTAATGTTTAGATCTCACGAAGAATTTTAAAAGGAGTGTAAATCAGGCTGAGTCATTATAAAAAAAATAAGCATATAAACAAGCTGTTATCATCGCAACAGCGGTGACGGTAGGTACCTATAGACTCGGTAGGTACAAGTACCTTCGGACGTATCTAGCGACAACATCGCATTAATTACATTCGCTTTATGTTATCAGCACACACACAGACACACACTATTATATTTATTTTCATAGTGATAATCTTATAGCAAGTTATTTCATATAAAAATGCAACTAACTACGGATAGACCAGCCTTTGAGGAGTAAGTCTCCGATGTTCATTCGCCGTCTGCTCATTGATGCACACGCACGGCATTCAGACTTCTCAGGAGACTTGGGTTAAAGAGAAGTTGAAAAGAGCATTTGTCAATACACATTATTTGTTTATGCCGTTCACTTTATACTCACAATATCAAGTGTTATAAAAACAATATTATTATTAGTATTTTCCTAGCACGTTGAAATATATTTTTTAAATATTTCAATATTCGGAGGATTCATTATTATGAATATGTGTGTGATGATACTAAGTTAGTACTTGATAGATGTTTTATAAATTATACTTGATTTATGATATTTATAGCCTGTTTTGACAAATGTATATCATATTATGTATTAAATGAGAATACAGCAATCACTATGACAGAATATCAGAAATGTGCATGAAAGTTTTCCCAGATATGTTCTACGAATCTGTGGTGTAAAGTGGTGGTAACAGTTGGTCTAGTAGCGTGCAGAGTGCAACGACCCCGAGCCGCGTGGTGCGCTCGTATCATGTACTCCTTAGATATGCAAAACGTTATCTCGTTTATCTTAACTAGGTGTTAATGTGAGATTGCCTATCTTAGAGTTTTGATAATCGTATCTAACAGATACAGTATCTAGCCGAACAGCTGATGAGCAGCGCGCACTGCCACGGGCTCGCTATCGGTGCTTATGTTTACTGTGGCTCTCTGAATCCGATATGTCCTGAGTCATTTTTGTACCAGGAAGGATTCCGAACGAGAATGCCCGTAATGAGTACGACGCGATAAGACTGTACGACGCGCCTAGACATCGGAATGTTCAACTCGGCGTCACCTAGCGGAGGACGCGCGAGTGCGTACGCCGGTGTCGGGGTCGGTGCTGTGAGGGAACCGAGCACGCTGGGTGTGTTCGCGAGTGACGTGATAAGACGAGCAAACAGCGCCGACGAGCTCTACTCAAATATTTGTAGGCATCGCCGTCGAGTACACTCCCCTCGGCTCCCGCCCCCGCTAACCCTCTCCCCTAGCTGAAAGTGCTCATGATATTAAGCCGTATCTACGGTAGCTGAGATATCGCGATACCATCCCCGATACTGACTAATTATCAGATAGAAGGCCCAGAGATTTGATTACGAGAGCGCGTATCTTCGCCGCCGGCTCATTACTAGTGATACATCGCGTAGACGTAGACTCTTGGGACTGTAGTTTTCGAAGTGGTGTGGCTGCAATGCAGCACAGTGCAATACAGTGCGATACAGTGCAGTACGTTCGTCGGCGCCGTTGCGACGATCGTAATCCTACCGGCGATCTGATAGGCGCTCGATACGTCCAAGGATTATTGATGGGCGCCGATCGACCTCAACACGATCTTATCAGTTGTTATTTCGTCGAATATTTTCCGTGAAAAGCTAATAAAGCGCGGGCGGGTGTGGTGCGGGCGGTGGTTTGACGTTATGGATGCGATAAGCGGCCATATTGTTTCAGTGAAGCCCCCCCCCCTCCGTCACCCCTCGCTTCCCGTCACCTCTGAATCACGTACACAAGCCGTGCTAGATTACTCACAGGTACTTTTCTAACGGCTAGCATAAATTTCCCACTAAAATTAATGCGTTTATTTTCGTGAAATATGATTCAATTAAAAGACAATTTTTTTTTATTATATATTACATAATTATTTACAATAAAGCCTTAAATATGTACAAATATAAATTTAAAAAAATTAATAATAATAATAATATATTTATTTATTTTCTTCACAAACAGCTTACAAAGTAAAATGTAACATTTACATAACAGCTAATTAATGTGAAGACTGGTACTTGCAATAGATAAACTGTTCTACAAGACACCAGGCCTCCACTCCCGTTTATATGAACAAAAAATAAAAATAAATGTATAAGCTGGGATGTAAGAAATAATACAAAATATAAAATAAAGTAAATAAGACGTCCATGCTTATGTTAGCGTTGGTACGTGTGTGTGTGTGTGTGTGTGTGTGTGTGTGTGTGTGTGTGTGTGTGTGTTTGTGTGTGTGTGTATGTGTGTTGCATTTAATTCAATTTTAAAGGTGTAAATGAACTGTTTACATTTGTGTCATTTAAATGCAAAAGGTACTTAAAGATGAATTGCTTTTATTGTCTGTTTGTGTATTTCCTAATGTTAAGCTTGGCATGCAATATGTTAAATATTCTAGGAGCTAGGTAATTATAGGATCTTTGGGCAAATCTTGTCCTAAAAAATGGAACAGGACATTTATTTAATCTTTTATCATTAATCTGTGTTATTAAACCTTCACTGCTATGGAATCTGCGCGTTATTTGGTATATGAATAGCTTACGGACATTCAATACTTGAGTTGTATCATACAATAATGTGGTTGGGTGGCGAATTGGAAGTGCCAAAAGTACCTTTAATACTGCTCTCTGAGCTCTTTCTAGTCTGGTTAAATGCACTTGTGCAACACCTCCCCAAGCACATATGCAATAACTTAATAGTGATTCTCCCAGTGCTTTGTATGTTCTAATAAGTAAGGTAAAATTAGCTACTGTGCGTAGGTTTCTAAAGACAAAAATTAGTTTTCTTATACGACTACAGATAAGAGATATATGAGAATCCCATTTTAAATGTTCATCAATCATGATACCAAGATATTTGATGGTTTTAACGCGGCTTAAAGAGGGGCAGTTGCAATTAGGTGGAGTGTCAGGGTGAAGATTACAAGGAAATGTGTGTATATTCAATGTATATCCATGGAGTCTAGAAAATTTGCTAGGTTTAGAAAACTTGGTGATCTATACAAACAAATGATTGATATTTTATCTTCCATATTAACTACAAGGCAGTTACAGTCAATTAAAGTTTCCGGTTCATAAACACTACATTTTATTGAATCCCTAACATATACTACTACTCCATCGTTTTTATTATAGCTTTTTTTTGTGTAGAACATAGTATAGCTGTCAATTGTTGGTGCCATGTAATTAATGTTTGTCCAACATTCACTTAAAACAAACACATCGACCTGTATATCAAGATACGATGAGAATACTAAGAAACGGTCTAGATTTTTATTTATACTACGGATATTCTGACTCAGTACGCATAGTGTTTTAGTGTTAAATCTAGAATACCTATTTAATACCTGCGAGCATTTGCTAGGGTCCTGTAATTGATCACATTTTATAATATCAGTATCATCTATAACTTCTGTAAATATTTTATTTGTAGTAGCCATAAGTAAGTTTTAATGTTATAGAATATTTTAGGTGAGCTAATTAGTCTTAAATTAGTGAAACGTGCAGTGTTTACTAGAAGTATAGTATTTTTAATGCCATTTTTTAATTTGCTATAAATAATTATTGACTGAGACCAAGTGTAATATACTGTGTAGTCCATTAGTTTTACAAATATAGTTACTATTATTTCGATATGGTTTGCGCTTGTTATATGGTAGTGTATGGATGTGTCTTGTGTGTGTTTATTTTGCGATGAGTGTATTCTGAACGTGTGTAGTATGTAGAATAAGAGAGAGAATATTTGAGTTAGATTATCAATACTTAATACTATAAAATTTAATATATTGCATTCAAAATACGGAGCACACTTTTTAAATGTTGTTAGTATTAACAATGTATTTAGTAATAAATATAAAATAGTATACTTAATGACTAGTCATTGTCTCTTCGAACTTATATTTGGAAGATCATTTTCATCAGCTATTTTCAGAGCTCTGGCGCCTTCTTTTTCCCTCAGATACACAGTACCGTTAGATGTCCAGCAAAACTTATAGTTATTTTCATTTGCGAAGTCGCGTGCCATACGGAATATTCTTTTTGTTTTAAAGGTAAGTGACTCGGAGATGAAGATACGTCTATCTGGTCCGTTTATTTGTAGGTGTTTGGTGCTAAGTTTATCGGAGGGATGTTGGCCGTTATATATTTTAAATCCATTGAGTAACTTTTATAATTACCATACAAATTAATTACCATACAAATCGTGACCGCGTGGAATGGTGGCAAGAAGCATTCTTTCTGCTAGCATAGCAGCATTTCCCCTTTAAATTGCAATTCCGATTCTTTGGGCGAAGAACGAACCAGCCCTCCTATCACCAGTAGAGGCAGTAAGACGGGGTATAGTATTTTTGATAAAAGTTTTTGCACTATTACTCCAAGGTTCAAGCATTTCAATTGCAAACGGAACAAAAATATAATTTGGAATAAGAGACGAAAAAAAAACTGAATACTTAATTTAAAACATATGCTCACGTCACTTGCAAACTTATTAATAAATTAATAAATTTGGAATAAATGTTTCATATACATTACTCTTTAATGTTGCGACGATGTAAAGTGCCGACGGTAAAAATGTTGGTGACAATAAATAACTAGAACTAAAAAAGTAACAGTCTGTGTATGTCCCACTGCTGGGCTAAGGCCTTTTTTTGTAGTATAGGTTGGCGGACAAGCACATTTGCCACCCGATGGTAAGTGGCCACTAACGCCCAAAAACATTGGCATTGTAAGAAATGTTAACCATCTATACGTCCCTTGTGCCTGTAATTACACTGCCTCACTCACCTTACACTGCTGTTTTGCGATAGAATATCTGATGAGTGGGTGGTATCTACGCAGACGAGCTTGCACAAAGCCCTACCACCAGTAAAGAATCCTCTCCTTTTTTGAGGACAAGATTTGGAGCTTATTCTACCACGCTGCTCCAATGCAGGTTGGTGGAATACACAAGTGACAGAATTTCAGTGAAAGTAGACACTTGCAGGTTTCCTCACGATGTCTTCCTTCACCTTCAAGCGACTGCGACGAGATGAATTATAAACACAAATTAAATCTTATTCGAAAGATATCATAAATCAAAGAAAAGAAAACCTTTATAAACCTTGCCTTATTTCTTTTAAATAAATTAAAAAAACGTTTGCTGTGAATGTAATTAATGTTTCATATTAATCCATCTATCAGATGATCTTCACGACATCGATTTGGGCGAGATTAGGATTGCTCTCGGGCAACTTGGAAACAACAAGGCTCCAGGAGATGACGGAATTACCTCAGAGCTTCTCAAAGCAGGAGGCACACCAGTTCTGAGAGAGCTGGCTAACATCTTTAATTTTTTTTTTTTTTTTTTTTTTTTTTATAGTAAAGGAAGGCGGACGAGCATATGGGCCACCTGATGGTAAGTGGTCACCAACGCTCTTAGACATTGGCATTGTAAGAAATGTCAACCATCGCTTACATATCCAATGCGCCACCAACCTTGGGAACTAAGATTTTATGTCCCTTGTGCCTGTAATTACACTGGCTCACTCACCCTTCAAACCGGAACACAACAATATCAAGTATTGCTGTTTTGCGGTAGAATATCTGATGAGTGGGTGGTACCTACCCAGACGAGCTTGCACAAAGCCCTACCACCAGTAAATTAATTCCGTCCTCCACAATGGTATAACACCGAAGACATGGAGCAGAAGTGTGGTGGTGCTGTTTTTCAAGAAGGGCGATAAAGCTCTTCTGAAAAACTACCGCCCCATTTCACTTTTAAGCCATGTTTACAAATTGTTTTCGAGGGTAATCACGAATCGTCTTGCCCGAAAATTCGATGACCTCCAACCCGTGGAACAGGCTGGGTTTCGAAAAGGCTTCAGTACCGTAGACCACATACACACACTAAGGCAAATAATACAGAAGACCGAGGAATATAATCAGCCTCTATGCCTAGCGTTTGTGGACTACGAAAAAGCCTTCGATACCATCGAGACCTGGGCTGTTCTGGAATCCATGCAGAGATGCCTAATTGACTGTCGGTATGTCCAGGTGGTGAAGTGTTTGTACGAAGCCGCAACCATGACCGTCCAAGTACAAGATCAGAGCACAAGACCAATCCAATTGCATCGCGGGGTAAGACAGGGAGATGTAATATCACCGAAACTCTTTACCAATGCATTGGAGGACGTCTTCAAGACGCTCAATTGGAACGGACGCGGCATTAATATAAATGGCCAACACATTACACATCTGCGATTTGCCGACGACATTGTCATCATGGCGGAGGCTCTGCAGGATTTGGAAGAGATGCTAAACAGCCTGAGCGATTCTTCAAGACAAGTAGGTCTCGGGATGAACATTGAAAAGACCAAAATTATGGCAAACCGTCATGTATCCCCGAGACCAGTGGTCGTAAATGGCTCTCCACTTGAAGTTGTGCAGGAATATATCTACCTGGGCCAAACTATACAACTTGGCCGGCACAACTTTGAGAAGGAGGCTAAAAGAAGAATACGTTTGCCCTGGGCGGCATTCGGGAGGTTACGTCATATTTTTGAATCGTCGATCCCACAGTCGCTTAAGACCAGGGTCTTCAATCAGTGCGTCCTACCTGTAATGACTTACGGTGCCGAAACGTGGACACTTACCGTAGGACTGGTCCACAAATTTAGGGTCGCTCAGCGAGCAATGGAACGTGCGATGCTTGGGGTTTCTCTGGCAGATAGAATCCGAAATGAGGACATTCGCCAGAGAACTAAAGTCACCGACATCGCGCTTAGAATTAGCTCGCTGAAGTGGAAGTGGGCTGGTCATGTCTCCAGGCGCATTGATGGCCGATGGAGCCGACACTTGTTGGAGTGGAGACCACGCTTAGGCATGACTGGTGGTAGAGCTTTGTGCAAGCTCGTCTGGGTAGGTACCACCCACTCATCAGATATTCTACCGCAAAACTGCAGTACTTGGTATTGTTGTGTTCCGGTTTGAACGGTGAGTGAGCCAGTGTAATTACAGGCACAAGGGACATAACATCTTAGTTCCCAAGGTTGGTGGCGCATTGGTGATGTAAGCGATGGTTAACATTTCTTACAATGCCAATGTCTAAGGGCGTTTGGTGACCACAATAAAAAAAAAAAATAAAAAAAAAAAAACGTAATGTAGGACGCCCTGTGACAAGATGGGCCGACGATTTAAAAAAGGTGGCAGGTTCGGGATGGATACGGACTGCCCAAGATCAGGATGGTTGGCGTTCTATGGGGGAGGCTTTCGTCCAGCAGTGGACGGCAAAAGGCTGAAAAAAAAAATTTAGCATATTGTAACAGGAAATACTGTTACAGACCATTTTATTTAGATGTTTACAAGTCTTTATTAATTTCCTGGACCTTTAGCCAGGCCCTGATCCCGTCCTGATCAATAAATATTACCAATACTTACTGTATAAAATATTCGCTTCAAATAACAATCTTGATAGCCTTACAATGGTAGGGTACGTCTAGTTGGTAGGGCTTTGTGCAAGCCCATCTGGGTAGGTACCATTTGCTCAGCAGATATTCTAATGATAAGCAGCAATACTTTGTATTGTTGCGTTTTGATTCGAAGGATGAGTGAGTCAGTGTAACTACAGGCATAAGAGACATAACATCTTCGTTCCCAAGGTTGGTGGCGCATTGGCGACGGAAGGAATGGTTGATATTTCTTACATCGCCAATGTCTATGGGCGGTGGCTACCACTAAACATGTGGCCCATATGCCCGTCCGCCAACCTATAAGATAAAATATAAAAATTGTAATTAATTGTAAGCTTATCTAGGTATATAAATTATTATTATATGACGCAAAATAGAGATCAGCTAAGTATCTTTTCACGTCACACGACCGCGGTATTGTGCTTCGTATCTGAATAAGTTGCGACACAATCATTTTAATATTCAAGCGTGCGACTAACAAATTCAGATTGTCATGTCATGTCTTGTCGGGTCTGCAGTGGTATGCGGCAAGGGGTTTTTATTGCAAATCAGATACACAGAAAACGGAAATATAAAGAAAATAATGAAGTAAGTATAAGTATATTATATAATAACGAAAATATGTAGACATACATACATATATAACATAGATACACAATAACTTTCTTTCTTAACTATATTGGGAGTTAGTGAGTATAGAACAACTTCGCTGAAAGAGTATTTGGTTCATGTATACCTAAAACTAATGTTACATGTCACACTGCTTACTTACTACAATCTAACTGCAGTGAAGATTATGATTACGTTGTAGCTCTGAGTATTTTGTAGGTTAAGGTATGACAAGTCTTACAAAAATCCTTATATAAGTGGCTCCTATAGATATACCTAAATATCACTATTTTAATTTTTTTACACTTTGAATAAGAATCTTTTTATAATAAATTCGTATTTGTGATACTTAAAATATAAATGCAAAGACAACACAACTGAACCACTGAACTGATTTTAATGAAATTGGTATGAAGCAAGTATGAACCCTAAGGAAAGACATGACTAATTTTATTATATTTTAAATGACTCATTTCTATATATTAGTTACATTGTACAATAAACAAAGACAAAACAGTTCGATACTATGTTACAGCTCTTAAAGTTAACAAATAACTATTGACAATATATTTTGTTTTTGGCTAAAATAAAGACGTTAAAATAAATAAATATTTTTGAGGAAATAGAAAAATAAAAAGAAGGGCTTTATAGTTTTTAATATATTTTATAATAAACTATCAACTACGGTCGTCGACGTTTGTTTGTCTCGGTACAATTAATACCTAAACATACCGATCTCACTTGTGTACCTACCTACCTACCGATTCAATGGCCATTTTACATTTTATTATTGTTGTTAAATGGCGAGTCCACAATTCTCGTTAGAGCCTACTGTAACAATGTATGTTAATGTTCGTAGTGTAAAGTGTGTGTGTTCGAGGCCGACGTCTGGATTGTGTCATCATCAATATAAAGGTAAATGAAACAATATCTTAATTAATAATTCGCTTTATTCAAAGTGTACTTTCATTGCTTATATTATATTTACATGAAATGTAATTGCTGACCGCAAGCAGCGCATCGCTGTCGCGGGACTATCGTACATAAATAATAATAAACATCACGCTATGTGTATCTTTGTATCTATATCTATATACCATGCGAGGCGCCCGGAACAGTTCCGGTCGCCTCCGGTGAGCAACAAGATTACTAAATTCATTTTAATTCGTAAATTTTATTAGTCAGTATAAAAATATTTATTATAATTTTGTGACTAAAAATAACAGTAGGTAATTGGAGATTTTCATGTCTCATAAAAGTAATATTATATTAATCTATTTATATATTTAGATATATTTGTTATGTACAAAAGTTGTAGCATCGGCTTCGCAACATTACGAACTTGTAGTTAAACAACGAAGCGATTTTCTTACGTTACTTAAAATATTTCTTGTAATGTTTAAGATATTATGCCAATTGTTGAAAAGCAGAAGTATAGCAAGAAGTTCGCCTGCCGTCGTGGTCTTTATTGCCATCAATATTCGCCGGTACTCTAATAACTATATATTAAAAATAATAAAACTGAACGCACTCGCACTTCTGAAGGTACCGGCAAGCGATTGGAATGAAGCAAGCCCGTACAGGACCGCCGAGTGATTACTGCCGACTCTTATCAAATCTCGGGATGTAACAACTTGTGGTTGTCAAGACAGATATATCGGAGGCGAGTTGGCGATGAGATGACGAGGTGACGCGAGATGCTTCGAACGCTATTTGCTGCTTATTTTCTTATAGCCTCATAGACGCATATCTTAATATAAAGTCTTATTACATTTATAAATTCGTGGAATGCTTTCTGAAGTCATGGAGTTAAATAAAAAATATAATAAAATTAACACACAATAATATCGAACATAATGTAGATTTTGTTTCGCACGAGCGGCCTCAGCGGTGCCCTTTAACAACTTGTATAACATTACATGAAGTAACTATCGCGATATATCTATTTAGGAATGCAACACTTTAGGAATGCCTAAGCACAGTCTTATAGTATTTAAACATAGGTATAATAATTATTTGGTAACAGAACACGCCGTCTGCGCGCGGCGACGGCGGAGAGCTCGTCGCAGGGACTCGTGGAGTTTCATTATCTGCGTACTTATTATAAAGGTATATTAAATATTTCAGAGAGATTCTAATAAACATCCGTTTAGGTCTAGTAATGTTCTATGTGAGCAGTGACACATTCCGAACGGTTTGTTCCTATCTTAACTCCCGAGTTGGATCGTCATCCACATCCGTGTCACTTATCTCGAACGTTAGACTTAGTTAGTACTGGTCTATATTAAAAAGTCATTGTAAATATTTAAATAATTTTCTATAAATGCTCGTACTCATAGACTCCTCTCTAACATATATATTTTAATATATAAAATTCTATCATAAAACTACTCAAATTCGGATAGAGCACGGATCTCGGCTTCGGCCCGAGCCCGGCCTCCGGGTCGCGCGTCCGGCCGCGCGCGCTCTATTTGGTCAACTAGCGAAGACTCCTCGGCTCACGTCCGCTACTCTACGATTAACTAAGCTTAAACGACTGAGATTCTTATTATTATTTCGCTCGCGACGGCCGGTCGCGGGGCTGAGATTATTATGAGAGACGCGTACGGCGCTCAGCTGCCCAGCGACACGACGGTCGGGCGTTCGAGGCGCTCCTGCGGCTCCGCGCGCCGGTACTCCGTCTCGTCGTAGAAGGACTGCCCGTGGTGCGCGTGGTGTGCCTGGTGCGGGTGGTGCACCTGGTGCGCGTGCTGGTGCGCGTGCGCGGGCGGCGGCTCCTCCAGCTTGACGGCGGCTGCGTGTTGCTGCACGTAGAAGCCGAGCGTCAGCGGGGAGCGCGTGCCGCCCGAGCCCGCGCCGCCATTCGCGCCGCCCTCTACTGCGGGGAGTGGTCGTGTTAGACTGCTGGCTGTCTGCGCTCACCACTAGCGACAGTAATCAGCGCACCGACGGTGAATGGTACTTACGTAGATTCTCGATTTTAACAGCGGGTCCGGCTGAGTGCGTGTTGTGCGCCGAGTGCGCCGCGTGCGCCGCGTTCACTAAACTTTTACTCAAACTTCTCTCCGCCTTCATACTGTTCTTAGGTTTTCGCTTCCTCGTCTGAAATTTAAAATTTTGCATAAATTACTATATTGCAATAGTTACTAGTCGTTGATCGCTGGTAATTGAGATTGAATATATACCTGTATGGAGTCTTTCTTCATAGCGAGCGGACGGTTGATGTTGTGAAGCTTGTAGTACAGGCCGCAGGCGTTGCAAACGGTCTCGCCGTGCGCATTGCGTCGCCACAGCGAGGTGGTGGTCGTGTGACAGTTGCTGCAAGACATACCCGGCCGCTTCGTGCCCATCTGCGCACCAAAACTAAACTTACAACCGCGTTGACGCGATGTTTCAATCCAATGTGTTAACTATACAGTAGAGTTGAACCATCATTAAATGAACAATTATATTATATGTAATTAAATTTTAAGAAATAGAGATCAAATTCGAAGGAATCTAGCATGCTCCATATATATTTTTTCTGAATTGAATATATTTTTAATTTTCACATTATTTGTAAATTGGATTAAAACGAAGTAACTTTTAAGAGTAAGCAGTTTAATAAATCGACACATCCGATTTCCTGGGAGGTTTGCATAGAAATTTTGATTACGAGGTTTTATTTTTATATTTTGCAAAACTCCCAGATTGATCAAATGTAATCTACATGTACACTACTACAGGTTAATATCAGTTGAGGATGATGAGATAGCATACAAGCAATGTGTGTTAGTAGGCGAAAATATTATTTGTTTTGTGTTAGAAGCGAAATGAAGATGAAAGATGTAGGTATAGATGTAGGTGTTTATTACGGATGTTTCAGGACTTGGAGGAGCAGGCATTTTTGAACGGGATCAGTTTAAAATCGGGAAACTATTCGTGGGTAGTGAATATTAATCACAAAGAAGTCGTCCAACTAGGAAACGGGTCGAAAGATATTCGCAGGAGGGTTTCTGGTTGGATGGGGTTGGGGCGAACGTACCCCTTTCTTCTGTTTGTAGTCGGGGGGAGTGGAGACGGCGAGCGCGGGCGTACAGAGTTGGCCGGAAGCGGGCAAGGCGTGCGTCCCGATGCCGTTAAACAGGAAGCCTTTGTAGAAATCCGCGCCCGGCGGGGCCCCCTCCGCGGCCACTGCAACCAACAGTCAAGCGTCATTGTCACTGACACGCTCGCGGCTCGCGACGCCTGGGTCGGGGGACGCTCGGGCGCGGATTCCTCGCGGGCGAGACCGGGGCGAGGGCGAGAGGCGAGAGGGGCGGGGGGTTAGTCGAGCGGAGGGCGTGGCTGCGTACGTCGGGAGCGGGCGCCAGCGCGTGCGCCGCGTGCCGCTGACGTACCAGCCGCCGCGGCTGCTTGAGCGGTCGGTTCATGCCGTTCATCTTGTTGTACAGGCCGCACGCGTTGCACAGGTAGTGGCCGGTGCCGTCGCGCCGCCACAGCGGCGTGTGGATGGCCCCGCAGTTCACGCACTCGCGACCCTCCGTGAAAAACTCCGCCATATCGACTGCGCATGCGCAACACACCATTAGCTCACACCTGCCTCGCCCTGCTCGCGCACCCGACAGAGCCGTCCGAGCGTCCCACTTACACTTAGTATAATATAGTTTTTTCGCGCAAAGTTTTACGATACGGAAATATTTTGAGCATAACATTAATCGTGCATATAAAACATAAATAACTTATTGTATGGATATTACTTAGGTAGAGTACGTTTGTGTGATTAATGGACCTATAAAAGAAAGGATTTTAAAATAATTACCCGTCTTTCTATTTCTCATGAGCTTTGCATTATAAAAATTGATGATTATTGTAAACAGAAATTCGAAATGGAAACGATTTTTACATCTGTGATTGTCTTTTGTAAGGGGCGGTGAACAATTAAAAAGTATCGGCCTGAGTGGAAGGCTTCTTTGTTGAATAAAGATTTTAACGCGAGAAGATAGAAAGTCGAGACCAGCATCACGGCATCGAATTGTATTAATTCATTTTGAATGTAAATGTTATGATTACGGCTTACTATAGATCGAGTCTGACAATGGTAATTGTTTTCGCGATCAGCAATTTCCGGGCAGAGCGTCGAACTCCGTAACCTTGGCAATGGCCGGTGAGTCAAACACGAAGCGCTGAGTCGGCGGGCTATACCTTTGCTGCGCAGGCGCAAGGCCGCGCGTGCTTCGCGACTCGCTCGTGACTTAATTCATGCCATTGTGCTGCTGGGTCACTCGCACACGCCGTTCGCTCTACTCAGAAACGCATTACATACGAGAATGCGCCATAGTCTCATGTTCCACGACATTATTGCCACCTAGGCAATCACTAGCTCACTGGTCGTTACTTATTGCTTTTAGGAACACATTGAAACACTGTTAGAGGAATGCTAAATATTTTTTCCATAAAGTGCAGTGAAGTACAAACATACATACATACAAACTTCTGCCTGTGGAAAAAGAAAAATATGTTGACCCAGAATAGAGATACCGCTCCTACTATACTTACATTCTGTTTATAAATACATACCTACAACTAAAATGTTGTAAGGGCTTGGTTGTATTATAATATGTAATGTCTCTCATGACATGACCTTTTCTATACAAATAAATAAAATTGAAGTGTCTGTCTCTAATTTCAAAACAACCGCCCCTTTTTTCAGTTAATTTAACAATTTGCGAGTTGTCAATACCAAAACAATATATTTTTTCAATTTAGACTAGGTAGGGCCCACCTGATAATTTAAATATTTTATTAATGATTAAAATCACAAACTGAATTCGACGCTGGCGCAGTCTAGGTTTCGCCAATTAAAAATATTTCGCAAAGATACCGATATACTTTGTCTCGATATTATATATACGTATGTTCGTAATTAATTACATATCGTCACGTTTTTTATTCTAAACTTAACAGTGTTAAAATGTTGTTGTGGTCATTTGTAACGATACCATTGAACGAACTAAAATCATGAAGTGTCGGATTACCCGAAATCAGAGATGAGATCGTATCGCCGCGAGAGGGCCATGTGCCCAGCTGGCGGCCGATATGTCCTTCGTTACATTGGGATTCGGAAAGTTTATCAAATTTCCTACCACTTTTCATTGCTAAGCATATTTTTGTAATCGAAGTACCTACTTTACTATCTATATGTTACTTGCATGTTCCATTGCATGCGCCAACAAGTGTTAAAGACACATTTTTGACGTATGACTGACGATTCGTAACAATTATGTTGTGATTATTAATATTCATTAATGCGATTGTTTTAAGCAGTTCAGATTGTCTTTGAGCGAAACGTGACTGCGAAATGTGTCACTGCCGATGTCTAACAAGAGCTTGAAATTTAAATGTTCAGTGACGTCACCGGGTAAGCTCGTCCTAATGGTGTTAATTGTGTCCTAACGGCCAGAGACGCATCAGCTTTCTCTGCTGAGATAAGCACGGGCCTCTGCGCTGACGCAGCGTGAACTGGCTGCCTAAATAATAGGTAGCTAATACTGCGCTTTTAAAACTTACTAAAATGACAAACAAACAAAAGACGATACTACATTTCGATAGCAGGCCGTGCAGCATAGCATGTATGTTTTTTTCGTTTGTCATTTTGGCCATATTCAGTGACAGCCTGTGAATGTCCCACTGCTTGGCTAAGGCCTCCTCTCGTTTTTTGAGAAGGTTTCTTCCCTTAACCTCAAGCCTACTCCTAGAAACTTTGGCTATATTATAACCATAAAAAATAATTAATTTACATACCTATAAGGGTGTGTAGGTACAACAATAGTCAAGAAATATTAAACTTCCAGGAAGCTAAACAATTGTCAAACAGTTATTTTAATAGGAATTTAAATTAAAACTGTAATTATTTTTAAATCTGACTAAAATGTATTTGTAGCTGAGCTCAAAAAAGTGTCTTTCATTTTAACATTTGGTCATTTTTTTATAATATATAAGAAACGGCAACGGGACAGGCACAAGCCTAGTGTTTGACAACATTGTTTTTTTGTATCACATTGCGGGGAGTCAGGGGTGGCGAGCGGGGGGCGGACGGGTCGCCAGACGTCGCGGTGTTTGCGCGAGGCACGTGCCTTATCCGACGCCGTATATGGAATGCGATTTTAATGCGCTTAAAAGGGAACGAGTTTATTTTGAAAGAGGACATCGTTTTTTGTCGGGACCTAGGCAAACAGCGCGGCCGAGACGTCGAGACTTTATATTGAACCGCATCTACACTATTGTAATATCTATCAGTTTACACTTAGACACACTCAAATACCTATGGCGAACAATACTCGAGAGTATCCACCAGCGACTACCAACTTACCGGCTAAATTATAATATTAAGCGACGAACATTTAGGTGATACATTTCCAAAAAAAGAAATCTGTAAAAACGAATATAGTGTTAATTTATTAGTTTTACAGTTCAGTCGCAAAAACTCAAATGTTTATTAAAGCACTTAACTGCTGGAGTAACCTTTCAAAGAAAAGCTATTAATTATTTAATGGGCTACAAAACTGAAACTAAACGCGCCGTTTCTCGAGGACGGACGAAGGTTCAAGTGGTTGCGACGAAAAAACTCACCCTCAGATAATGGTGATGTCATTATCACATCGCATCACATCATTTTAGACAACGGGCTCGCGCTTATCGCCTCTGTCTTACGGAGATGACTTGTCATAAAGCTGTTATTTTTTATAGAAGGCGGGTATTAATAATAAGTTTTGACAGCGGGCTATCGCGTGACCTCAACAAAAAAAAATACACGCACACGTCCGCACACCGCATACCTAGTTGACGCACACACTCGCGTGTACATGAGTGGATCGCGTTATCGATGTGCATCCTTTACAAAACATCATAGATTTTAAGAGCCATAACATTTTACGCAATATATTTTGACTCGCCTTCACACGCAGCCACATTTGAGTATCGTTCGTAAGTTGTTTCCTTTACTCAAACGTCAATATAAATGTTGACTCATAAAACAATAATCTGAACATATATTTCTGCACAATCGTCAAACTTAAATACTTTGTTTAAGCGGGAACTGTCAAATGAACAAAGGACATGTAAACAGTCGTCTTGTGAATCATGCGGACTTCAGGCGATCGCGGCGTGTTTGCGACGGCGCGTGCGCCAGCGCAGGCCACGCAAACATCATACTTACGTATTTAGTCTAATTACTGCCACACGGGTCATGGTATGCTCAAAGTATTTTTTGTCTCATACATTTAAATCAGGTATATCGTAATAAATAATGTAACATTAGGTTGTATTGTTTTCGATATTTATATTTACTTTAGTAATATAACATCCTTTGAATAATTAATAATTATTCAATGTCAAAGAATCAATAATAATGTTAAGTAAATTCGGTATCTTGTAATGATCACAGTACTTACTGGCTGAGAGGCTGGCGGCGGCGGAGAGCTGCGGCCGTCGGCTGCCGTCTAGACTCCAGACCTCCTGAAAACCAAAGAATGTAACGCTTACACTATGTAGATTTGTAGATAGTGTTTTACATTCTTGTATATTGTATCAATTATTTATATCTTAAATATACATTATCTCATAATAAAATTTCATATCATTTTCATATCTGTTTGAAACTTTGCCCGTTTTTGCTTGGTTATGAAAAATATAAAGGATGATGGAAATTGTGCCCGGGGTCCAATGGCGACGTGTGCGACGTTACATCGTTGGACAGGTATTTTTGAGTTGAACAAAAGTTACGATGGTTCCAAGTTTTGAATCTTAGTCCGTTTAGAGTCATGACTAATTAAACATGGCAGTTCAAGTAATATCCAAATAGAGCTTTTTAATAATCGTTTGGTACCTAGGGTTCGCCAGGCATGAGGGATTTGTAGGATGAGCTTATTTTTAAATGAGATCATAATAAATACACAGTAGGAATAAAAATGTGTAATTTTTATAAACAGTAACGTTACTAAATAAATAAACGCAACCTTAAAATAGCTTATTTTTATATTATATTTTATATATTGTATTCCATATTTAAAAAGCTACAGTAACAGCCTGTTAATGTCCCACTGCTGGGCTAAGGCCTCCTCTCCCTTTTGAGGAGAAGGTTTGGAGCTTATTTCACCACGCTGCTCCAATGCGGGTTGGTAGAATACACATGTGGCAGAATTTCAATGAAATTAGACACATGCAGGTTTCCTCACGATGTTTTCCTTCACCGTTAAGCACGAGATGAATTATAAACACAAATTAAGCACATGAAAATTCAGTGGTGCTTGCCCGGGTTTGAACCCACGATCATCGGTTAAGATTCACGCGTTCTTACCACTAGGCCATCTCGGCTATATATATAAAAAGCTACGTATGAATCTAATGATACACTTTACAGACATTGGCGATGTTAGTAATATTAACCACCGCTAACATCGCCAATACGCCACCAACATTGGGAACTAAGATGTTATGTCCCTTGTGCTTGCAATTACACTGGTTCACTCACCATTCAATTGGGAAACTTATACAAAGTATAAGTACTGCTGTTTTGCGTTAGAATTTCCGATTAGTAGATGGTACCTACCCAGACGAGTTTGCACAAAGCCTTATCACCAATTAAATATACAAGTATTTATTGATTGATTGATTGATTTGAATTAACAGAATGCATTGTATTGGGGTAAAAAATTAATAGATTATTGTTAATCTGATGTGTTTAGTAATGAATAATAATATAATTATAACTCTCAACGGACTAAGATTCGAAACTTAGCGCTATAGTAACTTTTGATCAGCTTAAATACGATTCAACGTACATCGTTACACAGTATTGGAGGTGGGACCAGAGTTCATACAAATCCTGGCATCATACTTTAACCTTTATGGGATTGTATAACCCATGTGCCCTATAATCAATTGTTTCGGTTAATCTATTTTGGGATAAACAACAACCACACGCCAATTAATTATCGAAAAGTTGTTTCAGTGAATCAGTAAAGTTAAATAAAGGAATAGGTAGGTATTCGTTCGCTTGCCACCACACGATGCAATTATTCTTGCTTGATTCGCCTGTTTACGATTTTATCCAATCATCTTGTCACGTCCACCACACTTATGTACGTATATTATTTAAAAGAATACATACATCATTTATTTATTTTTGTGTGTTGTTAAAACTAAATTACAATATTAATTTCAATTTAGAATTAGAACAAGGAAATCTATATCGTTTATATTTGCTTTTTATTTTGTGTAAACACAGCAGTACGCAGCTAATTGTCAAACACTCACAATCGCGTTCCAGTCGACAACAATGACAGATAGTGTGATTTGCTTTATTTTGAAAACGACCAACAGCCGAAAGAGTAACCATGGTTATTTTATTGTGATTGCGAGTGTACGCGATCGGCAAACTTTTGGCCCCCCGCGGTGACAGTATTAACAATTAAATGTACGTCGCCTGTGAATTGGTAATGTATACACGTAGATACGGGGAGGTTTGGAAAGCGCTCGTCAGGCGTCGCTGAGCACGGCGGCGTTATCAGTGACTTATTGCCGTCGCGGAACCTGCTTCCGACTCGTACCGTTCGACGCTCGCACGGTTCAATGGAACTTGAAACACTTAACGAAGTTACTATGAAATATATTCGCAGTAATTTTGGAAATTAAAGATCGCTTCGAAGTAATGAAACACAATTAGGTAATAAGCAAACCAATTCGTGTTACGCGTGATGTATTATTATTTTCTATTAGTATTGCGAGCGTTTCGATTCATTGCGTAAGAGGCTTATCAGAAATTATAGTTGGTATTTTTGAGTACGCAATATAAATTTGCGTCTATTTCTACTCATTTTGGTTAAATGAAAATAAATTATTTTAGGCACATACATTGAAGCATCAGGTACTCAACCAACTCGCATTGGAGCAGCGTGGTGGAAAGAGCTCCAAGCGTTTTCCTCAAAGAGAGAGAGGAGGCTTTAGCCCAAAAGTGTTATTATCACCAATTCGTTTATCCTTTCTGCTCGCGTTCATACAGTGATCACAAGTGATTGTTTCAAAACGATCGATGTTATTTTGAGTGTACGGGACACATTCGTAAACGTGGACGACTAAAGGTGCCGAACATAATTTTGTACAATTTATCTGAGACAGATGCCTCTGGTGGTAGAGCTTTGTGCAAGCTCGTCTGGGTAGGTACCACCCACTCATCAGATATTCTACCGCAAAACAGCAGTACTTGGTATTGTTGTGTTCCGGTTTGAAGGGTGAGTGAGCCAGTGTAATTACAGGCACAAGGGACATAACATCTTAGTTCCTAAGGTTGGTGGCGCATTGGTGATGTAAGCGATGATTAACATTTCTTACAATACCAATGTCTATGGGTGTTGGTGACCACTTACCATCAGGTGGCCCATATGTTCGTCCAACTTCCTATTCCATAAAAAAAAAGATAACATTATATGATCTCCACACTTACGGGTTGTGCATAAGCGTTCGTAGCCAGCGAGGTGGTGCCGTATACAGTAGACGGCCTGGAGGTGGCACTGGCGAAGGCGCCACCGAAGCGAGCGCTGAAGGCGGGTAGAGCGCCCCCGCTTCCCGCGCCTCCGCCCTCGCCGGCCTCGCCTGTCTCACCGTATTCTTCACCAAGCACTGAGCCAGTACCACTAGCAGTACCGTAGTTCGGTGATCCTCCTGATTTAAAAACAATGAAATGCGTGCGTTACGTACCATAATAAACAGCTATTATATACAAGAAGAATGTCCCCCAGTATTATAACGATTGAGGCTACGCACAGACTATAGTGTTTAGTTGTGCAATAACGAGATCGTCGTCATGAGGGTTTGTGTACCTGCGGCCGAGGTCCATATCTGCGGCTGCGTTAGGTCGGCGCCGTTGCCGAAGTAAGGCGAGCCGGCGGTCGGGTACGCGCAACGCGTATACGCAGCGCCTCCACCGCCTCCGCTGCGACAAATATGTATATTGTAAAACTTTTCTCTTTTCTTCGGTTGTATGTAGGCACCTAGAGAACTAATAATCAAATCCTATTAGAATATAAAAATCTTTTAGGTTTTATAGTTTAGCACTGCTGAAGCTACAGAATACAGTCTATTAAAAATACTTTTACAAGTAGGTTGTTGAAGGACTTAAATATAATTAACGGGATGTATGAAGCTGCGGTCGCTATAAGCCTCCAGGATGCATCGACGAGGATCTCATCAGATTTGCTAATTAGGTACTCTCTTGTGAATAATAATAATGTGTGGCAATATTATTATATGAATATCCACATCGTGTTCGTTTTCAAATACTATGTTAATTTGTCTGGTATTGTGTTTTTAAGCAAAGTTTTACTCTAAGCTACGCAATACATTGACATATCTGTATCCGAAGTTATCAGTCATTATAAATTAGTTATCCAAATTTACTCAAAGCGAATGCTGCGGAGATCTTTATGTAAGGGTTATTGAAAAGTGAAACAGGGCTTCGATTGTAAAGTGATTCTTTAAAATACTATAGAATGTAGCCGACATTGAGATCACCTGTTGTCGTTAGCTTAAAATTTAATTGTAGGTATTACATTTTACATACATTTACATTAATAAACACAATTCAAAGTGCTAGTTATAAGTTTCATTTAAGCAAATTTATTGTGATAATGCAAATCTTAAACTAAAACATTTTAAATAGAAAGATAGATTTCAGCTAAATTATGGAGGATGTGATTTCGAACAAAAACAGGGAAATAAAATATCGAATGCCAGTAGGTAGGCGAGTCGTAGGTATGTTTCGAATCAAAGTTCAAAATTGGTCTTATATGATCGATTGCGGCCGAGTATGGAATGGACGAGGTCGTGTCGGCGGACGACAACACGAGAGCGATGTGTCACAACGAGCTCGCTATTAATCACGAGGGACTGTTTTAAATCTTAGGATACTTATCTTCGGATCTTAATGCGTATTTGAGTATTGAATATTTAGTGTAAGCCAATAATATTAAGGGAGCCTCACATCTCCTTTAGTTCGATTTTACTTTTAATATACGTTAAAACGTAAAAACGTAGCTAACATACTCGACGCAGAGCGTTACCAACAGTTTGTCACTACTCTGCTTACGTAAGGGCGATGGAGGGACCTATCAATGGGTATGCCTATAAATTAGGATATTCATAACTCAGAGATGCAAGTAGAGCGCGGCTTGAATGGTTCGGAACGTGTCGGAAGTAGATGTGTTATCGTTCGGCTCTCTTCGTCCCCCGCCCTCTGACCCCCCGTCGACGTACCGCCCCGTCCCCCTTCTCCCAGCACCGTCGCGGCGCCCTCGGCCCGCTTACATTCATTTACATGTACTAACTTCAACGCTCGTTATTGCCGTTTGCAATTCCGTTACATCACAATACCTACACACAAGCACCTCGAGGCAACACAAAACAGGCGAGCTGGTGAGCAAGAAACATTCTATGTCGCTACTCGCTTGCGAAAATGTAACATCGACTCGAAACGTATTTTATATTCCATAGAGTTGTTACTCTCGTAGATATAACATAATAAGCAATCTTATGTAAACAAAACACATTTGTAGCGATGATAGACCGATACGGTCAAGGAACGGGCGACACTCGGTCCGCTTAAGGCTGCAACACGAACCCGGATGTAGTAACATGCAAGTACGACAGGCCGCACTCGGTGCCACCGCACTGACGCTTAATCCATTTATTTACCTACACCTCGAAGCAAAACATACCACGACTTAATAAAGCCCCAGATTTTACGTTAATTCGGTTAGCATTTCAATAGCGATCAATGAGATTTGTAAGACTAGAACTTTTAAAATATACACAAATACAATTAGGTAGAGCGAGTAGATATTATTATGAATTCGGCGTACGTTAAGGTTGATTTAGCATTAATGAAAGTGTCGGTAATTACTAATGAAATATAAGAGACGCCCGCATTACAGCCTAACGTGCGTTTTGTTTCGTGTTAGCACTAAGTGTTAGGTGCGGCGTGTCGCCCGCAGGACGCCGCCAGTGTGACATATGGACAAAAGCTAACATTCAACTTAATGGTATGTTGCGCACGTGCGCATGCGCCGCTCATACACCCCGCCATGCCTCTATGAACACGATCAGTGATCCTTCCAGCGCCCACAGTACGCGCACTTCCTACATGCGTCCACGTATAATTAACCCCTTACTTCTACGAATTTGGGAAGACCACTTTCAGTGTTAAGTCGTAGCCCCGAGGGATTACATCCACCAACATTGACATTACACACACAGACCACCAAAACAGCGCGCAGCCGAGCCTCTTGGGGTTAGTAGTCATTATCGATACCTACAGCGAGCTAAGTCACCGGAAGTCCGTGACGTCACTCGGTCCGATGCCGTATGCGACATACGCGCCGTGCAAGTGATACAAACAAAGAAACTATATTCCAGCCCAGCCAACAAGTCGGCCCGTATTTGCGCATCATGGACTTCGTCCCGCGTCGGAGCGCTAAGAGCCTATACAAATAACTCATTTCAAGACACTTAAGACGTCACTCGACACGAACAAAAACTAAATAAATACAACAAATTTAGAAACGATCCAAAGGGCTCTTAAAACGTGTAAAATAGCGCGTTAGAGACGAACAAAAACCGGGCGAAAGTAAACACGGCGCTAGCGCCTCTCCGTCACCTGCCTGACGATGTTCGTACTAGTTACGAGCACGTTCCGAGTAGGTACGGCGCATAGCTGATGGCCATCGAGGAGTTCGACGAGGGGATTGACTTCGGGCGTCTCGTCAACCAAGTCAAGGAATAGAATGCATACGTCGTAAATGCAAAACCACGAAGTGCCTCAAGTAACAGATTTAACAACATATCAATTACTGGTGACGTCATCAAGATAATGACTTTTAAAACAATTCTAGATGACGCCTCATTAGTCAAAATAGTTAGATCGTTTCGCCTGTTTCGAGTCTATCGGCATCAGGTCTTTCTTATAGCCTGGCTGGCGAGTGGCGAGTGGCGAGTGGCGACTATTAGTTTGTAAATGTACATTGTGTTTGTCGACTTGGAGACTACATAATTAGGGTAATTTTCCAATTACATTTAAAGTTTGCTTTAATGTTAATTGCAAGAACTGTGTTGTTTATTTGCTCCGTATGTATTGATCATTCCTAATTTTGTTTATTCAACGTCGTAATTAACAAACATTTACATAATAATATTATTTTTTTTCCTGTTCAATGTTTCAGTTCACTTATTGTTCCAATTAAAACGAGGAAAACGTCGAATACGGCTCGCTAGTGTCGTCGCGCCGCACGCTACAGCGCGTATCGAGACGAATTTAAATCATATTCCACATAGTTATCTTACATGATCTAAGCTAATTAATACTTATTTCTTATATACGAGTATCTCGATACGTCAAGCCTTCTACGAGATATTTATGCAAATATATTAATTGAAAGTGCCAGTTCTATACGTCTGTCTGTTAAGGCAGTTCGGTTTCAATATTATTTTCAATAAACAATGTTTTGTTTTTTTTTTATAGAATAGGAAGGCGGACGAGCATATGGGCCACCTGATGGTAAGTGGTCACCAACGCCCTTAGACATTGGCATTTTAAGAAATGTCAACCATCGCTTACATAGCCAATGCGCCACCAACCTTGGGAACTAAGATTTTATGTTCTTTGTGCTTGTAATTTATCATATATTCTAGCAATCCTGTAATAAATGCCTATAAAACATTTTATATTATTATTGTAATATGGTTATACTTGTAACTGAGATGGTTACAGTTAGTATTCTTTCAGTCGAGTAGTCTCATAAATAATCAAGACGACTATATATTGAGTATTTTTCGTGAGACAAGTAGTATAATATTGTCGACATAATAATAAACCCACGTACTACTGCATTATATAAACGATCAGGTACCACCGTACCATCAAGAAAAACACCTGTCCCATATCCGGGAAACGATATTCTGGGAAATAAAAAAACATTTAAAAGTATTCACGTCTTTCGGAGATGTTTAATATAATATTATACGAATATTCGTACAGGCACGGCCTTGTTGCAATTATGTTTTATATGAAAGCTATCCTTACTTTCTAATAAAATGTTGGTGAATATAAATGACTTCATTTCAGTTGTTTACAATAGATCAAGGCCAAGCGATAAAATGCGCCGTGTCTCGGTTCCCACGTGCGGCGAGAATGCGTGGGCGACTCGCGATCTCTGAGCGTATGTTATTGTAGTACTAATATAATATAACTACATGCTATCCACCTAACGCCGAGCACAACTGTATCCACGGGCTACTTTAGTGATGCACGCTGTTCACGCTGAATTCCTTGTAAGAAGATCCACCACACAACCAGCGCGAGCTCGCGTCTCGGTGCGTTCCAGAACGTATTATGAACGAGTACATATTTTAAGAATTAATGAACTTTGATTGCGAGTGATAAAGTTTTCGAGTTTGTCACTCGAGATCCGGCAGAGATCCAATGGCACATCCATTGGATCTCTGCCGAAACTATAAATTATTTTAATTCCGACAGGTATATAATGTTTGCCGCTTTCGTCGAGGCTACGCTATCTTTGTTTCTCAAGCGCAAACAAACAAAGTGTTTTTACACCACTCCGCCCGCGCCGAGTCGAAAACGGCTCAGCCCCTCAGGTATTTGCACAAGCTGTTTCCTCGAGCTCGTTTGTTCAACTTCTTAGCGCATTTGCTATAAATTAATTTCCAGATCGTCACACGGGGTCTATGTAACCATCCACAAAAACAGGGTCGTTAAATGCATACACTTAGCACTGAAGTTTGGCTTGTGGACGCATTTCGTTAATAAATTCACTGAGAAATTTTAGTAGAACTTATTTGTTTGTTGTCGTCGTACTACGACCGAACCCGAAGTGCTGCTTATGTTGTACATATCAAAGCAATATATACTAAGTAGGTACACATGTGCGTCTAATCTAACATTATTCACAAGTTAAATAGTAACATTACAAAAAAACAGAAGGCGTCAGTTATTTAACGAATGTATATATTTGTGAAAGCCTTCGTAAGTTGTATATTTGCAGTATGTCGTTAACTAGGTACGGACGTTAGTGGGTTAACTGTCGCGGCGCGGGCGCAGGAAGTACGAATCATTACTGGTTCGCAGAACACGCACACTAGCGTCCTTAGTCTCACACTAATATGAATAGTTCGAAATGGGTCTGCGACTGTATCAATAGTCACGAAGTATTATGTATTATGCTAAGGCTCACATTTATGCTTACGTACGAGATGCTGAGGATCATGTCTCCTTATTTATTCTTTCTATTCAGATACAAATCACTAGCATCCATGTTGTATAAGTACAAGCAAGCTTTCTAAAGATACTTGATCATGAAGATGATCGTTCAGTTACCTTATAGAAAATAAGTTACACGCGCATTTCTACATTCCTACTGTCTCATAAATATGTACTACACATACAAGGTATTTAAAACGTAGACCTCAAATTACTTTCTGAATAATCTTAAACCTACTCGAAGGTGTAGGTATGGAAACCTGTTGCCGTCCCGAATGTTGCCGACTGCCGTGCCATCTCATCCCGCGGTCGGGTGACGATGGCTAATATTGTTTATTATTAAACTACATAAATTCATATATACTGTCGCCGCGACAGTTACCGAAGTTAGTTTGTTAATGTTCAAGTGTATACTCAAATAGCTACGTCTCTGTAAACCTACCTACGTATATAGTAATGATTAACTCATAATAAATATACACAAAGTAATGGATTTGATTATAAATGATGTAGTCAATATTTAGAATTAGAATATGTGTATTGTGTTTGTGTATTTATTTTTGGGTGTCCGATCTCGTGGCGTTCGGTCTGGAATCAGCGATGTCGTGGAGTAGGACACATTTATTTATTGTTGTTAAGTTTACCAAATTGAAATCGGACGGTTGGAGTCTAACGTATAATAAAAGACTTAATTGTCCGAACTCTCGAATAAATTATTGTATAAACTTGAAAAAGTTTAGATACGTTTGAAGTAATAAATAATAGATAATGAAAAAAAATATATTTACCAATATTATTATTTTGCGGAAATTGGAAACAATTAAAGATATTTAGTATTACGAAGACAAGTTTGTGTCATCGCAATATAGTTCAATCGCTTGAGAATCTTAACATTATCAACTGATAAAGGTAACTAACTTACCTACGTCTATCTAACACAAACAAATAAATCAAACAAAAAGGTTTTGAACGATTTGAAATTAGTCCATTTCTAAGAGATTTAATGGTTACTTCATGCCCTTTGATGCTAAGCATGCTAAAATTTGAAGTTTTCCAAAACGAGGTTCTGTGCAAGAAAACGTACCTTTTTCTATAAAAAAATATAAATTAATTATTGTACAATTGAAATCAATCCATAATGTAGCTTGTCACTTCAATGAGCAAATTAAATGTAGATACAAACATATAATAGATGGGCATGTGGTGTTGTTAATGGTACAAAAATAAACTTATGACGGTAGTGTGTTAGGAGATGAGTAGGTTATAGTCCAATAAAGTGAACTTTACCGTATAGTGAAACAACATTGTTTTGCTTTACATTACAAACAACTGGTACGACCATTATATGGAAATCTTATAACTGCGAGCACGTCTGCTAACAATCTCGTATTGTGTTATGCCTAAGTATGAAGATTAGTTAAACTATTGAGTTAGAAGGTGTTGGGTATCAAATATCAAAGTTTGATATGAATAATTTGAAAATTAGCAATCCATACTCATACCGAATGTTGTATAAAACTTTTACTATTAACACAAATACTTTTTTTTAAATAAACAAGATTTTTTTAAATACAAATACAATAATATAATTTAATACATAAACGTCAAGTGATAATGGGGAAGTTACGCCAGAAAGAAGCAGTTATACCGACGCAATGCGAATACAACTTAATTAAAAAATAAACCAAATCAAAGCTCCGACAACGTGAGTTCTGCTCTGTCGCAGACGCCCCCGTCTCTCAGAGGATTGTGTTTCATGAAAACAAGCTAATTGATTTTTATAATTACATTATTATCAACGGCATTCATCATCATGGCCGATAGTTGTGAAACTTTGGACAACTGATGGCGGTGTTGTTCAAATATCCGGTCGTTCGGGTCACGTGACATTTTTTATACGTACCAGAAAAAAAAAAAATGAATGACAGCTACGTTGGTCATTCTGGGAAGTTAAAAGTCAACGTGCAATAAAACTAGCAAGGACTTATACAACTATATTGATACTTTGTAAAGAAAAATGAATTCGTTTTATTTTTTGCAAATTCGGAAGATACCTGTAACAATAGGTCAAATTTGGATCAAATCCAAATATAACAAGGGCAAGCACCACTGATTTTTCATGTGTCTTATTTATATTTATAATTCATCTTGTGCTTGAAGGTGAAGAAAAACGTCGTGAGGAAGCCTCCGTGTGTCTAATTTCAATGAAATTCTGCCACATGTGTATTCCACCATAGAATTGGAGCAGCGCGGTGGAATGAGCTCTAAACCTTCTAAAAAAAGGAGAGGAGGCCTTAGCCCAGCAGTGGGACATTCACAGGCTGTTACTTTACCAAATGTTGACGTTTCGTGTTTTCGTATAGGTCGGTATACAGAAGATATCTGTGTAAGATGTGTATGTAATATTGTAAGAGTTTCTTTAGTCTCGCATACCTTCATATCGAATCCAAACCAAATTTACTCAACGTCGGATACCACCTGAACCAACTGACGAGTTTTCACTATAAACAATTGAGTAAATGCAATTAAATAATATAAAAATAACTACGAGTATATATGCACTAAGATGAAATTGTCTCAACAGGAATCAAATGAGTTGATGCTGACACCTGGACTGCATGGAACCTCGACCCATCGATTCAACAGTTTTATTGTGCTACTTATTAAACAATTAGATATGATTACCAACTCGAACTACTAATCACGTATTAAACAAGTGGATACCTATTGTAAACATTCTAATCACAATAACAGTATACTTATTCTCCCTATCGCGTAATGAATATATCATTTTTAGGGTTTTAGTTTAAATTTTAATATATTCTTTAATGTATTCGGAAATCACTACAGTATTCTTTAGCGTTCTCAATCACTGAAACATACTTATAAAAAATTACAATGAAAATCCAAACATCGTAAAGAGCTTTATTCGCAGTGGCAGCAGATCCTATTTATTAATTATTATGATAAAATTCAGTGTCGTTCGTACATTGTAGGTAAGTACGTGCGCAGAGACGTTCGGAAACGTTTCTAGATAATTCTGTTTAAATAACAATAAAATTATAAAAATAAATGTTGCTTGTGTAAACAATGAGAGTATTATTACACTATTACAGTGCGAACCCAGAGCGGCAATTAAACGTCGAGCTATAGTCCAACATAACGACGATACTACATAGCGCACTCGGTGTGGGTGCCGGCGTGTCCACACGACACACGTGTGCGTGTGTGGGTAGCGCCGCTAATTGCTAGCGATAACAGACCGACACTACTCTACTACCAAAACTTGCACTGAGCTCTACAAACGTATCATTTTCATTATAATTATTTTAATATTAACTCAATATTAACTTAAACAAAGTTTTTAGAAATGGCCTGTCGCCATGGTACTAAATGTGTAGAGCCTGTATTCGCACTGAAACAATAATAATATCTACAACTAGTAGGACTATTGTAAATATAGCTCTATTTTAAACAAATATTTCCTCTTCATATAAATCAGGAAACTAGAACGATTTAAAACATATCCTGTATATTATGTATGTATGTATATCTAGGGATATACTTTCTTTTAACTATCTCTGAGTACTTTTAATGTTAAGTAATCAATACTTTAAATTATTCGAATTAAATTTGTTGGTAATTCTTAGAGGAACGTTGTAGGTACCTATTATATTGTATAAGGCACGTACAGGTATCAATCAGTCAGTCAGTCAACGTGAGCCACTTATATGTAGTAAGTAATACACCAGTAGTTTATTTGGAACTATTCAGGTAAGTTAGCATTAATATAACACTATTTTCAAAACAACTTCTTAAAAAGCACAAAAAGCATTAGGCTTTTAATTTTGCAAGGTAAGTAACCGGTGGGGTGAGCAAGCCGGCTTTCGATCAGGCTAAAGCACCGTGGACCACATCCATACTGTTCGGCAGATTGTGCAGAAGACCGATGAGTACAATCAGCCGCTGTGTATGGCATTTGTGTTACGAGAAAGCCTTCGACTCTGAAATCTGAAGCAACCTGGGCAGTGCTCGACTCATTGCGGAGATGTCATATCGACAGGAGATATATCGAGGTACTGAGATGTCTGTACAACGCCGCTACAATGACTGACCACATCCAGGACTGTAAGATGAAAGCGATTCAACTGCGCAGAGGGGTGAGACAGGGGGATGTAATAACCCCGAAACTGTTCACCACCGCGTTGGAAGACGTTTTCAAGACGCTGGATTGGACTGGGTATGGAGTCAATGTAAGCGGCGAATACATCTCACACCTTCGATTTGCCAATGATATCGTCATCATAGCAGAGTCGCTAGAACAACTCACCGAAATGCTGCGTAGCCTAGGCGAGTCTTCCCGGTGTGTCGGTCTCGGTATGAATTTGGACAAGACCAAGGTCATGCTCAATAGGCATGTCGTGCCGGGACCGATATACGTCGAAGGGAAACCTCTCGAAGTTGTTAGGGAATATACCTACCTAGGACAGATTATACAAGTCGGTAGGAACAACTTCGAGAAGGAAGCCGATCGAAGAATTCGCTTGGGATGGGCAGCATTTGGCAACCTTCGTCAAGTCCTCAAGTCGTCTATACCGCAAATGTATGAAGACAAGTCTTCAACCAATGCGCCTTACCTGCCATGACATATGGTGCCGAAACGTGGAAACTAACTGCGGGACTAGTCCACAAATTCAAAGTCGCTCAGCGTGCTATGGAGCGAGCTATGCTCGGAGTATCTTTGAAGGATAACAACAGAAATGAGATTATCCGGAAAAGAACCGGAGTCACCGACATAGCTCGCAAAATTAGCAGGCTGAAGTGACAGTGGGCTGGTTACGTATGTCGTAGGACTGATGGCCGTTGGAGCAGACGAGTCCTAGAGTGAAGACCGCGGATCGGCAAACGTAGCCTAGGGCACCCTCCAGCCAGGTGGACCGATGACCTTAAGAAGGTGGCGGGCATCGACTGGATGCGGAAGGCGGAGGACAGGGAGCTTTTGCGCACCTTGGGAGAGGCTTATGTTCAGCAATGGATAATGATTGGCTGTTGATAAGAAACCGGCTGTGGAAACTGCCTTTCGGCTTCTACAGTAGTTGGCACCACCAAACTACACCTCAGAAAGCAAGCAATTGTTGATCCTCGTTCTCGTTAATTTCGCGATATTTCATGCGAAAACTATCGTCGAACGATAATAATTATTAATAGTGTAGTAACACTGGCTCACTTATTCTTCAAATCTGAATAGCAATAGAGTTTTGATGTTTGAAGATAGAAAAACTAATGAGCTGACACCTAAAATAGTTGCATTGCCCAAGGAGCTATCTCCAGGTAACAAGTATCAAAAGACTTGAGGCATAGATTTGTAAAAATTACCTATCTACTTCGAAATATTAGCTAAGTTCTTACTTCTTAGGGCGTACCTATTTATAGAACAAGACGCAAGGCGAGATATTGTTAAAAATAAATGAACAATAAACATGACGCTAATGTTCAAAAATTATTTACCAAGAGCTCGACCGCAAACTAATGTTATTTTTAATTACTTATTAAAAGTTGTAAAAAAACACATCTGTGACCGCAGTTTACAGCGCGACCCCACCAGAACCAGAAGACCCTAACAGACATCAGTTGTGTCTATTGCCTTGTATTTATTTGAGAGAAAAACAAAGTAGATATACAAATACCATCATCTGCACACATAGTAGGACTATTAAAATAAAAAACGAAATTAAATATTGTGTCATTAGATTTTAAGGCTGGCATTATTTAATTTAAGCTAGAATTTTATTTTTATAACGTAAGTACGCGCCTCAATCATATGCAGTGCAAATAAAATTGATATTATGTGAGGCAGCGGAAAACTACTGCATATTGCAGAGCCAGCGACGCACGTGAGGGCTCGGAATGCGGCGTGTCGCAAGCGCAGGCCGCCGGAGCACGTAGCGGCCGTGCTGCGCCTCGCAGATAAAGACTACGTCGAGAGCCTAGCCACTGTCGACATCGCTACTGTTGCCTGATAGAACAAAGTGGTTTTGTTGATGTCTACTGCTCACACTGCGACTATCAAACTGATATATGTATGTGACAGCTAAACGTGTCGTTTCAAATATTACAATTTGTTATAGACCATTCATTATAAATAGCGCTTAGCGACCTGAAGGACAATACAATTTTATTAATTATTATTAAATAACAAAGATGTTGAGTAATTGATTAATATCTAGATATAGCTATTATTAGAAACAACTACTCCGCTCGGCAGATACGACGTGTAGGTATGGGTAATAATAAAGCTAGCCAGTAATAAAGCTCTCGGAACAAATCAATACATAAAACGGAACTTGATCTAAGTACCTACTTCAACAAGGTACCATGTTTTGAGAAGCTTTTTAGTAATTAAGTACGATTCAAACATGGTCTCTACTTAGTTTTGCGTTTAATATTTATTTATAACATTTTATTTAAGAAAACAATAAATAAAACACGTATGCACTGAGTGCAAAGTGAGCCAAAAATTCCTTACGTCGAAACGAAATTGTTGCTTACAGTTTCCCATATAACAAAAGATCAATCTCGTCGACGAGATAACAAAACGGAACAAGAATAAAAGTGATACATTTAACGGATGAGCAGTAACAAACGATTATATTATTTACGAACAGTTTTTGATAACTGGAATTCTGCGATAGAAGATGACAGAGCGATAAGCCTCGCGTTCAGAATCCAGATGTGACACAGCATTGCGTAATCTTATCAGTACTTGCATAATCCTTCGTAATTATACATTTGCAGTTGGCGCAACCGCGAGACCCAAGTAAGAGACGCGGAGGGGCTCTGCGCCGAAATGTCCAATGTCTTATTCAAGTTTCACAAAGTAATTTGAAGTTTTGAAAATATTTATTTACCTTTGTGAGGATGCCATTAAATGACTTTATTAAATGATTATATTTATGAAGATGGTAATTTGATACCCCACCCAGTCATTGTTAGATACGAGGGAAACTAATCGGATTGGAAATTAGATAGGTAGGTACGTTAATATCGTTATTTGGAAGTTGCAACCTTTTTATAATTATAATAAGGGAGTTTTGAGGTTTGACAGTAAAATAATTAGTTAAGAGATCTCATCAGTCGTTATCGGTAAAAACAATTTATGGACATTATATACAATTATATACCTAATGTATGAACTTAACGATTATTATAACAATAGTTAATTTACCGCGGCCCTCACCACACTCGCACTCAAAGCACCG
Source organism: Nymphalis io (assembly GCF_905147045.1). Taxonomy (NCBI): domain Eukaryota; kingdom Metazoa; phylum Arthropoda; class Insecta; order Lepidoptera; family Nymphalidae; genus Nymphalis; species Nymphalis io. The sequence goes on from NC_065889.1 coordinate 14,766,303, forward strand.
CAGCACTAAGCGGATATCAGCAATCATCCCAGAATAGTGTTCAGTCACATTAACTGAGCATGAGGATAAATACATATATTATTAGTTGTTATTTTCAATAAAACAACAATGTAACGGAACATAATAAATGATCTTTAGTTAACTGATTTCTTCGTTCGTTTTCTATTAGAATACAAATGGAAACAAAAGCTTTACCCTAAACCTAAAATCTTAATCGACAGGTATCACTTCTGGGCATTCTTGTGATATCTTATAGCTTTACAATTAAGCAATCTTGACGATTAATAAATAAAAATTAAGTAGCACGGCGAGTGAATTTGGCACTTAATAGTAAGAAAGTAGTACTTAGAACTAGTAGAAAGTTTATTTTTATAATAGGTATGCGTAAATAGTAGCTAAATGAGATATTTGGGGTTACGATATAAGCCTGAAAGTTATCAATCCTAAATATTTAACCGAAGGAACAATTAAGATAAAGACAAGCAAAGAGTGGCGAGTAGCTAATACACAGGCTAATGACAATGTGCGCGTCACCTAATGTGTGCACTCGTTAGTGCGCGCTCTCAGGGCTATTGTGACTTAATGCACCTACATTGTAATCCCAGTAACCAAATACTTACGAGAACATCTTTTCCCTCAAATTTTAATCATAAATCTGTGATTATCACCGATTTGCTTAAAGCTGCTTAGCTTAATCATTTTAATCGGTAATCGATTATCTAATCCGATCATTCCTATTTAGATACTTACCAGAAAGATAAGTCGAGGATGTACACGTACATAATAGCTTTAAGGATTACTGATGAGTATTTTAAATGAATATTTAACACCAGGAAATTGAAAACCAAATCTCTGATTGAATATTATTCAATAAACAATAAATAGACAAGTACTCACCCATCCACGTGATGATGGTGATCGTGCGTGTAGGGCGGCGGAGGTGGAGCAGGGGCGTAGGGCTCGTAGTGTAGTGTACGGTAATCCTCGCGGCGTTCTGGCGAAGGGCTCAGCTCTGGGCTGCGCCCGCGCAAGTATGCGCCATCCGTGGAGCCTCCGGTTGATGGCAACCCCGCCGACGGCTTGAACAGCGCTTCTTCGAGGTGTGCGTATGTCTGCATATCGCGCGCGTGTGTCGTATGCGCGTGCGCAGGCCGCAACTCCTGGTAGCTGCGCGAGTGGGACGGCGACAGGCCACCGCCGCCGGGGGCGTAGCCGAAAGACAGGGGGGGCGGGCTCTCCGCGTCGCCCGCGCCGCACTCCGCCTCGCCCTCTGCGCACACAACGGTCCGTTACTCGGGAGCGCCTATTGGCCTGCGCCGCTGCCGCGTCGCTTTATTTGTGATGCGAATAGATAGCGGGTCGCGACGAACGCCAGGCCGCGGCCGCCACTCACGTGTATGGAAACAAAACAACAATATCGTCGCTTGAACTGCCGTCTGCCACTAGTCACCAGTCAGTGCCACGAATCGAATAATGATCAACTAACTGATCTACTTAGCCAAATACTGCTAGCTACTAACTAACTAAACAAAATACTATAAGATATCATGTGTTTACCTATAACCTGTGAGGTATAATGAAACTTAAAGAAATTTAATGTCGATAATTTAGAGTTCAGCCATCGAGTTTACCACAACATAATATTCGGTAAATCACTTATTGAACTAACCTTTCAGGCAATTATTGTTGACTTCAGCGATGAACGCGTCCAGCTCGAAGGTCTCGGCGCGGTGCCAGGCGGAGGGCCAGGCGTCGTGTAACATGCTCACTACTCACTAAGTACCCTCGCGTTGTTGCGCTGATCTCTGTCGTGCGCGTGCGGTCACGGCAACGTTCGCGTGTGGACTGGCGCCCCGGCGGTGGCGATGTTTGCGGGTCGGCGGGCGCGGCGAGTTAGGTAGACCCGCCCCTTGTATATACCCTGGAAGGGAGGGCAGAAAACCTGCCTACACTCCCTTAGGCCACGCTTACCGTACATTCAATCGTTATGTACTTCATAAATGACATAACAGTCCACTTCCGACTTATATTAAATTGAAAAATTTGAAATTGTACTACCTGCTGCTGTTTTAATGAGAATGAAAGAAACTGTCGGCATTAGTATAGTAGTAGATTTAAAACGACATATGTGAAACTCATTAAAATTGTTGCAAAAATATTTCTGCGCTTATTAATCTACGGGTTAGGTAATGTTGTGACTGAATTGAAACTTACTGGAGTTTATTTACATAGGCAGGTATGTTACTACTTTACGTACATATTAATAACAGTTAATAGAAGAAATTAACTAAAAATAAAATCCTATGATGATAATTTCGCCTGTTACTCGTACCTATCATATTAAGTATTAATGGACACTTTTAGCTTTGTAAGAAACTGCTATGGAATAAAACGGAAATGTATCTATATAAGTTGTATCACAGATAAGAGAATTGGTGGAGTCGGAGCGCTGGCAGGGATAGCGGAAGCGCTCAGCTGATCGCTCACTAGCGCTGATAAGCGATATCAGCACGTGCGCGCTGTACTGCGCGTTATCGCTCGGTCGCACGACACCGACCTACACCACCTATAGGGTCTATCCCGTACTCGGCAAAAATGCTCCCCTGGCGTTACCTATTTCGCTCCAAACAGTTTAGTCAATTATTCAAAATATTATGTACCTAACTAATGATAATAATCGGTATTCTTAAAAAAACATTTAACCTTACATTTGCTGTTTCTTGTTTCTCGCTCAGCAGTTACATTTTTTTCTATTAAAAACTTATACACAGGTATACATATTTTATTTAATAAATAAGTAGGGAGTTATTTAATTTAGAATAATATTACATGCAACTTCAAAATACCTAATGGGGTTCGCAGTATGAGTTAGTATGTAGTTGTATTCTTAATATCTGTCATCGGTTCTGTGTTTTGCGATGTTTCCATGAAGCGCTGCAGAGCGGTCTATAAACATGTCCGTGACTCGACTCGCGCAAGTTATCGTCTCCCGGGAACCAATAAATTTTATCGTATTAGTGGTAAGGGTGCAGTAAATCTGTGCGGGAGCAGTTTCTCTCGTTTCCAAGTATCACGTGGCGAAAAAAGTTGTGTTGTGAGAGCGCATCGCGGGCGTCCCGCAGCGCCTCCTACAACAACAAACATCCCTAACGAGCTGACGCTCGCGCCCTGCCGACCCTTTGTTTTGAGACATGGATTACGTACCACAACGCAGGCCTGCCCACAACAATTGTTATGATTTATACACAAACTACGAACTGCAAAAAATAGTAATTGTTAAAAACAATGGCAGAATGAGAGACACTGATGGGTGCCGTCGACGCACAAAAGATTAATAGGACATGTTTGGAAAGAGTTGTGCACATGTGACTGATATGTAAACAGTTCATCTGTTTACATATGCCTCTATTAGACCCACATCGATATCTTATTTACAATTTAAAAAATATAGATTTTCAGAAGTATATAACACAGGGTAATGGTAAAGTCAACAATAAAGGTAACAATAATTTTATCGAAGACTGATTCCAAGAAGGCGTCATGATAGTCGGCGTGAACCCGAAGAGCCTCAACTCTGATTGTGATTACGCTCGTCCTTGCCGCGATAAGATACCGCACCACCACCGCCTCACTGCTACCTAGCCTACCCGCCTAGAATGATATGCAACATAGACATATCAATATCATAATATCATTAGAACTTAACAAGTTAGCTACTACGGATTCTCTTAGGTCTGGACGTCCGTCGTCCAGGAAGACCAAGTCCAGTTTTCGTCAACACGGATGAACGTTACCTGCAACGGATTCATTGATGTAAAGAAATAATAATAAATATCGAGATATGTTTCCGGTTTAAATGCCCTGTTGCGATTATTTCTAACACGAACTATTTGAAAAATATTTATCATAATATTTTTTAGTATAAAGCTGAAATTTGAATAAATATATTTTATATATTCGTATAGTTATATATTCACTATACACTCTTGGTGTTTTGGGATTAATGTTTTATAAACCGCGTAGGTACAGCCTACGTACTTATTTAATATAATATAAGTATTTACTGATCGAATTCTTCGAAACCCATTTTAAAAAGCATTGAATAAAATACGTAAAATAATATTTGCGTCGGCAATTCTTTGACTTCTTCAAATATCCGTGACCCTTGAGCGTATTAACGTTTGTAAGGAGCGAGCAATTGTGTCACAGTGGAAGGGGGCGCTTTGTGTTCTGTGCCGAATACAATTCACTAATGAGCTGTTCGCAGAAGGTGGTGGGAACCGCCGCTACCTTGGTAGGTACCTGTACCGACTGATATTCGTCATACAAAAGTAGGAATCTGTTATCGTGGTAAACGTTTTTACTTGTGATGGATTGGCCGAACATTAAAAAATTGTCTCGCTTATTTAATAAATTTTATCGAAAAAATAAATTACATTAAATAAATTACTGTAAAAAATAAATTTTATCGAAATAAAATTTCCTTGGTAATAAAGCAATTTATTTTTAAATAGATAGACGTGTTGAATACGAAAAAACCTATAATATAATCTAATAGAAATATCACTTAATAGATAGACGGTCGCAGTTTCATACCTATGTTGTTTTATCTTTTTAACCATTGGTCCAAATTATATGCAGTAAATGGGAAAAGACTTTTATTTTATTCACTTGAAACAATAAGTTTACTTATTTTAATAAGAATTCATAATTGTTGTAATATGTAAAATAAGCATAACCTAACGATTTAAATTATTTTTTTTATATAAAAACTACTTTTTGTGACTTAAATATAAAAGTAAGACATATGCTGTCGCTGACTTTTTGTAGGCATTATCAAGCTTTACAACTTTTCTCTTGAACTTAATCATATATCTCTCATCGTTACGGCAGCGTTCGTAAGAAACATTTTCGCTCGACTATTTTTTTTCCGACTTACTTTGCACTTACTACTTATACTTACTTCCACTACCACAGTCTTTTCATTTTTCGGGTTAATATATTGCCTATGACGCTCACAAATGATGTGACTTTCTATTGGTAATTAAAGAATTTTCAAAATCGGTTCAGTAGATCCAGAGATTATCCCTACAAGCTCACAAACTTTACCTCTATAATATTAGCATAGATAATACGAGTAAACGGGTTTGACTTTCATTGTGAATTGTCATCACTTATGAAGATTCATTTTCAATGTTCGACAATCCGTTATCACATACGATTGTGTGATTGAACTTATACCGATAGTATAAGTAACGATACACATCTTCTAGGCAAGCGCGCTCCATGTTAGACTGTATCATCACTTTCCATCAGGTGTGATAACAGTCAAGCGCTAGCTTATATATTTAAAATATATATATACACAGTATGTCGTAGCAACAAGAATCGTTGGTGTGTTTGTCGAAAAAAAATCTAGTGTTCATATCCGCAGATAGGTAGATTTATCTTGCCTTACTTGGGTTTGCGCCAAGTTCATGAATATGCAGCTGATGACTTATCGCAAATAAGTATTGTAATAATATAATATAATTTATATAATATTGTCGTTATAAGCCTTTATTTAGAGTAATTTAAACTTTTTTTAGGTAAGCTTAAGTGTAGATTCAATTGATTTTTTGTACAATAAACAATACGGATTTAGACCCAGATCGAATACACTTTCGGCCACAATTGACTTAACGACTAAAATAAGATGTAGTATAGATAACAAAAATATAGTTCTTGGAATATTTATCGATCTAAAAAAAGCCTTTGATACCGTTAGTCATTCAATTCTCTTAGAAAAACTCGAATGTATTGGTGTCACTGGCAATGCTTGAATATGTTTCGATCTTACCTCACTAATCGACATCAAATTGTTAAAATTAATAAGTACCAAAGTAAACCTGCAATTATAAACTATGGAGTGCCCCAAGGCTCCATTTTAGGGCCTTTGCTCTTTTTAACATACATTAATAATATTCATCAATTGGACTTACATGGTGAACTCACTCTTTATGCTGATGATACATGCTTGTTTTATTTCGGATCCTCAATTAATGATATTATACCTCAAGCGCAAGCAGATCTCAATAATCTTTATATGTGGTTCCAATCAAATCTGCTCACTATTAATATTAATAAAACATGCTATATGATCTTCAAAGCGAAAAATAAAAAAATACAGCTTCATACACCTCTTACAATAAATAATATACCTTTGCAAGAGAAAAAGCAAGAAAAATATCTAGGACTAAGACTTGATACATATTTAACATGGAATACACATATAGAACATATTACAAACAAACTCTCTAGCCTAATCGGTTCATTGAGATTCGACAACGGTTCGATGTTTACCTCGTCGAGTTCGCTTAATGATTTACAATAGTTTAGTGAAACCACATCTTTTGTATCTCATCGAAATATGGGGTGTGGCATCAAAAAGCAATATAGCCCAACTTCAAATTGCTCAAAATAAAATAATTAAATTACTTTTTCATTACCCTTATTTAACACCTTCAGATAAAGTCTATAAAGAAACCAAATTAATGAATATTAAGCAATTATACAACTCCACTACTTGTATTCTTATACGTAAAATCTTAGACAAAGAAATACATACAGAAATATCTTTCGAAAGCAAAGGTCAATTACACAAATATGCAACTAGACGTGCTAGCCATCTAATGCTGCCTAAAACTAGAACTAAGAGTGGAAAAAAGATGATTATTTTTGAGGGAGCAAAACTTTATAACAATTTACCTAAACAAGTAAAAACTCTAACAAATTTTTCTATGTTTAAATCTCGACTTTATAACCATATTCTGTGTAACGATTCTCTGTTAAAATAATTAATTGAAACTGTTATCTCATCTGTTTTGCTGATCCGAACGAATTGTTATATTTATAAGTTAGATATAAGTTCTCATGTAAATGACGTTGTCGTAATGAGAATAAAGTTCTACTTATCTTTATTAAGGTCTTTTTCAGATCTCTAGACCGGTACCGCCCGCTTTTGTTACTAAACTCTATTTACATCTGCGCAGTTACTTGCGAGTATTTCCGTCTGGCATAATAAGATGTACTTACATTTGTTTTAAGTAAGTTTAATTCGACCCGCATGCTTTCATTACATATTTTGTTGTTATATATATATATATATATATATATATTAAATAAAGAAAAATGTAAGAATATAAATAGCCGTATTTAATAGCAATCCTGTTAAAACATTAACTTATATACATAACAGCAATCTCTTAAGGTTGACGAAGTTGCTTTCCCGTGACTAATGAAACGGTTATCTCAGAACGGTAGAACATTACGAGCTCACCGCAGAGGAAAGTAGTAGAGTCGTTAAAGTGAAAAGAAATGACATTCGTTGTTTTAGGCTTCCACGGAAATGTTAACTTCGTCAGTTTATATGCGTTGTACTAAATAATCGACTCTTATGTTTTAGATTATACATTATATGTCCATGCATCGTTGTGTCGTAACAATACACAAACATCACGTCTGTTGTGCCAGCGAGAGTCGCGCTAATAATGTTAGTTCATTATCATTTTTATACTTCTACAAATAATAACATTGTGTTGGTGCGTGATTAGATTTTGTTATTCGAACGACCGAAATACGATTTTATAATAGATTGTTTTATAGTATTCCAACGTACTTAATTACGATATTAAAGATAATTAATTCGCTTAACTTAAATAACATATATCTCGATGATACTTAAATAACAAAGCTGTAATACTAATAAATCAACAGGCAATTGCCGATAACGCAGCTTTGCAATTAATTCCGTTTATGTTTTGCTCTCAGCCGAGATAACAGCGAACTATCTCCTCAAAATAAGAACGAAATCAAAAACCTTTCATAATTAAAATTTTTACTGACCTTTGAGCTGCGGCTTTTGTTATTCAATAATTATACTTTAGTCATTAGAAAGGGATCCTAATTACCTATGGCTTGTTCGTTCTTATTAGATGAATAATAAAAGGATTTTAGTAATCTAGTAACTTGCTAGTCAAGTTACGAAACGAATGCCAATTTGGTGCAGATCTTTTAACTCGGCAGCGTGAATAAGAACTGCTTCTAAATCTCAAAAGATCAACGAATTACATGGACAGGGCAGGAAATTAAACGTTGTTACACAATTAGCCGTCTGTTTTATATCTCAATGTCGTCACCCAAATTAGAAACAAAAATACAAACAAAATGTTTTACACGATTCGGACAGGGAGCGAAATAACAATAATAGAAAACAGACGCTTAATAATTCTACGATGAGTAATTAGTTCGGAGATACCAAAACGAAAACAATGGCACAAAGGAAGTAGGACTTCTGCAAATTTTTGCCTGATTATTCACGACTCCCCTCTTCAGACCTTCGCCTGTGAGCGCAGAGCGCATTCCGGGGTGCGGACCCCTTCCGGCCTCACACATCCGCTCTCGCGGTCTCGTCATTGATAGTATTTTACTCGAACTTATTGTTCCAGCTCGGTTTTCGGTGTGTCGAAAAATTATTCAGCTTAATGATACTTTAGTGATATAGACATTGTTAACAATAGTACGATATTGATTTTTAACCGACAAAAAAGGGAGTAGTAATATGTTCGAAGCCTATTTTTTCCATATATAATCGGATCAGCGATTTCTTAGAACTACAGACTCTTGTGATAGGTTACACGTGCACTACCTATGGTAACGCAGCTTTCATTAAAGTTCACTTACTAACGTTTGCCCACTTTTCTTATAACTTTATAACAAAGGTAATAAACAAATAACGTATAGGACATTGTTTGTTTATTATTGTGTTGTTTTTCTTATTATTTAAATTACAATTTCTCTACAGACATGTGTGTCCGAACTTTAAGTTATATTTGGTTTCTGAATTTGTATACAATGTTTGCTCTGATTTTAAAATTAAAAAAGTAAATACCTGTTATATTGTACTCAAGTATATAATATTATTATTATTACCTACAAACGTCCTTCTCCTGCAGTTAGTGTGATCTGAAACCAGTGCTATATAACTGCTGCTGGTGATATTATAATCTAGCGAGTAATTTCTTTTTTGTTGCGCAAGAATGTAAATTGTAATCAGTGTTATAAGTGTCAAGTTTCGTAAACTACATCCACGTTTCTGTATTGAAAATTCTACCGGAGGAGCCGGCAGAACATGAGAAATTTCATATAATATACCTAGGTATGCGGTTTTTTTTGCAGTTACGTGTAAGTAAGCGAACTGCCAACTTTAATTAATCTATTAAAAATTAATCTATTTTTGTTGATTGATTTTATTTCAAAATTTTATAAAAATAATTAGCTCGGCCGTATTTTAAATTATTTATTGATTATTAATAACTCATAATTACCTTATTTCTAACTAAACAAGCTGACGGGTATTTTAATATCTTTAGTCATTTATATTATTATTATCCATTACAAACAGCTATTAACCATGTTAGTTTTATTATAAGTCGAAGTGTTCGTTCGTTTAAATGATAATGATTAAATATTTTGATATTGAATTATAACTTTCTTAACATTATACTCAAACTACGAGCATTCGCAGGAACATAAATAGGCTTTTTGTGAAAATTTGAAGGATTATCAGCTATTTTATATGGTAGGTTGGCATGTACATATGTACTTAGTTATATTCATACGATTTTTTTTACATAACCTAAATATTTTACTATCTACTAAAAAGTAAACATTCTTGCTAGTACTTCGTCTGACCGTCCTGTTGTAGGTGTCCTGTTAGTGGTAGGTAACTTGAAGTTCACCGTTTAAGTACAACTATAATCCACATCAGGTAGGTATTATACTTACTCATATAACAAACGAAACTGAAATCACATGTCGACGGCGCATGCGTGATGACCACGGCGGTAACGGATTACGAACGATAAGGATGTTCTACTTTGATTGTCAATAAGTAAGTGTAATGCTTATATGATATGGAATACAGAATACTTAACAGTAATACTTATCAATTTAAATTTAGCATTTAATTACACATTTTGTGTAGTGGGTATCGGTATAATGCCATATAAAGCGACACACGCCTTTAGGCATTCGATGATATTTTTGTGAGAATTAAAGAAGACCCATTGTTGCCGAGGAGTCGGGCGACGGGGTGAGACGAGGGGGGCGGCGGACGAGGGATGGGTAGTGAGCGACAGTTTAAATAAATAAGATATTAATATTTTGAAGCGAGGGCCGGAGGTCGCGCTCGGCTGTTATCAGCGAGCTCCGCGTCTCCCGCGCCCCGCGCCCGCCTGCACCGCCGCATGACCCTCGCCTCGCCTCGCTTCAACACCACTCGCAATTACCAATACTTAACATTTTAAATAAATTCTAATATAAGTACAAATAAATATTTACATGTCAATTCAAACAGTCGGTACTCTCAACTGAACTGTAGCGTGGATACAGCATTACCTATTCGTTTTGTACTTAAAGTTATGGCCGCCAGTCATTTTAATAGTTAATGTTATCGCCTTTGTACGCCGCCGTACGAGCGTGACGTAATTATTATTATTTCGTATGGAGGCTAGAATATTACCTACGAACTGCTTTTGTGAATTTTGGTGTGTTTTTATTATTCGATATTATCGAATAAAATCGTCGAAGACCCGAAAAGATCTGCCACGTCGTTACGTAAGCGCGTAATCTCCTGACCTCCCGACGTAAACACCGTCTTATCTCGCTGCTACTTTTTAACGACGCTACGACGGAACTGGGCTCAGATAACGTTATTAGAGATGGCTCATTATTACCATTCATAAATACTAATCTCTATACGTAACAAATACGTGCTGGGACTAGACTTGCATTTAGGATCGCCGCCGTGGACGATGGTGGCGGCGCGGGCATTCGACCGAGTGCAATGTCTGAAACAGTCATGTCAATCAGTTTGACAGGATTTATATACGTAACGATAAATATAAGAAAAATATATTTTTTTACCGATCATTGATTACTACTACTAAGGTGAGGGTCGTGAGTTCGATTCTCGTTCATGACAAATCTTTGTAAAAAATAAAATGCACACCCGTTTATTAAATGTTTGCGTCAAAGTCGTCATACATTTTCTTTATTAAAATCAGATAATTTCTGCTGCAATAAAACTGTAAATTATATACCTGATACTAGTTTTCCTCCACCTTCACGTGTCGGTTACTCTTAAGCGAAAGGACTCGACGTTCGAGGACGTTCCGAGGATCTGACGTTAAATACACGTCATGGTACAAATGTCGTTCTTGGTGTGTTGGACATTGGCAATAAAGCTTTAGGAGCAGCGTACTGCTAAAAAGCTATCAAGTCGGCCGATCGCTCAGTGGATCAACAAAACTATTAGGTAAGTGCGGGTGAATGTGGTGTTACTAACTAATATTTGGCCGCATTTTCATTAAAACGTTTTTCGAATTTATCACTCGGTAATCAAAATCACTATGAAATTGCCCTGAAATTATGTACGTAAGAATTTATAGTTACAGCGAAGCGATCGGTACAATAATTCAAAACAAACAGACGAACTGAAATACTCATGATATTTTCTTAATTTATTAATGAATTGAATAAAATTGAAACTAATCAAATGTCGAAAGCCCGCACTAATTATACGTATCAAGTATTGACTAGCCACTTGCTTATATTTTCGTACTGTACGTAGGTTCGAACAGTTGTCTAAACAAGAGTAAAACAACTTATATCGAGCACTTATCGACTGTTCTTTAGTCTGTTATTTATTTTTATCATTTTGATGGAGAAGTACAGGTTAAGTTATATGTAATACTAGGTTTTCGACTCCGCAAACTTAATACACGACGTATTGAGTTTCCTAGGTAACACGCAAAGTATTTATTACTATGTTAAAATTTCGCAGACATTTTTAACTTTGTATTCATTGTTAGATAAAATTTAAACACAATGAGTGAAATGAGTATTTGATGACTTTGTTAGTATTGTTAGCTACCGACATATTTCCTTTAAGAAAAAGAGTAACTACATCCGTAGATTTTTTGATGATTTGCTCGACCTTGTCCTTGTCCAGGTAGGCAGATACAATATGTTTAAATACTCATTCTATCGTAGAAGAGATCTTTATAGGTAAAAGTGTGTTCCATGAACTTGTAGTATTTCCCACTTCCTACATTCATTTACATAGTTTTCTTTTACTGTTTTTAAATTATTTGTACCTAATGTAGGTTGTAGGTATATCGTTCGGAAAGAAGAATCTCATTTAGAGATGTCAACAAATAAACTAAGGTAAATATTGATGGACATATCGACAACCATGGTATCTAGGTGTAACAACATATTAAAATGTTTGTTGTAGCCGCGTTTATTGCGTTATCGACGTCTCCGTTAGTACGTTTTCGATACGCGCGCGTCGCTGCGTCGTCGTCGTAGTGAACATTGTGTTGTGCACGTTTTTCATTCGAATTTCGAATCGACGTTGTATGATCATGCACGTCTACGCGCGTCGCGCCGTATCGCGGCCCGAGCGGCCGGCGGCACGTACTCGCGCCTCTGAGGCAATGTGTTGTGAAATATTGCCTGCCTCCGTGTCCGATACACACACACTTTATTTGTAATAATACATCTGCTTTAGGTATTAAATTTATTTTTATACTTTGTGTTTACCAGGTTCTAATGCGCCTGCCATTGATAACCAATAGTATTGCAACGCGAAGTTGACGAGCTTGAGTATTTCGGTTTGCCGTCGCGGCTGTCGTGTCGTATCGTGCTGTCGTTGTAGAGCGCGAAGTGGTGGCGAGGCGAGGCAAGCGGAGTGCGGCGCGGGGAGCGGTCGGGTCAGCGCGGGCGCACAGGGCGCGCTTATCGCTCTCCTCGCCGCCCGCACCGCGCACCTCCACTCCGCACTGCCTGCGCCGGCGCCGAGTTAAATGTGAATCAGGTCGACGGCTCTACATCTTTTCTACTCGTGTCATATGCTTAAAGTATTTATAAATCATGTGACTTTTTCGCCTTTGTCAATATCGAACAAAATTGCACCAGATTATCATTTGAAAATACAAAGTAAATATGATACATTTACCAATGTAACGATCGCCTATGTCGTAGGCAGTAGCTGCTAATTGAAGCGACTGTATCTGAGTTGAGACACGCTTCATAAAGACACGCTTACGACAGGTAAGTGCGTGACAAACGTATACTTCACTACTACTCAGTTCAAGAAAAATAGTTCAAATACCATCCACGTGGCTACTGATTTGATCGAAATTAATCAATAAATATTTATATTTATATTATGTCCTTATTTAAACTTAAGAAAATACTATTTACTAGACTACTATAATACTAAACTAATGCAGTGTGTTGACTGCACTGGATTGATTTTAAATTCTTTCAATAATCGTATACAAATCGCACGAAGTAATACATGAGCAAAGCGAATACAATCACCTACAGGCTGAGAATGCGTGGTGCCATGAATGAATTGTAACTGGAGACGTTTACTCCTCGGAGAGCGCGAGCTGCTGCGTTGCGTACTCGGAAACGTGAGCGGGACAAAACTGATGCTCTGAGAACTGCTCGCAGACCAAACAAACGGATCTACGTGCCGGGCTGGCGCAGACATCCGACCATCTAAGGCATCGAGTACAACATTTATAGAGAACATCTTTACATTATGTGGGTTGTACTCGTAGCGAGATTTGATATTTAATAATAAATTATTTATCTTGGCGTTGTTCACATGACAATTTAATTGGTTGATTTAGTTTAAATTCAAAATCAAGATATATATTTGACTTCATAACATTATTGACAAGCATTACTGAATCGCTTTCATATTTAAATTAAGTAAAAAACAACCGATTCGGAAAGTTCCGGAATGAACCGGCTTGGAGCTGTTATTTTATAGTATTTTTCTAGTTGTGCAACAACTAATAGTTTTATTTTACATTTTTAGATAAATAAAATGTACAGTGTAGTTACACTCTAATGTACGGGAGGGGGACAAAACCTGGGCGAATTTGTAAGATGGCGCCAAACTTATGTCATGATTGAAAAAAACCTTGTTTCACTGAAACGCCTGGTTACCGATGAGCCGATGATAATCCCGAAGAATCATCCTAACGAATAATGTTTTGAAGTTATAAATTTTATCAGTCACACTGAAATATGGTTTTTTATAGGATAACGAAAATATAAACGATTTGAGCAATAAAATAAATTATGGTTGTAAAATGTAATTAAGATTAAAATATTTGATTTGTACCTTTTTTAATAAATTTCTCGATTTAGGGGGTTTCGATTAATTTCTCTCCTCGAAAGAATCGCAGCTCCGTGGCCGATAATCGAAATGCTAGTATACATAAAATTATAAACAGATGAGTTTAGTTTGTTTGATATTTGAAGATTCACGCAAAAGTGTTTTAAGATTACAAACTGCCAACAGGAGCATCAAATTTATTCTTGTTCCTTGTATTGACAGCGTACACATTACTATTTGCAATAAAATCGTTTACGTTTTTACATATATTACATTATCAAATAAGTGTTGAAACTATTACTATTAATTCGATTGTTATGGAACTTACTTTTGCTTACACTCAAGTGAACTACAATATTTTCTGTGTAGATAGCAAGTCTTTAAGTTTTGCTGCAGCTGCCGAAATTTGGTCAGTACAACATTATACCGTTCAGCCTCCTGGAGACATTGTTCTTTAAAATAAAAAAAATATTTACTTTAATTTATTTAACAGTTGTCCTTAGATTTGAGGCAGGATCGGCTTAAAGCAGCAACAAAACCTCAGGTGGTCACAAAGCTAATTTCCTAACCTTAGTAAAAATAAAAATGTTGTTGCGAAAATTTCTTAACTTTCGACCTCTTTTGTCGAACCAAATATTTTAAATTACTTTAATGCCATTTTATTAACCAGCGAAATCTTTAAAGTATAAGAAAGTAGCCCGAGTCGCCATAACTTTAACCCTTGGAAAGTTGCCGGATGCCTGTGTACATCGAGAGATCACTTGGCAGATGCTACTGCCTTGAGAGGAAGACTCGTCGTTTGGTTACGTATATCGTTAATAAAAGATTACATATTTTCAAAAATACCGAAGCCTTGCCTCGTTATTTTGGTTCTTGAAGTTAAACTTAGTAATCTGACGAGCGATAGGAAGCACGTGATGTATCTACGAGTACGAAATGTGTATACAATTGATACATGTTGACAAATAAATGTTGTGTTCATTAAACGCAATGTTGGTTGCCTTTATTTTATTAATATTACCTACTAACTAACAACGTAGGTAGATTTACTGCGAGAAGTGTAAGCGTTATTATTTACACGATGTATTCAAAGCATTCATTTCTTTTACGGAATCGAACAACAACTACACCTATAAAAATATAGCATTATAATTGCAATCTGAATAATGTTAAAACGTCGTTAATGTAGCATAAGTATTGCAAATAATTTATAAGAACAAGAAACAGCAAGTAGCTGATAATGAAAACGTACGTTTAATTTTTCACAAGTAGTAACGCTAAAGTGGAATTAT
This sequence comes from Nymphalis io, assembly GCF_905147045.1. Lineage (NCBI taxonomy): Eukaryota > Metazoa > Arthropoda > Insecta > Lepidoptera > Nymphalidae > Nymphalis > Nymphalis io. Next base: position 14,781,834 of record NC_065889.1, read on the forward strand.
AAGCGTATTTCGACGTCGCTTGCAAGTCGCGGCGCTGACACGACCCGTACTGTTATCAGCGCCGGGCGGAAGCCGCGCCATCGCCTCCAGCCCTGCCGTCTGTCACGCTTGTCTAGTTCTGGTTGCTATGATCATTTGGCAAATGTTTTGGACTTTTCATCTCACTCACCCGCTTCACCGGGACCCATTCCGACCCCAACCCGACCACTCGCGCTACCATTTTTTCCGCCGTTTTTCCAGTGCTTCGTGTGGAAAACTAACGCAATTAAATTGGCATTAGCGCGATAACGCGATGTGAATGCAGGTGCAGCGACACAAAGCGGGTCAGCGGCGCGGGCGGCGGCGCGGTCAACACTCTCTAACAATAACAAGGAAACTCGTAACGGAGGCGCGCGGCCCGCGGGCAGCGCGCGCGGCTGCCTACTGCCACTCGCTGAGTTTGAGCGATTTCGCTTTATCTAATCGTCGGATGATAAAACGTTGCGACTCCCGCGTGTCTGCCGGCGCACCGCATACAATCCGCCGCATGCGCTTGCGCACCGCCCCTACACTGCATCATGCTCAATATACCACTGGGCATGGAGTCATATTGGAGAGCTGACAAGACCTAACGGACCCCAGACATTAAATCAATAAAGCCTTTCTCCTTTCACATCAATCACGAAGAGGAAGGGTGTAACCTGCTTAATTACTTACATCTGCACACCTTATGTTCGTGATAACACAAGCGCTCATCTACAAATTGTGTCGGTTGTGGCACTTACTTGGAAGTTCTAATCTAAGCCAGCGTGCACAGTGTTGTTGAGCGATTTATTTAGTAAGCAGCTGAGGACTTGCAACCAACCTAACTTTTGACAAACTTAAGACACGAAAAGTTAAGAAGCTAACATTTTACATTTTCACAATTAGCTACTACTTACCGTCGAGTACGTGACGACGTCATATAGAATTTATTTTTCGTGTTCCTAACGTTTTGGTAAATGACTAGGCGTATGGTGTTGTATGTGTTTGTTACTTGTGTTAATCTAATTTCGTACCTAAGTAGTAAATAGGTGCTTTAGTTGTATCGCTCAACTTAACTTAAAACTGTGTAGAGTCTTCGGCGTCGTTCAGGTGATCGAGGTACTCACCGAAATGGTATTCAGTCTTGGTAGCGGCCATCGCTGTACTGAGGGGCAGAGCAGTGGAGCACGGCAAGGGAATGTCAACAGGTCCAAGAGCACGGCCGTGTGGCGCATCGCCGCCGTCGGGAGCGTCGTACGTGTGTTCAGTGCGCGTGAGCAGAGCGCGCGCGCGCGGCGGAGGACGGCGCGCGAGTCCGCGGGCCGCGCGCCGCCCAGCAGCGCCGCCGCGCTGCGCTGACGCAACCGAGACTCCGCCACACCGCGCACCACCACATCATCACTTAACACCACCCTCACCCGCTCACAGCTCAGGAACTTAGGACTACATTTTATGTTTTCAGTCAATTCAATTTTGCAATCAAGTCAGTATTATTTCGATAAATAGGTATAATATACTTTCTATTGTAATACTTTTATTTGTCATGGTTTGTTGAGTTATTTTTGTAAAATTATGTTCGTATAATACCTTCTCCTCAAAAAGAGGAGAGGAGGCCTTTAGCCCAGCAGTGGGACATTCACAGGCTGTTACGGATTACGGATGTTCGTATATATCGGCGTAACTGCAATGCCCAACACTTTTATATATCTTGGCCCCCAAATAATTGACCGTTCTTATTAGTAATGACAAGTTCTCTTTTTTAAGCAATATTAAAGTAATAGTAATTATTTTTAATAATTAAAAACATTAATTTTAAGATCTAATTTACTTTATTTTAATTATTATACTTAAATATGACAATTACTAATAAATTATTTACAATTAATATCGTAAGATGGCGCTGCCGCGGCGCTCTTCTTGCGCGTCCCTTGCACTAGTTTACATTGCAAATTCGAAATAAAAACAACGTATCACTAATAAACCCCCCCTATCCCCCCGGGGTTCTAGTCAACAAGACCACATTCTAGCCAGACGGCCACCATACATAACAATTAAAGTTGAATTAAGTCCCGTATCACCCAATACGTAAAATCGAGCTCCAAACTTAGATCATCAATTATGACCAAAGTAATAATCTGTGTTCATTGCACGAAAATTGCTCGTGTATTTGTTAGTTTAGGTATCAGGAATTGAGCCGGCTAGTTTTTTTCTAATTAACGAAACCGACTGTTCATTCGACATCCTTATCGAAGAAATATATAAGACAATTTATATACATAAGTAGTACATACGTTTACGGTCTTACCTAAGTAAGTTAGTTATCTTGACGGCGGTACCAATTTTTGTTTGATAATCTTTATGTTGACAATACAATCAACAACGTTAGCATTAGGTATTCCTATGAATAAAGTCTCTATAGACTTGAGAACTGGGCTTACTGTTGCTGACACATGGTGAACTTTGTGATGGTTGAGTCCACATTAGCACATCGATCCAAAATGTTAGGCTGTCATGACATGTCATGTGACGGTTAGTGAACAGTGAAGGTACGATTTCGACGCCTAGGACGTATAGAACGCATTTATGTTATTCATGTAATTGTCGATTGTCCGATGAAATGTAGGTATACCTTACTTATAAGAGATGAGTTACTAGTCTTATAAAACTAATATTTTGACACCAACTAATATCAACATCATCAATATGCAGCCAAAAACCTGTAGGCAGTTAGTTTACATTTGCGTACAACATACAAAATAAGGATAAATATAAGAAAATTACAGTAGCTTTTTGTTTAAAATAACAAACTAGCATCTCTGAAAAATCCGAATTGCTCTGTGAATAAGTCTGGTTTGGTTCACCAATAGGCAGCACGACTGCACCAGCAGCAGGCTCCACGGGCACCATCAGTATAACTATTATTTTTTGAAAATAATTTCTCTTCTAAATTGTAATGAAATTATTGTTTATTGCGTACTGAATAATTTACAAATCAGTTTTAACAATATGACAATTTATATTTATCGGGGTATCGCCCCCCCCCCCCCCCCCTCGAAAGTAGTGCCGAGCGAGACACCCGCACGACAAGGTGCATGCGGCAAGCGCGCGTATATACGTGCTCCAATACAATATAACAACGAGGAGTAAAAAGTTAAATGTTATGAAGTAACATGAACAGAAACGTGACTATTAAAAACCTGTCTTATTATTTAAGCTCGTAACGCCATCTAGTATGAATAATAATTGGACAACAATGTTCTCGAGACTGGGCTGTGGACGCCATGACATATCGGGTCTACTTTGTATTGCTCCGACATGCCCACAGATGGCGCGTGCTTGTATTTGTAACGAGATGTTTTCTAATTTATTTTATTACGTATGAATTAATTATGAAAATAAATGTCTACGTGAAATAAAAACTCACATTCGTTTATTGTATTGAATGTATATAATGCATTACAAATAATTTGTAAACAGTGACATCTGTTAGTAACAGGCTACACCTTTAACAGGCAGCCCACAGCACACATTTACAAACTCTGCTGCTCGCTCCAGTTATATTTTGTTCGTCGACTGTTGTTTATCATCTCGGCGGCGACATTTTGTGTTATTTTATTGGTTATAAATCTTCAGATGTGATGTCAGCGCGCAAACCGGAACTTGCGGCACCAGAGGCGACGAGGCATGCGGAAAGGATACGAGTGCGAATGATGCGGCGCGAAGACGCGTCTGCTGTGCACGAGATGATACATGTGAGTTCCGACTGCGCTCAGCCTCAGCGCTGTCACTATCAGCTGTCAATCCGTCAACTGTCACCTGTGACGCGTTCAAATTGTCATCATAACGCTAGTTGCTGTACAATTACAAGGCCACGAGTTTTCTTACAAAAATAAAAAAAAATTGTAATGAAAAATCGAAATAATATTGAAACTCGTATTGGCTTTTTTTTCTTTAATTAACAAATATGCTTACCATAATAAAGCCTTTTAACGTTTTACTTTGCGTAAACTTTTTAATCAGTATGAAAATTGTAGGAGGTTATTTGTTAAGAGCAGTTGCTAATCAATCAATTATGTGTATCTCCTAATCCTAATAAAAGTACAATATGTCGCTTAATTGAATATTCCTAAAGCAAGAACCTAATAGTAGATTAATAACGTGTGCAAACAATATTGTATTAAATTGGTTGTTTAATAGCTAATTAGCTGATTACCTGATTAACGGCATAATGCTAATTATATTATACACTGTTGAATGCCCGGTATTCATTGTGTCCTTACCAATGACAAGCTCATTGGTAAGCAACGACACCTCAGCTATAAGTTAGCAAGGAGTTGGGTATCCTGCTGATTTCAGATGATGCTGTTCCAGCTCCATATTTTAAACTTTTTTTTTTTAATATTTGTCATACTTAGGCACCTAGTTGGCGAACGCTCGCTACACGATGGGTACGAGTAGATTACTACTTGAATATTGTAAAATGAACAATACTTTTCTATTTGGAAATAATAAATATTAATATAATAAAACAACCAATAACTGGTACAATAGTCTATTTAAGTATACATGTACACCATTCGATACCATTTACTAATGGCAATGTGGAGTTTGCACAACACTCAACAATAGCTGCAGTTACATACCGATGATTACCTAATTCGTAGCGTGTACATATATATATATATATATATATATATACATCGTCATATATATATTTTTATTTATATAATTATATATTGTTTATTTTTTCTATAAATTTTTAGTACATTTTTTATTTTTGTTATTAGTCTCATAAGGTTTATCTTTTAGGTTTGATCATTAATAATTAGCTTGCATAAATTATAGATTTTATTATAGTTTGAATTGCATTAAAAGTTGCAAACTAAACAATTTGTTTAGTTTTGTAACGGATATTTTTATCCCGTTTAACTGGATATCATAGTACCAGGGGTAAATACCCCATAGTCTTGTTGGAAAGATGTCCCGTATATATATATATACGGGAGCGACGGCTGAGCGATATTACTATCTCCATCTTGAGTTGGTGGTATAGGATCCATTGCGTAGGCGGAGAAAATGATAATGTACACTTCGTATAACCTTAGTTTATTTTTATTTGAACAAAATAAAAACTTAAAAGTTACTAGGTAAACCGACAGTTTCGTTTAGGAGAAGTGACCTGGTCGGCGTTCGAAATCGTAATGTGTCGTTTCAATTCTTCACTTTCCAAATTCTTCATTTTCCAATAAAAGATGTACTAAAAATGTATAGAAAAAATAAACAACCATTCTAATTTAATTAAAATATAAATACGAATAAAACTAAACAATTGAATGCAAACTTTATTAAACTCTGCCACTAAGGAATAGGTACCCTTAAAAGTAAAAAGTAATTATCTATAAACTCAAATATAAAGAATAGAAAAAAATAATACACCCGACATAATAATTGCAACCTACAGCCGTTGTGGCTGTAGGTTTAGGTTTGTGGTATTTAATATATTGAAAGTAATGGAAAAACTCGAAACAATCAGACTTAACAACGACAGAATGCTTTATTTTATTGTTTATGGCAGAATGTCACTCCACTCTGGGAAATCTGGACACCGAGGTTCAGAAATTAAAGTATTTAGCACACCGCCAAATATGGGCTCATAGCCGCAACATATGTTATAAGAACAAAAATACGTACATTTTTATTGACTCAACGACGATTTTGATGAAATAAAGACAAAACTGTTAATTCAATTTGTAATTTTTGGCCATTTTAAAGATTACCCCGGACAGACAGACATAAGGCCAAAAATAAAAATATGTTTGTTTTTTATTTTGATGACTCGCAATTAGCCATATTAACTTTTACAGAGGCGGTTATTTTGAAATCACATACAGACACTTAAATTTTATTTATTTGTATATCGTATAGATAGATTATACATGATCACTGTTAATATATAGAACTTGGTCGCCATTTCTGATGACTTTCAGGAATTAGCGACGTTCGAGGGAGTACCGGACGGCCCGAAGCTCAGTGTGCAGGGTGAGTGCCGGCTAATGTACCTCATAAACTCATCACGAGTATAAAGCTCGTTTTAAACTTCTTTTATTTATTTCAAAAGGCACACTAACAATGTTATCACACAAGTTGAATAGTTTCGCACGGAATATTTTGTTCTATGTGAACAATTTTCGTACAGATAAGAAACTGTTCAAAACAATGAATATTTTAAGGAGTACAGTGGGGATTAGATACAGGTACTACTACAAAATTCGATACTAGGGGTTCCAAGTGTGAGTGAGAACTGATTGAAATAACCTATGCAACAAAATAAGTCGATAATCCTAATTTGCGAACTTTTTTTTTTAATTGTGACAAAAAAAGCTTTAATTTTACTCAATCAATCAATTCATTTATTTCTAATAATAATTTATATAAATCAGTTAATAATATTAATTAGTTCGCTCGTACTTTATTCATTCAATCGAAAATACGAAGCGTGAACATAGTATGGAACCTATACAGAAAAACTTTTCTTGAAACATTATACTGTTTTCTTCATTCACATTCACACCAAGTTTATACAATACAGATTTAATAGAAGACGGTTTCGAAAGCTCTCCACCGTGGTTTTTCGGGCTGGTGGCCGAGAAAGACGGGCAGATGGTAGGACATGCGATGTGCAATCGTGCATACTCGAGCTGGACGCGTCGTGCCTTCTACGTCGAGGACCTGTACGTGCGGCCGACAGTGCGCCGGGAGGGCGTCGCTCGCCGGCTGTTGCAAGAGCTCTGTAGGGTAAACTTATAGTTTTAGTGCAATGAGTTTATACTAGTTAGGAGAATAAGGAGTGTGCCTGTATGTTCGCTCACACATGCACTGCGCAGTTGGTGAGTCCTCTATATAATTTGGTCAGGTTTATTTAAAATTAAGTTTGAGTATTAATTGCAAAGTAGTTTGTGTTTAATTTGCCAAATTTTCAACAAGATAACGTAGCGATGTAGAAAGCGGCAGCAAAAAGTCGTATTGTTTACAGATGGCGGTAGCGGAGGGCGTACACCGCGTGGACTGGCACGTGCTGGAGAGCAACAGCGACGCGCTGGCGTTCTACTCGCGACTCGGAGCGCGCGACCTGCGCCTCACGGAGGGCCGCGCCGCGCTGCGTCTCGACCGGCCGCGCATCGAGGCCGTCGCCGACGGACGCTTGCTGTCTGCTGCTGAGGACGAAACGCTCAAACCTGCAATTAATAATTAGAATTATTTTCTTAATACTGCATTTGGAGTAAACAGTATAATCCATTGTTTTTACTTTTATACCGGCAACAATTAACAACAATAATAAATTTATTTATTCTCTCCCAAAGACAATAATGTTGACATTTTTTTTTTTATCTTATTAATAAATACAATTGTATGCGGGAGGCAGAAACCCAAACTAGGTTGCCCTGTAGTAAGGGTCTCCTGGCTCCCCCTATTGGGTTCGGAACTATTTATTTATTGAATTTTTTAGTAAATAGGAGAAAGACTAAAGCTCTTAATTTCAATATTAATTTCAAATTACCATGGATTTAAAACAAGTACATTAATCGTTATTAATATATAAAATATTTTGGTATTAAATAAAACAATAGTAAAGGAAAATAATAGTTTCATGATCTACACAGATAATAAACTAGCTGTGCCCGCGGTCTCACTAGCGTATAACTTAAAAAAATCACTGAGCAGACTTATAATATTTCAGTATATACACAATTTTTAGTTTTATTTTCGTGAAATAATAGTATTTATTCGGTTTTTGCCACACCCGGATCTAGATAGGGCAATATACAATTGGAATCATACATGAGAAAAACATCATTCCCTTAAATCTATTCCGACATACTTGAATGTCTTTCTCTGTACTTTATTTATTGACTTGTGACAAATCGGACACCCACGTATACGTAAGCATAAATAAAGCATAATTATGACGACTCAAATACACCGTTTATTTTCCGTAATATGCGTGCTACATTACATTACGCTGCTACGTACGTACGTACGTACGAAGACAGCACCAGCAGAGAAACTCGACTTAAACGTTCCTTAAGAAATGCGCAGACGCGATGAGGGTCGAGCGACCCCGCACTATCCCGAACGCTGCCGGTCGGCGGTCCCAGTAGCCGGCGATCCGGCGGCGCGACCTGCTGCCCAGCGTGTAGGTTCGCGCGCCTCTGACGGCCGACGAGGCCTCACGCCGCGAACTTTGCTATACAATGTTTCAGTGGTATCAGTAATGCGAAATCGCTCGTAACCAATTCCGATCCTTACGTAATAATAATTATTGTTGTGTGAAATACGCCTACGTTTTTATTTAAAGAATATATGTCTGAGCTTCCATACAACGTGTTGCGCGACCTACTTTCGCAGTCGAACTTATCGACTGGTAAATATATGTATGAGCACAAATTGGGAAGACGAATCATAATATCTCTTAATATTAGCACATACATTCATTCGACTACTCACACTCACTCACTCGATCACTCGAACGTGGTCATGGCTACAAGCAAAACTTTAATAGATTTTAGGCAATAAAAAATAAATAGTTATAAAAACTATAAATCATTATGGAAGTAATACCCATAATGGAAGGTTTTCCAAAGAATAATTATAATTATTATCTCAATACTCTCGTCATAAAAATTTGTACGCAAGTATGTAGATAAAAGCAGTAAAAAACAATAAAAATTACTCACAGTGTTTAGTATAATAAAATGTTTTATAATAAATATTTTTAATCGAAAAGATTAGTCATTAAATAAAGAGCACTGGATAGCTATTGATCAGCTTATTTACGGAACAGGAGACAGCTGTTTGATCCGACGCGGTCAGGCGAGCGAGTAATCTGTGCACCGGAGCGCGAGCGCGGTGGGCGCATGGCGGCGGTCACGTGACGCCGCGCCATGCGCGCCCGCTCGCCACTGTCGCTGTTGCTGGCTACGATCGCCGCTATCGCCGTCATCCGTGCGGTTCCCCGCCATGTCCCGGAGCCCACGTTTGCATCACTGCTGCTCGTAGCACAGTCTGGCTGTCAGATTGGGGACCCGTCCCTCTTTTCTCAAAAAAGTCTCGAACGCTATGCTGCTTCCATTACGCGCTATTCTAATATATCTCATCCATACCATCTTCTTAACTACGAAGGTAAATTATAGAGTGGATTTTTTTATTTTGTAGTATAATATGTTATTCTAATGCCTTTGAGTCGAAGTTTATCGTTATAGAAACTTGTGGCATAAACTGGGAAACTACGGTGACGCGCCGTGCCTTGGCGACACTTGGAGCAGGCGGTGGAGTAATCATATCGGGAAGACCGGGGACGACAGTGTGTAATAGTGTGTCTTTAGCAGCGCGAGCGCTACATCGTCCACAGCCGTCCAAGTGTAGCCACACGCATGCGCGTGGCGCCGCTGTAGTTCAGCTAGCTATGGACTTGCACTGGCGACGGGCATTGTTGTTACCAACAAGCGGTGTGAACGAGTGTTCAGTGGCACAATTGGAAGTCGAGAGGGCTCTCATTGCGGCAGGTGTGCTCGTGAAACACATTCTCACTAATGCCGAGGACTCCACGCTCCGCCCGCATGGTGAGTGCCTCTGAAATATTGTCATAATAATGTTTTCAAATTTCATTACAGCGCATATAAACCCCGAGAGTTTCATGTACAAATACAATCACAATATTTTTATATATTTCGTCGTATTAATTTGATTAGTAATTCTTTAATACTTGCAAATCAATTTTAGTTTCAAAGTTTTTTTTAGTCCACGTATTTAATGTTCAAAATTATGAAAGAGAATTAGGGCAAGAATTATGTTTATGATTGAATTTGAAAGCCGAATAGCCCAGTGGTTAGAACGGGTGAATTTTAACCGATAATCGTTGGCAAGGCAAGTCCAGGCAGGCATCACTGAATTTTCATGTGCTTAATTTGTGTTTATAATTGATTTCGTATTTGACAGTGAAGGGAAAAATCGTGAGGAAACCTGCATGTCATGTATCTAGTTTTACTGAAATTCTGTCACGTGTATTCCTTCAACCCACATTATAACAGCGTGCAGTGGAATAAGTTCCAAACTTTCTCATCAAATAAAATAGAGTAGGCCTTAGCCTAGCTGTGGGACATTTACAGGCTGTTAGTGTTAAATTTAAATTCTACAAATGCCAAGAGATCTCGCCACTGCCACCTCACGTGCATTATGCTTATTTCATATTATATTCTTTCTAATAAATCTTAAGAGGAATGAAATAATGGAGTAGGTACTCACACATTATATTATGTAAACTTCAAAACTGAAGTCTCATTAAAATAGGGGTGTGTGTTTGATTTTAACTTATCGAAGCGTCAATTGAAAAAATCAAAATAAATCCAGTGACTTAGCTGTAACAGACAGACAGAGCTTATAATATTAGTAAGTATTGATTAAATAAACACACCGTTATCCGCTTGCTTTACTGGACGTAAATGGAACTTCGTAATTAAGTAGTACGCTTTATGATAGTAATTACCTTGGAAAAGGGTCTCAAGTATAAAAAACTGTAACTTTACTAAAATTCTTGCGAGCTTGAGTTATAATATATTATGTTAAAACTTTTAAGTAGCGGGGAGCCTAATTCTCCTCATGGGAGTTGTTTTTCATAAAACTTGTCAGAAAATATCTAAGTAGATACTAAGGGTAACGTGTTTACCGTAAGTTATAGATGTAGTTAAAAACGAGGGGAAAATTAGTTTTGTTCAATCAAATTAAGTAGAAATAATATTAGTGCATGTCTTCTTATAAAACATATCACGTATGTCGGTACAACTCAATAGTTGTTAAAAATTTTTCTTGAGCTGTTCTAGTTTCCTTTTGTATTTCACACCGATATAAAAATCGAATTTTATTTTCACCCTGAAACGAAATGATAACTCAAATACCACATTATGCATTTTTTAAACATTATGGTCTTGGTAGTTGCATTGTTTTAGATATTTTTTTCGTATCACTTGTATTTATCATAATTGCTGTGCGATTCAAAGGGAAAATTCGGCAAGTATTTGGGACCAATCTACACGGTCTAGATTTGTACACTTTATTTCTAAAATATAAAACAAAATTTTAATTTTTCCAAGGCAATAACTCTGGTAATAGACCAGTTTTGCTGAAAGTTTTAAAAAATCCAGTTATTGGATTATTTTGTAATATATATATATACAAGTTAAACTTATTACATAGTAGTGTTTTTATTTTTTAGTGATTATCCTTTGCGATTTATCTATAAATGAATTGAATTTGGCGGGAAATTTAAATGATACGGAAATATTGATATTACGCGTGGACGATTCGAGAATACTCAAGGTTTCTGATTCGACGGACGAGATAAAAAGCAAAAATGAACAAAATTTTCAAATAAAATCACCACCAACTTCGAACATGATATTATCAGAATTTTTATCAGATTATTTTGATTCTTCTCAAAAAATTAACTTACCAAGGCCGATATCTTATAATTCAAATGAACTGTATTCTTTGCCTGCAAAACAAATCAAATCTTTGAAGCGAAGCGTTCCACGTCGCACAATACTATTGGAAAAGCTAAATTCGCTCAATCTAACGAGCACAAACAGAAGTAAGTTTAATAATAGTTTGCATTCAAAAATGGAAAACATAAGTTTCCTCCAAAAACGAGATTCAGAAGATATAAACACTGATTATATCAATTCACATCTAAAGAGCTTAGAGCTGGCAATAAGTGATCGTTTATTAGTACTCACTGACGACGTTACAAAAATCATATCAACAAGTCAAACTATGTATCATGAAGTTCTTGAAGCTACTTTAACACATTTAGAAGCAGAACGTAAGAGGCTGCAGTACACTACTGACGAGTTTTTCTTATATAAAAGTGTCATTTTTAACACAAGTGTTATATGGAGGCGTGTTGCGAAATTGACAGCTTTGTCGGAAAGATCAGTTGTTTCATCCAACGAATGGACTACAAAAGTTGCCGTGGACTTACCTGGCGAGCTAGAACTAAAAAACTGGAGTAGAACACGCAATCAAAAGTTTGAGGAGTTGAAAATAATGAATAGAATGGAAATAACACAGTTAGTTGTTGTAATGCTTTGTGTCGCATGTACACTTTTAGGTGCACTGACGATAGGCGCATTTTACGTGAGACGCAAATCTATTCGACATATGCCAAGAAGACCACGAGTGGTTCCTCTTCTCGCTTCTGCTGATTTCCAGTTCCCAGCTGATGAACGTCGTCGGGTAGGTGAAGGTATGGAAACCATGCTTTCGTGGCTTCAACAATTTCATGAATTCGGTGGCTCGGAACCAGAACGTCCAGATTTACTAAAAAGGCCAGAGCCCCTTGTTCAATCAGCCCCATCTTCCACTTGCAGTGTCACACGACTTGCACCTGATAGCCGTACCAGGTACAAGGTATGATTGTTATTCAAGATATACATTTTTCAGCGATCTTTTATATTTAACTATATTGAGTGTTTTATACTTTTAGGGTGATCCTGTCCACATGAAATACTTACCCGCTTCGACGCTTGAGTTACGTCGTAAAACTATTGATGTATTGCTTTTGATGCAAAGTCTGCGACATGAGAATTTGAACCCTTTTATTGGTACGTAATATTTTTTAAATTGTACGCAATAAATTAATTTCTTAATGGTCAATCGTTTTTATAAATGCATAAAGTTGTATCTGTAATTAAAAATAAATGTATCTAAAATTGCATTGCATCGCTTTAACACGATATGCTTATATAACACGATATGATTATATATAAGATTGTTCACTTAGGTTGCTTAACGGAAATCCGGCCCGCATTGGTATTCGAAGCATGTGGACGTGGTTCATTGGAGGATGTACTGGTAGCTGATGATATCCGGCTCGACTGGACTTTTCGGCTCTCTCTGCTCACTGATTTAGTGCGCGGCATGCGCTACTTGCATACTTCGCCTTTGCGCGTGCACGCACGTCTCTCCTCGCGAAACTGCGTCGTTGATTCTCGTTGGGTTCTACGCATTACTGACTATGGCCTGCCTTCATTCACCTCCGCTCAGTCACTGCCTTATCCTCCTCGATCTGCTAGGGGTTAGTACCTTAATGTTAATAATGGTTTCTAAAGTGATTCTTTGTACCTTATGTTGCAGTCCACTTTTGCAAGCACGGATTGTTGTTTTATTAGGTACATCATAACTTGCAGACATTATATTTTAATTACATTAATTTTATATATTAATCAATAAATTGAACCTCCATAACTTTTGGTTTTTTGAGATTCCGTTGTGAGTGATTTATTGTAAAACTATTTGTCTTGCTTAGATTTGTTGTGGACAGCTCCAGAGATTCTTCGCGAAACCAGCTCAGAGACGGTTCCGGGTGGTACGCAGGCGGGTGATGTTTTCTCATTTGCTATAATTATGCAGGAAGTTCTAGTTCGTGGCGAACCTTATTGTATGTTATCTCTTACACCTGAAGGTAAGAAATGCTAGACAGATAATAAAATATTTAAATATAATATAAGGAAAATGTTTAACCTAATGTAAACGCTTCCAGAGATAGTGGACAAGTTAATACACGCACCACCGCTGATTCGGCCGTCAGTCTCCATGAGTGCTGCCCCGCCCGAAGCCGTAAGCGTAATGCGACAATGTTGGAGTGAACAGCCCGACTTACGGCCTGATTTCATTCGACTGTACGAAGTTTTTCGTCATATGCATCGAGGGCGGTAAAATACTCTAAATTACTATACATTTAGTAGAATACCTTAACCCAGTGCAGGTATCCAACGCTATTTTGTATGTTTTTTCAAATCTTTTAATTATCATATTCAATATTTGAATTCTATCAGAATATGACATAACATATTTTACAAGAAAAGAGTCGTGGTAGAATGTATAACAATGTCAAAAATGTTAATTTATTCACAGAAAAGTAAACATAGTTGATTCTATGTTTGAAATGTTAGAAAAGTATAGCAATAATTTAGAAGAGTTGATTAAGGATCGGACTGAGCAACTTGATATGGAAAAAAAGAAAACCGAGCAACTGCTTAACAGAATGTTGCCAAGGTAATGGTTTGTCACTTTGCAGCATTCGAACTGAAAATTATTCTTGACCATATATAACAGACTTATAAACGGGCACAGATCAGTAGCAGAGCGTTTGATGCTGGGACTCCGTGTAGAGCCCGAGGAGTTCGAGGAGGTGTCGATATACTTCAGCGACATCGTGGGATTCACGTCGCTCGCTGCGCGGTCCACACCCGTGCAAGTAGTAGACCTGCTGAACGACCTCTACACGACTTTTGACGCAGCAATAGAGCAGTACCGGGTCTATAAGGTATGATAATACGTAATGTTATGTATGTAACACAGTAATATGGACAATTTTTTATGTAAATAAAGAATGGATTTTAATTAGTAAATACTATTTTTTATTTGTTGCGTGTGATTGGTAAGTATACATGTTTAACTGATATTGTTTATAGTTTTAAGCGAACGACCGACGCTAGCGAACGAAGGGTAAATTTATTTGAGATAATTTAAGTTTTTTGAAGTTTTTTAAATTTCAAATTATTACACATACAGTAAAACTTTTGGCTAATCAGACACTGATAAGATATCCATTTAACTTGTAACTGTTTACAGGTGGAGACCATAGGCGACGCTTATATGGTAGTCGGTGGGCTACCTATTCGTTGTAGCGACCACGCGGAGAACGTGGCCACGATGGCTCTGCACTTGTTGCATCTAGCAGGACGCTTTCGTATCCGCCACTTGCCCGTCACGCCGTTGCATCTGCGTATCGGTTTGCACACGGGTGCGTGTTGCGCAGGCGTGGTCGGTCTCACTATGCCGCGCTATTGTCTGTTCGGCGATACTGTCAACACCGCCTCTCGTATGGAGTCCACAGGTTTGTGCTATGCGTATCTTGCTCGATTTATAATTCTTTATTTCGTTCGCTATTTACGATCGAATCTGTTACTCGTTGTCACCCTTGTTTTGTTATTAATTTTCTCTACTGGAATTGCCTCATTAATTTTGACCAGGAATATAATGGACACAGGAGCAGCGTGGCGCATTCAAGTGTCGTCGACGACCGCAGAGCGACTAGTCGCGGCGGGGGGATACCGCCTGCGCTCGCGCGGCCTGACGCAGATCAAGGGGAAAGGTGCCATGCACACCTATTGGCTGCTCGGAAAAGATGGTTTCGATAAGTCTTTACCGACACCGCCACCGCTCGAGTAAGTTATATCCGGTCTAGCGACTTACAAAATACACGATTAGTGTATTTTGTTAGTCGCTATACCGGCAATTTGTACAATCGCAATTTATTAATATGAACTACTTTTTTGTAATATAATGATGTTGTAAATCTATATCTATAAAAATAAATAAAATTGAAGTGTCTGTCTGTGATTTCAAAATTACTGCCTTTTTTGAAGTTAATATGGCTATTTGCGAGTTATCAAACCAAAACATTATTTCATTTTTATTTTCGTCTGTCTGTTTGTCCGGGTTAATCTTTGAAAGGGTTAAAATTAAAAATTGAAATAAGTGAATTTTTATAAGAAGTATTCCAAGGTTCCGTTTAGTCTTTTTAGCGTGACTCAACTGTGAATAATTAATATAAAGAGTTCTCAAACTAAACGAAAGTTCTATGATTGTTGCGGATATTCAGTAATATTGTCTTTTATAAAACGGAATTATAAAAAACTCATCACAGACAGAGCAGACTGTGAGACAAGTACTTACAAGTACAGTACAAAATATTTACTTAAGAAATATATATGAAATACGAATATACTTAACCTACACTAAAAAATGTTATGTTATTATTTTAAACGAATGCCGATTCAGGTCTGAAGAAGTCTTGTTCGAGGCGGAAAGTGAAAATGATATCGAAACGTGCGATTTATCCACCGCAATCGATAAAAAATCTTCAGCGTCACAATCCGTCGAACGACAGCGGTCGGACCCGTCTCCTACTGTTGATAAATTTTGTTAGTATCTTCGATTAAATAATTTATTAATCAAAATGAATGGATCTATAAATACCTTTCCAAAAATTTGCAGCCTGGCAACGCTCCGGTGCAGTTTCAGCGGAGAGTAGTCCCCCGCCGCCCTCTCTACCGCGCTGTCGCTATTTACGCTCATCTGTCTCTACGGTCGCTAGCCTTCTCGACACTCCGAGGCTCTCTGATCGGTAAAACTAAAAACGAAGACTTTTTATTTTAAAAAAAATCTATGGATGAATCGTTCAACAATTTTCGAAAGGGTAAAGTTTTGATAGAAATTTCATTGTAGTATTTTAAATATCAGTAATTTAAGTATTAAAGTTAACCCTTATGTACTTGGATTTTTTTCAGCGTCTTGAAAAAAAACGTGTATGATTGGTACATGTTTATTTTTTTTACATATTTTTAACAAAGTATTTTGTTGATTCTGTCTATTAATACAGTTCATTTAAATATATATCGATATTAACAGCTTAAATAAAGGAATATAACGAAAAAAGGTACAAATATTAAAATACAAACAAAAGCCTATACTCTAATAAATATTTTTAATAAAAAAGTTCAAATCGAAAATAGTAATAACTATTGCTTTAAGCCGCGCCTCGCGACTTCCCGGTCAGTAAGGCGCAGGCGGCACACGACTTTGTCCGTACATGTCAATGAAGCAATATTTTGAAAAGTTATTGCGTTGTTGTTAGAAAGGTTTTTTTTAAATGACAATCAATTAAAACTTGTTTACCTAAACCTTTCTATCAGCCAATAATAATAATGATTTACGACTTAAGGGCTGCATCAGCTGAACTTCTCTACAGATTCCTAATCACGTAAAAGTTTGAAAGATATTGGAGTTTTCAAAATATGACTTTAAATACAAGTATTTATTGTTAATCGCTTTTACACATATTTAAAATAAAATATTATATTTATGACTTGGTCAAAGTGAAATCATCTCTTGTCGTATATACGTTTTGACACGTATATACGACTTACCGAGGAGACCAGGATCTCGACTTTTTATAAAAAGTCGAGATGGCCCTGTGGTAAGAACGCGTGAATCTTAACCGATGATCGTGGGTTCAAACCCGGGCAAGTACCACTGAATTTTCATGTGCTTAATTTGTGATTATAATTCATCTCGTGCTTTACGGTGAAGGAAAACATCGTGAGGAAACCTGCATGTGTCTAATTTCACTGAAATTCTGCCACATGTGAATTCTACCAACCCGCATTGGAGCAGCGTGGTGGAATAAGCTCCAAATCTTCTCCTCAAAAAGAGGAGAGGAGGCCTTTAGCCCAGCAGTGGGACATTCACAGGCTGTTACGGATTATATTTATATATAGCTAAGCCTTAACTCCCACGATGTCTATAAGGCGGAATATAGAGGATTCAAATATGATTGTTGATTATGCGATAGAAAAGTTAATTATTTTGTAAATAGATTGAAGAAATTGCCTCGTTGGTCTAGTGGCTAGATATAAGGCCGCTGATGACGAGGTACTGGGTTCAAATCCCAAGTCGGGCCAATAAAAAGTTATTGAGATTTTTAATCGAAGATTCTCAGTAGCAGCCCGGAGGTGCACTATAATATGTCCTGCACAGTTGGCTAATCTCTCTTGAGACTTGCCGGCGTGGCTGAAATCGGACAGGATCATTATTTTGTAAATAGAAATATTTTATATTAGTGATATCATTGGTTAAATAACTGAAGGCCGTATCATTTCATAGATGGGCTTCGTCAGGAGCACGTACTTTACGGAGACAATGGTCGTTAGAGCGTGGCGACGCGTTGGCAGCGGCAGCAGCCGAGACACCTGCCGCGGCCCCCGTCCCGCATGTGGAGCCGCTGGCCCTGCGCGCGCCGCCCACGCGGCCGCCGCTGGCGCGCTACCGCACTCGCCGCGACACGTCCACGCTCGACGTCTCCGACCGGTAGCCGCGGCCGCGAGGCAGCTCGGATCTTCCACAGCCCTCTCCCCGACAATAATTTTCGTAGTCGAGCTCAAGCCACTCGATGTCTTTCATCTTCCCTTTTTAGGTATTATGAATGTTGTGATCGAGTAGAAATATAGACTTAATTTATTTCGAAAAATATTTTTATTACGAGCCTTCGATTAAAATATCCATTTATCTCGGATAAAATTAATTATTTTTTAATATTTTCAGTAAGAATAAATCTTTTATCTTTGCACCGTATTTTATTTCCAACCTTCAATCAATTTAAGATTTTACTTTTTTTTAAGACAGCTTAATACATAATATAATATAAAGCCGAGATGGCCTAGTGGTAAGAACGCGTGAATCTTAACCGATGATCGTGGGTTCAAACCCGGGCAAGCATCTCTGAATTTTCATGTGCTTAATTTGTGTTTATAATTCATCTCGTGCTTAACGGTGAAGGAAAACATCGTGAGGAAACCTGCATGTGTCTAATTTCATTGAAATTCTGCCACATGTGAATTCTACCAACCCGCATTGGAGCAGCGTGGTAGAATAAGCTCCAAAACCTTCTCCTCAAAAGGGAGAGGAGGCCTTAGCCCAGCAGTGGGACATTAACAGGCTGTTACTGTAATACATAATAGAAATATATAATAGCTATCTTTAATATAATCTTTAAAAATAATTGTATTTTTTTTGCTAAGTTACCTTTCACACTGGCATTTAAGTTTCAGTAATAGTTTAACTGTGCTAATTAAAAAAATGAGAAATGACGCTAAAAAAATCGATGTTTTAAAAAGAATTATTTAAAACTAAAAAGACAGCTCTATTTGTGATTGCGAGGTGAAGGTTCAATTAATCACATATTTTTTAATTGTTCTAAGCTCCAAGATACTCTATACAAATATCTTTCCTCTGACATCCAACGTCCTGTAAACATGAAATTTCTTTTGAAATTACATTACTTTACCATTTATTAAATATTTAATTGAATTTATTGTAAGAAAAAAAATTATAATAATTATTATATTTTTATATTATTTATATGTTGTGTGCAAATAGTTTACAATTATTCTTATTAGTGATCGAAGGTTATGGAGATGAACTGAGGCCCTAGCCAAGTTACTTTCGTTTCATATCGAGTCTCTTTCTACAATTTTTAACGCCTCGGCATAAGCGATTTTAGAAAACGATAAGTTGTTAGTCAATTTGACACGACCGAGTCGATCGCTTATTCTACAATGTATGTACTTAAAAAAAAACCTACACTTTCTATGGTGAGCGTATGGTCTATGGTGAGCGTTCTTACAAACGTCAAACTAACGTCAAAGTCGCAGTTGTGTATTTTGTGCGCGAGTGGAACTCTTGTTTGAATTGAAGTTGGAAGAATATTTGTTTAAGTGTTAAAAAAGTAAATGAAATAGGGTGGATTCTTCTTGTAATTTGTTTATAACAATATCACAGTGCGGAATGTAAATTTAAAAATTACTGTGACTCGAAATTTTATGTTATTATCCTAATTAAGGACGAAAGATACCTTTTTTTTTTTTTTTTTTTTTTTTTTTTCGAGGAGGAAAGGCATTTACGCCTGCCGCCCGGACACGACCGGGGCGGGTATGTGGGACTCACGGGGCAGAAGGCCATCGTCCTACCCACTAAAACCTCCTCGTTTCCTTCTCACCGCATGGTGGCGGGGTTACGGGAACGCGTTAGCACACCACCGCGACCCCACCTGCGGCCGTCGCTTTGGGTGAGCGACCCACCTGTTGTTTTTTATTGAGGTTTTCTCCTCTCGACCCGGCCGGTGAAGGCAAGGCCCTCGGTCCCACCACAGGCTGGCGCCTGGATGGGGAAACGAGTTCGAGAAGGCGGTGACCGAAGTCTGTCCGCCTAGCATCGACACCGAAACTGGACGAACCCGCCTCTCCCTCCTCCTCTACTCCTCTACTCCTGTCTCCGGCAGCCCGAAAGGACTCCGGAGACCAACTCCTCCTCTCTCTCTGTCCGGCGGCCCAAAAGGACCCCGGAGTCCTCCTATTTGCCACGGAGCCGCTCGCTGGTCAACTCTGCGCAACAGAGAAGTCCCAGGAGTGGCCCGCGACACTTCCGCCGCGTCAGTCTCAGCCGCGATCGACAAGCATTCCGGAAAAACATCGGATTGCTGGTCGACCCCGTTGCCCAGGGTGCACCACGTGGAGGTGACTGACATGCACCCCAGGACGAAAGATACCTTACCTAATACCTTACCTAGAGATATTGCTCACACTTCCTAGAACAAAACAAAATCCAACGTCTCCGACACCAGGAGAATATTTAATCACGGAGTGGAACTTTCGGCAAGCAGATCTCCATAGCTTGTACGTTGATATTGCTAATATTGACAGGACCGACTTACTTGAAAAACATCATTTAAATTTAGACTTAACCGTAGATATGCTATATAATAAACTTAATAGTGTTATTAGTACACACGTTCCTACAAGAACAATAGTCAAAAGTAATAAATATAATTACCCAAAATGGTATACCAAAGAAATAATATATTATATAAAATTAAAATATTTTAATCTAAAAAAAAAAAAGTTTAAGTGTTATGATTTGGAGTTTAATAGGGAACTTTTTAAATACTATAGAACTAAAGTCTAGGTAAAGGATCTTATAAATATAGAATTTAAAAATTATATATCTAGGGTTGAAAACAATATATATATAGAACCATCAAGTTTTTGGCAATTTGTAAAGGAAAAACGTAAAACTAGGCAGCAGATAAAAACATATACTTATAAGAATAAAGCTGTAGAAGGGCAGAAAGCTATTGATTCATTTGCTAAATATTTCAGTTCTGTGTTTCATGATTCTTCTCCTCTGTTAGACGTAAAGATAGCCGAGGCAGAGGCTAATCGCTTTGGTTGTCAATCTACGGTAACCATCGAAAAAGTGACAGTTGCTGAACTCGGATTTGCAATACGGCGACTAAAAGCTTCAACTGCTTTTGGTCCTGACAACATACCTTCCTTTCTAGTAAAAGATTGCTTGTCAGCTTTGGAAGTGCCGTTACTTCATATATATAATCTTTCAATTAAACAATGTTTATACCCTAGCAAGTGGAAAGTGTCCCGAGTAACACCTATTCCAAAATCGGGCTCGTCCACGGATATAACAAATTATAGACCAATCGCTGTTCTTTGTGTATTTGGAAAGATATTTGAATCGATTCTTAATAACATCATTTATATACAAATAAAGGGGCAATTGAGTGATTGCCAGCATGGGTTTCGTCCTGGACGCTCCACATTGACTAATCATACAGAATTTTTAGATTATATAAGTACTAAAGTTAAGTCTGGTTGTCAAGTAGATGCCGCCTACTTTGATTTCAAAAAAGCCTTCGATCTTGTAGATAATTATGTACTTTTAAACAAATTTGCTTTATTAGGATTTTCAACTTCGCTCTTAGAATTGATGGCTCACTTTTTAAAAAATCGAAGACAGTTTGTTAAGCTAGACGGGTATAAATCGGAAGAGTATTATACACGATCAGGGGTTAGTCAAGGTAGTACCTTGGGTGTGGATACGGCGGAACACACGCGCGTAGAGTGCCCGGCTTGGGCGGAGCCTCGCGCGGTCCTATCCACGGCTGTAGGTGGGGACCTGTCGCTTCCGGCCGTCGTCGAGAAGATGGCCGGAAGCGAAGAGATCTGGGCGGCAGTGTCACGGTTCAGCGCATGTGTCATGTCGCAAAAGGAGGAGGCAGAGCGGGAGCGGGAGGACGACGTGGACTCGCTCCCGCAACGAAGAAGGAGACCTCTTCGACGGCGACGTGCCTTCGCAGGCCGGACGCTGCCGCAGAGTTAAGGTGTGGTTGGCGGCGGAGCCAGTTTGTTGATCCGCCGCGGGGCTTCAAGCTCTGACGCCCAGCCTCCAGTGGCGGACTCGGGGGAGTCCGTCACGTAACAGGACGGAGGCACAGAGAGGAGGGAGGCGCGCCCCTAACATCCTGGCGCGCTCTCGAGATGGGTCGCCTTATGGCGACGACCGCTGGCGGGGTTGCGGTTGTAAGTCACAACGTTCCCGTGACCCCGCCGCCTTGCGGAGAGGCGGAAATCCGGGGAGGTTTTAGTGGGTAGGACGGTGGCCCTCTGCCCCGTGAGTCCCACATACCCGTCCCGGTCCCCCCGGACCGGGCGGCAGGCGTAAATGCCTTTCCTCCCCGAAAAAAAAAAAAAAAAAAAAAAAAAAAGGTAGTATCTTGGGTCCTATGCAATTTTTGATGATGATAAATGATTTACCTAGTGTTATCTCTAATGCCAAATGCCTTATGTTTGCTGATGATTTGAAACTGTACCTATCTGTAACCGAGACTAAAGACTGTGTAGCGCTACAACGTGATATCGATGCCGTAGTTGACTGGACTATAAGAAACAAATTATCATTTAATAATTCAAAATGTAAAACTATCACTTTTTCTCGATCTCGTAAACTTATTAAAAATATATATAATCTGTCTGACACACCAATGGAACATGTACCCAAAATCAGGGATTTAGGTGTTATAATGGATAGAAAACTAAATTTTCATGACCATATACTTAAAACATGCAAAGATGCTAATAAATGCCTTGGTTTCATTATAAGAATATCATCGCAATTTAAGAATACCCAAGTAATAGAACAATTGTATAATGCCTATGTCCGTAGTAAATTAGAATATAATGCAATAGTTTGGAGTCCGCTTGAGGCAATGTATAGTATAATGTTAGAAAAAATTCAACGAAAATTCTGTAGATATTTATTTAAACGTAAATATGGATATTACCCTTTTCTCTATCCTTCAATGTTTGTGTCAGGTATGGTTGGTCTAGATTCACTTCAGCTTAGACGGGAAGCCGCACTTATAAAATTTTACTATTTAATTCTAGTGCATAGGGTGGATAGCACTGCTGTACGCGAATCAATATATTTATATGTTCCCGACAAATATATGCGTGGTGTTGGAAGACGGCAACATAGATTGTTTTGCTATCCACCTATGTGGCATTCTCCCCAAGCTAGCAACAGCCCCACTGCTAGGGCTGTTAAACTTTTAAATGACTTCGTACGTTGTCGAGATGTAGACATATTTTATGATCCCTTTTATACTATGTTCAAAAAAATTTATATATTTCAGAATTTTAAAAATTAATTTTGTGGTTCCTAAATAGATTTAAGCTTATTTTGTTTACAAATTTTAATTCTATTTTTGTTTTACTAAATTTTATTTTATTTATCCTTGTAGTATGTTATGTTAAATTAGTATGAATAATTAAAAAATGTTTAGTAATTAGTGTAGATATAAGCGACTTGGTGTAAATACTGTAATGCTTATATTTTCAAATAAAGATTATTATTATTATTATTATTATTATTATTATTAAGTGATGTGATAACTTTTATAGAATGGAATATAAATCTCGAGCAAGCCCAGAACAATTTGCAGCCTTATTGGAATTCATGGAAAGGTACGTAAATTATTAGTTATTTCGTAAATATCTTCCTTTGTTATTTGAAAACTTATCATATTCTGGCACTTGAAAGTTTGAAACATAAACAATGACGTGATACGCGACATGAACTAATATTACTACTTACGAAAATAACAATTTAATGATTGTGTTGGATTCTTTACTTAATCAATAGACACTTTGTTTCCTGAAATAGTTTTAACTTGTTCTAGTTATGGCGATATAACGAGGCCCCAGCAAGGGCTTCAAGGGTGAATTAAAGCTGACCGACTGTGGCGGGGATTAGAAGAATTGTTAAACTCCATAGGTGGAGGAGTATTAAAGCCAAGAGACAAATGGAAAAAAGTAAGATTCTAAGAAAAATCACTGTAAAAATATCATTTTTTTTACCTGAAAAATTAGTTTAAAATTTAGTTAGTCACAAGTAAACTCCTTAGATTTGATCTTTTTACTACTATAAATACCTACCTAATAGCCATACTTGCTCATTATTTTGATGAAGTTCACGCATATATAATTCAACTCTACTAGAAGACCATATATGTGAATCATTAATGCGTTTACATTTAAAATTCAAAGATTACTATCACAAACCTACGAAACCACAAACATTCAGAAAATGAAGCTTATGATAGATAAGAAACAAAAAAATAGCTAATACTATATTATAGAAATGTATTCAGCAATTTTTAGTATTTTTGTAGTGTAAAAATAATTGTTTTTTTATAATATATATATGTTAAGATTCATATATATTGTACCTTAAAATACATGTTATGGCCGTCTTGAAGAGTCGCGCGCTTTGTGTCAAGTCTGAATGTGTTTTTATTATTACATGTGTAAGTGTAATCACTACTGAAGGTACTTAATAAATAAATAAATTATCAATCATATTATTAAGCACTTACCTTAACTTTTAGGGGAATCTCTTTTGTTCTTTTTAACGAAGTCTTGTGTCGGAGTTCGTGACAAAGGGCTTCAAAAGTTAATTTGTCTAAGTTGCCGACATTTCGCGTATTGTCTCCATCCACTGACGATTTTCTCTTTTTCGGCGCCTAAGCCACACTTCTTCATTATGAGCACACCACAACATATTTAAAGTATGCATTTTAAAAGGTAATATTAGTCCAAAATTATTTTTCATAAACAAAACACTTCTCGGTCATCATATAAGACGCCATTTTTTTAGCGTTAACTCTTGAGTCTCCAAGATCGCTTAGTTCAAATTAGATCGTTCAAAAACTTCGACAAGGTTTCGTCAGCGCTTGTCAAAACTGTAACTTGGCTACCATATATATGCAGTTAGTGATTAACATTGTAGAAACGATTACATTCCATTCTATCACTTTGATGATGATTGACAACTTGTCTACGACTTTTCTATTCGTTTGTTTTGACCACGTGACTTAACGTTGAGATGACGTCATGTCCATACATTTGATTAGTTTTCTATTAGCGATTACGATTGTAGAATGTCAACTAGGCTAAGGCCTCTGTCCTATCTTTCGTATGTATGCGTGAGCGTACGAGTTTTGAGATTTGTCAGTAATATCATTAAATAAGTATGTTAGTACAATATTATTCAATGAGAAATATAAAGATTGTGTGTAACTTTGTGTAAAGTCAATAATAGTATAACCACAATTCTATACACATGTTAATATCATTTAAGTTTTTGGACTTATGTAGATAGTATCTTCATCAAATTTATGATGAAAGGTCGAGAAACTGAAACTGCAGCAACTCTAAATAAAACAAACTTAGAATTATAATATAAAACACGTAAATTATTACAAGTATTTACACATTAAACGTACATATGATTCTAGTGTTTATTATTTACATGAATTACAGAGAAATTATAATGAAATTATAAGCTCAGCGTTAATAAAATTGTCGAAAGAAAAACAAATCCAAAAACAACTTCAGAATACAAAAAAAAAAACAAAACAAACGTTCAACGTCTACGAAAATCAGTCAAATATTTGAAGCAGTACGCATAGCAACAACAATACACACTCCACGCATGCCTCATTATATGACGTCATCGTTTGAAACAACGAATAGCTCTGAAAAGAACTGTTTACTTGAAACAAGAAGCAGCATGCAATGACGTAGTATGACGTATGTACGTAGTACGATATCAAGCTCTTAAAAGAGCTGTTTTTATATTTATTATCTGCATATAATAATTTTCGCTTCAATTGGTTTCACTTCTACGACGAAAACAACTCAACTTGCTGACTTCTTGAAACACGTCTTCACTCCACGCGTCGCTCAAACTGAGTAAACGCGACGCCGCGGTAAAACGAGTATTTGTAGAATCAGCCGCGCATCGTCGATAATGGGGAATTAAGAGCGGGAGTAAGATGCAAAACAGGTTTTTACGCGCCAATCATAATCCCTACTTTTAATGTAGACGCGCGCATTTGTTATTATTTTTACATTTTTACAACTTATATTTTTCTTGTATTCTGATTGGTTAATTTTTACTCCATTTTTTATATATATACTCGTACCGTTTTTCAATAAATCATTCCACGAATTCTACGGATTCCCCGATATTCCACCGTTTCTACTGTTCTACATTAAGAAGTTTTAGTTTACTGCTACAACGTCCACCTCCTAAATACATATTTATCTTTGTTTTAATTTGTCGGTCGCTTAAATAATTATATTATTTTTGTTTGCATACCGCTATCTATTGGCAATAATTGACAAATATTGATCTTTTTGCTTTAATTTGTCGTTTAAATGATTGTTCAAGATCAGATTCCATTAGGCCTAGTATTGTTTAGTTTACCTTAACGTCAATAGATTGCGTTGGATGTATTTTGCATAGGAATGTTTTTTTTCTAAAGTACAATATAAGTTTTTGTAAATTCAAATTGGAAAACAATTACACTATCTGACCAGCAGTACATACTCGGTGGTTTTATTTTTGAAGTCTCATAGTACCAAGACTACCGGGTAACACCCCAAACATTGGTCCAATCGAGCCGGATAGTGTTTTTTGTGAGCGGTGAAGCCGCTTCTCCCGTGTCTCCGCAGTGGATCGCTGCAGTAAGGAAACACGCAACAGAGGCCGCAGCAGCGGGATCCCAGCCGTGCATTGGGTGGACGGAGCAGCTGCAGCGGATTAGTTCAAAGTGTCGCCGCCTACAGAGACCGCCACTTACACCAGGTCATCAAATTGTGTTTGTGTGAATCTTGTGAGTACATTATTTTTCAATATTTATTGGTGAATAATTAAAAGTTAGCTTGTCTTTTGAACTTTGAATCTCTAATATTTCAATTTAAAGAAATTTTGAACTTTGAAATTTTACGAAGAATTTTAAACTTCTTTCTTAAAAGAAAATTTATTGAATAATTTACATTTACTTATAATTTTAAGCATGTTAGTTAAGAACTTAGAATAATTTATAAAAAAAACGGAGGAACGGGGAACCTATGCCCGATTTTCAAGAAAGTTGAATTATTTAAAAACACTTGTAAAATTTTAGAGATTTGCCGTACCGTAACAGCCTGTGAATGTCCCACTGCTGGGCTAAAGGCCTCCTCTCCTGTTTTTGAGGAGAAGGTTAGAGATTTGATTTGAAAAAAAAAAAATATTTACTACTTTTATTTTAGAATATTTAACTTCATAATTTGATATTTTTAAAAATGGAAGGTATAATTAATGTTTTAAAAGATTCACAAAATGTAATAATGAAAGGTCTAATTAACTTTAAAAAATGTAGTAAAGATAGATTAACAGTAGAATATATAGAAACCAAGCAAGAATTGTTAGAAATGGATTGGTCTATATTATTGGTCTATATATATGAAAGATTCAAATTGGAGGACATAGAACAAATGCTAGGTGATATTTATGATGATGTTGAGAATACTTATATAGTTTATAAAAGTCTTATAAAAAAAAAAAAAGCTTAACAAAATTTGTCTGACAAAGGGATCAGTACAAAGTGAAAACACATCATGTATGTCGAAGCTAGTTATTATATTGTTAAGCTACCAAAGATTGCCATCCCAATATTTTCTGGTTAATACGGAGAATGGACAACATTTCACGATCTTTTTACATCTTTAGTGCACAAAAATGATTCATTAGATAATGTACAAAAATGCATTACTTGACAACGATATGAAATTTTTCGACGATAAAAATATGAACTAGGTAGGTAGGAAGGTAGGTAGGTAGGTAGGTAGGTAGGTAGGTAGGTAGGTAGGTAGGTAGGTAGGTAGGTAGGTAGGTAGGTAGGTAGGTAGGTAGGTAGGTTAGGTTAGGTTAGGTTAGGTTAGGTTAGGTTAGGTTAGGTTAGGTTAGGTTAGGTTAGGTTAGGTTAGGTTAGGTTCCTCACACAGCTTTTGACCGGCCACGGTTGTTTCGGCCGGTACCTGTGTGAGGTGGTCGGTAGGGAGCCGACGGTGGAGTGCCACCATTGTGGCGGAGGAGCCGTGGATACGGCGGAACACACGCGCGTAGAGTGCCCGGCTTGGGCGGAGCCTCGCGCGGTCCTATCCACGGCTGTAGGTGGGGACCTGTCGCTTCCGGCCGTCGTCGAGAAGATGGCCGGAAGCGAAGAGATCTGGGCGGCAGTGTCACGGTTCAGCGCATGTGTCATGTCGCAAAAGGAGGAGGCAGAGCGGGAGCGGGAGGACGACGTGGACTCGCTCCCGCAACGAAGAAGGAGACCTCTTCGACGGCGACGTGCCTTCGCAGGCCGGACGCTGCCGCAGAGTTAAGGTGTGGTTGTGAGGTGCGGCGGAGCCAGTCTGTTGATCCGCCGCGGGGCTTCAAGCCCTGACGCCCAGCCTCCAGTGGCGGACTCGGGGGAGTCCGTCACGTAACAGGACGGAGGCACAGAGAGGAGGGAGGCGCGCCCCAACATCCTGGCGCGCTCTCGAGATGGGTCGCCTTATGGCGACGACCGCTGGCGGGGTTGCGGTTGTAAGTCACAACGTTCCCGTGACCCCGCCGCCTTGCGGAGAGGCGGAAATCCGGGGAGGTTTTAGTGGGTAGGACGGTGGCCCTCTGCCCCGTGAGTCCCACATACCCGTCCCGGTCGTGTCCGGGCGGCAGGCGTAAATGCCTTTCCTCCTCGAAAAAAAAAAAAAAAAAAAAAAAAAAAAAAAAAAAAAAAAAAAAAAAAAAAAAAAAAAAAAAAAAAAAAGGTTAGGTTAGGTTAGGTTAGGTTGAGATCTGGGCGGCAGTGTCACGGTTCAGCGCATGTGTCATGTCGCAAAAGGAGGAGGCAGAGCGGGAGCGGGAGGACGACGTGGACTCGCTCCCGCAACGAAGAAGGAGACCTCTTCGACGGCGACGTGCCTTCGCAGGCCGGACGCTGCCGCAGAGTTAAGGTGTGGTTGTGAGGTGCGGCGGAGCCAGTCTGTTGATCCGCCGCGGGGCTTCAAGCCCTGACGCCCAGCCTCCAGTGGCGGACTCGGGGGAGTCCGTCACGTAACAGGACGGAGGCACAGAGAGGAGGGAGGCGCGCCCCAACATCCTGGCGCGCTCTCGAGATGGGTCGCCTTATGGCGACGACCGCTGGCGGGGTTGCGGTTGTAAGTCACAACGTTCCCGTGACCCCGCCGCCTTGCGGAGAGGCGGAAATCCGGGGAGGTTTTAGTGGGTAGGACGGTGGCCCTCTGCCCCGTGAGTCCCACATACCCGTCCCGGTCCCCCCGGACCGGGCGGCAGGCGTAAATGCCTTTCCTCCTCGAAAAAAAAAAAAAAAAAAAAAAAAAAAAAAAAAAAAAAAAAAAAAAAAAAAAAAAGGTTAGGTTAGGTTAGGTTAGGTTAGGTTAGGTTAGGTTAGGTTAGGTTAGGTTAGGTTAGGTTAGGTTGGGGTGCATGTCAGTCACCTCCACGTGGTGCACCCTGGGCAACGGGGTCGACCAGCAATCCGATGTTTTTCCGGAATGCTTGTCGATCGCGGCTGAGACTGACGCGGCGGAAGTGTCGCGGGCCGCTCCTGGGACTTCTCTGTTGCGCAGAGTGGACCAGCGAGCGGCTCCGTGGCAAATAGGAGGACTCCGGGGTCCTTTTGGGCCGCCGGAGAGAGAGAGAGGAGGAGTTGGTCTCCGGAGTCCTTTCGGGCTGCCGGAGACAGGAGTAGAGGAGTAGAGGAGGAGGGAGAGGCGGGTTCGTCCAGTTTCGGTGTCGATGCTGGGCGGACAGACTTCGGTCACCGCCTTCTCGAACTCGTTTCCCCATCCAGGCGCCAGCCTGTGGTGGGACCGAGGGCCTCGCCTTCACCGGCCGGGTCGAGAGGAGAAAACCTCAATAAAAAACAACAGGTGGGTCGCTCACCCAAAGCGACGGCCGCAGGTGGGGTCGCGGTGGTGTGCTAACGCGTTCCCGTAACCCCGCCACCATGCGGTGAGAAGGAAACGAGGAGGTTTTAGTGGGTAGGACGATGGCCTTCTGCCCCGTGAGTCCCACATACCCGTCCCGGTCGTGTCCGGGCGGCAGGCGTAAATGCCTTTCCCCCCCAAAAAAAAAAAAAAAAAAAAAAAAAAGGTTGGGGTGCATGTCAGTCACCTCCACGTGGTGCACCCTGGGCAACGGGGTCGACCAGCAATCCGATGTTTTTCCGGAATGCTTGTCGATCGCGGCTGAGACTGACGCGGCGGAAGTGTCGCGGGCCGCTCCTGGGACTTCTCTGTTGCGCAGAGTGGACCAGCGAGCGGCTCCGTGGCAAATAGGAGGACTCCGGGGTCCTTTTGGGCCGCCGGAGAGAGAGAGAGGAGGAGTTGGTCTCCGGAGTCCTTTCGGGCTGCCGGAGACAGGAGTAGAGGAGTAGAGGAGGAGGGAGAGGCGGGTTCGTCCAGTTTCGGTGTCGATGCTGGGCGGACAGACTTCGGTCACCGCCTTCTCGAACTCGTTTCCCCATCCAGGCGCCAGCCTGTGGTGGGACCGAGGGCCTCGCCTTCACCGGCCGGGTCGAGAGGAGAAAACCTCAATAAAAAACAACAGGTGGGTCGCTCACCCAAAGCGACGGCCGCAGGTGGGGTCGCGGTGGTGTGCTAACGCGTTCCCGTAACCCCGCCACCATGCGGTGAGAAGGAAACGAGGAGGTTTTAGTGGGTAGGACGATGGCCTTCTGCCCCGTGAGTCCCACATACCCGTCCCGGTCGTGTCCGGGCGGCAGGCGTAAATGCCTTTCCTCCTCGAAAAAAAAAAAAAAAAAAAAAAAAGGTTGGGGTGCATGTCAGTCACCTCCACGTGGTGCACCCTGGGCAACGGGGTCGACCAGCAATCCGATGTTTTTCCGGAATGCTTGTCGATCGCGGCTGAGACTGACGCGGCGGAAGTGTCGCGGGCCGCTCCTGGGACTTCTCTGTTGCGCAGAGTGGACCAGCGAGCGGCTTCGTGGCAAATAGGAGGACTCCGGGGTCCTTTCGGGCCGCCGGAGAGAGGAGGAGTTGGTCTCTGGAGTCCTTTCGGGCTGCCGGAGACAGGAGGAGTAGTGGAGTAGAGGAGGAGGGAGAGGCGGGTTCGTCCAGTTTCGGTGTCGATGCTGGGCGGACAGACTTCGGTCACCGCCTTCTCGAACTCGTTTCCCCATCCAGGCGCCAGCCTGTGGTGGGACCGAGGGCCTTGCCTTCACCGGCCGGGTCGAGAGGAGAAAACCTCAATAAAAAACAACAGGTGGGTCGCTCACCCAAAGCGACGGCCGCAGGTGGGGTCGCGGTGGTGTGCTAACGCGTTCCCGTAACCCCGCCACCATGCGGTGAGAAGGAAACGAGGAGGTTTTAGTGGGTAGGACGATGGCCTTCTGCCCCGTGAGTCCCACATACCCGTCCCGGTCGTGTCTGGGCGGCAGGCGTAAATGCCTTTCCTCCTCGAAAAAAAAAAAAAAAAAAAAAAAAAAAAAAAAAAAAAAAAAAAAAAAAAAAAAAAAAAAGGTTAGGTTAGGTTGGGGTGCATGTCAGTCACCTCCACGTGGTGCACCCTGGGCAACGGGGTCGACCAGCAATCCGATGTTTTTCCGGAATGCTTGTCGATCGCGGCTGAGACTGACGCGGCGGAAGTGTCGCGGGCCGCTCCTGGGACTTCTCTGTTGCGCAGAGTTGACCAGCGAGCGGCTCCGTGGCAAATAGGAGGACTCCGGGGTCCTTTTGGGCCGCCGGAGAGAGAGAGGAGGAGTTGGTCTCCGGAGTCCTTTCGGGCTGCCGGAGACAGGAGTAGAGGAGTAGAGGAGGAGGGAGAGGCGGGTTCGTCCAGTTTCGGTGTCGATGCTGGGCGGACAGACTTCGGTCACCGCCTTCTCGAACTCGTTTCCCCATCCAGGCGCCAGCCTGTGGTGGGACCGAGGGCCTCGCCTTCACCGGCCGGGTCGAGAGGAGAAAACCTCAATAAAAAACAACAGGTGGGTCGCTCACCCAAAGCGACGGCCGCAGGCGGGGTCGCGGTGGTGTGCTAACGCGTTCCCGTAACCCCGCCACCATGCGGTGAGAAGGAAACGAGGAGGTTTTAGTGGGTAGGACGATGGCCTTCTGCCCCGTGAGTCCCACATACCCGTCCCGGTCGTGTCCGGGCGGCAGGCGTAAATGCCTTTCCTCATCGAAAAAAAAAAAAAAAAAAAAATAGGTTAGGTTAGGTTAGGTTAGGTTAGGTTAGGTTAGGTTAGGTTAGGTTAGGTTAGGTTAGGTTGGGGTGCATGTCAGTCACCTCCACGTGGTGCACCCTGGGCAACGGGGTCGACCAGCAATCCGATGTTTTTCCGGAATGCTTGTCGATCGCGGCTGAGACTGACGCGGCGGAAGTGTCGCGGGCCGCTCCTGGGACTTCTCTGTTGCGCAGAGTAGACCAGCGAGCGGCTCCGTGGCAAATAGGAGGACTCCGGGGTCCTTTTGGGCCGCCGGAGAGAGAGAGAGGAGGAGTTGGTCTCCGGAGTCCTTTCGGGCTGCCGGAGACAGGAGTAGAGGAGTAGAGGAGGAGGGAGAGGCGGGTTCGTCCAGTTTCGGTGTCGATGCTGGGCGGACAGACTTCGGTCACCGCCTTCTCGAACTCGTTTCCCCATCCAGGCGCCAGCCTGTGGTGGGACCGAGGGCCTCGCCTTCACCGGCCGGGTCGAGAGGAGAAAACCTCAATAAAAAACAACAGGTGGGTCGCTCACCCAAAGCGACGGCCGCAGGTGGGGTCGCGGTGGTGTGCTAACGCGTTCCCGTAACCCCGCCACCATGCGGTGAGAAGGAAACGAGGAGGTTTTAGTGGGTAGGACGATGGCCTTCTGCCCCGTGAGTCCCACATACCCGTCCCGGTCGTGTCCGCGCGGCAGGCGTAAATGCCTTTCCTCCTCGAAAAAAAAAAAAAAAAAAAAAAAAAAAAAAAAAAAAAAAAAAAAAGGTTAGGTTAGGTTAGGTTAGGTTAGGTTAGGTTAGGTTAGGTTAGGTTAGGTTAGGTTAGGTTAGGTTAGGTTAGGTTGGGGTGCATGTCAGTCACCTCCACGTGGTGCACCCTGGGCAACGGGGTCGACAAGTAATCCGATGTTTTCTCGGAGTGCCTGTCGACCGCGGCTGAGACTGACGCGACGGTAATGCCACGGGCCGTTCCTGGTACTTTTCTGTTAAGCAGACTGGACTGTGCGAGCGGCTTTGTGGCAAATTGAAGGTGGAAGGAAGAAGCTCTCTGCTTTCTTTCTTTGTTTTGTTTTGTTCTTCTTCCGTTTTGTTTCGTTTCGTTTTCTTTTCTTCTGTCTCATTTTTATTAATTTTGTTTTGTTTTATTTTCTTGTTTTATTTACTTTACATCTTTCATTTATTTATTTATTGGAGGTTACTCCCAATGGTGGAGTCAGTCGAGTTAGAGTTGGTCTCCGGGGTCTTTTTGGGCTGCCGGAGAAAGGAGGTGGGAGAGGCGGGTTCGCCCAGTGTCGGTATCGATGCTGGGTGGACAGACTAAAAGGTCACCGCCTCTCAAACTCGTTTCCCCGTCCGGGTGTTGTGGACATGTCTCGCAGCCCGTGGTGGGACCGAGGGCCTTGCCTTAACCGGCTGGGCCAAGAGGAGACAACCTCAATAAAAAACATTAGTTTGTAGATCCCGTGATACCACCCGACCTCACGGTGTATATAGGGTTACCAAGGTACAGGGGGCTCTGCCTTGGTGGACTTTTTATTTCCCCCATACTCGTGGGATTAAGTATGGAATTTATAAAGAATACAAAAAACAACAACGGACTCGGCGATCATACGGACAAAGATAACATGGCGGTGGAGGCGGGCGCCCCAATAGCGCGCGCCGAAACCAAAGACACTCTCGTGTCCAAAAAACTGGTGGTCCGACTGGAACGACTCTCAGAGTCCGACTCGTCGGCCACCAGCATGGTGATGGTCTCTTCGAGAGACCCCGCCTGTCGTCGGCGGAAGGGCGAGAAGCGGCCCCGTCCTGGGCCGGAGAGCTACTCCGGCTCCGAGAGCGACGCGGGTATGAGCGAAGGCGGCTTCTCGGGGTCAGGCATCAGCAAATGGCTGAAGCCCTCCCCCAAAAGGGGGCGTGGTCGACCGCCCACGACGGGCGAATACGTCGGCCTCGGGCGCTCCCGCGAGGAGCTAAAAGCCGCTAAGGCAAAGGAGCGGCGGTACGAGGCGGAGGACGCACTGGCCGCGTACAGTGCGGCGGCCAAGGTGGCCACTGAAGAAAGGGCGGCCCGAGCAGAGAAACGCCAACCCGGCGCGACCGTGGACGTGCCGCAGACGTCTGCCGCGCTGGACGCGGCGGTGAAGGAGGCGCTCGACGTCGTTCTGCAGGTTGCCGACAGGTCGGGCAACCTGAAGGGCACGTTCGTTCGGGCCCTGAAGTCCGCCGCCGTCACCATTAAAGGTGCGGTGGCGGATCTAAGGGCCCTCACTGTGACGGAGGAGGTGGCGCGGCTGGAGGCGGCTAACACGCGACTCTCCGGCCAACTGGCTGAGCTGCGCCGGGAAGTCGCCGAAATGCGCCAGCGGCCGGTGGCGGCGACGGAGGCGAACCTCCAAAACGTCATGGAGGAGGCGCTGCGCGCGAACCGCGAGCAGTTCAGCACGATGCTGAACGCTCGCCTCGAGGGCCTCGAGGGCCGCCTCCTTCCGGAGCCTCGGCTGCGGCCTCCACTCGCCGCTGACCGCCGTAGGGTAGCGCAGGCAGCGGCCGTAGCCGCGGCGGGAAAGGAGGCTCCAGCCGCCTCCCATGCAACTGAGGGCGTCGAGGCCAGCGCCGCCAAGCCTGCTGCTGTCAGGCCGAAGCGGCCTAAGAGAAGTATGGCTGCCCAAGAGGCGGCAGCCAGGAGGGTGGCTCCTCAGTCTTCAGCGGAGCCGGCCGCCACTCCGGCCACGTGGAGCGCCGTGGTCGCTAGGAACAGGCCAAAGAAGGCAGAGAAGACGGGCGCCAAGCCAGCGGCGGCGAAGCCGACTTCTTCCGGGGCCACCAAGAAGGTCCCGGTTAGGAGGAAACTCCGCCCCCCTCGCACCGCAGCGATAACGCTGACGCTGAAGCCCGGTGCTGAGGAAAAGGGGTGGAGCTACGAGAAGGCTCTGGCCCTGGCCAAAAGCCGGATCAGCCTCCGGGAGGTCGGCTTGACGGCGGTACGGTTCCGGACCGCGGCGACGGGAGCGCGGATGCTCGAGGTGCCGCCGGGCACCAACGAGGCCGAGAAGGCGGCGGATGCCCTGGCGGAAAAGCTCCGCGAGGCCCTCAGCCCGGAGATCGTCCAGATCCATCGACCCACAAAGTGTGTCGAACTAAGGGTACTAGACCTGGACGACTCCGTGACGGTGGCGGAAGCCGTGGCGGCGGTCGCTGAACAAGGTGGCTGCCCTACCGGGGCCATTAAAGCGGGCATCATCGCTCGCGGCTCGAGCGGCTCGGGCTCTCTGTGGCTGAGCTGCCCCGTTTCGGCCGCGAAGAAGGTCGTGGAGGTAGGTCGCATAAGGGTCGGGTGGGTGTCGGCGCGAGTCATGCTGCTCGACCCCAGACCGCTGCACTGTTTCCGGTGCCTCGAGCGGGGGCACATGGGGGCAAAGTGTGACCGGGACGTCGACCGAAGCCGTCTGTGCTTCCGCTGCGGTCAGCCCGGTCACAAGGCTCGGGAGTGCTCCGCCGCCGTAGCCAGCTGCGTGGTCTGCACTGCGGCCGGTAAGCCAGCTGCCCATGCCGCCTGCAGCAAGTCGTGCCAGGGCGGAAAGGGCGCCGCGCAGAAGGAAAAGACAAGAAAGGTGGCGACGAAAGGCCCGGTAGCCGCGTCTCCACGCACAGAGGCGGAGCCGATGGAGACCACGCAGTGATGGCCCTGCGCTGCCTCCAGGCCAATATCAACCACTCTGCCAGGGCTCAGGACCTCCTAGTCCAAAGCATGGCAGAGTGGCAGATCAACGTGGCGGTGGTATCGGAGCCCTATTTCGTTCCCTCGCGGGACGACTGGGTCTCCGACCACGAACGGGTCGTGGCCATCGTCGCCCCTGCGGTCGCTGGCGCTCCGGCCATCGAGGGTGTGGCCAGGGGCAGGGGGTGCGTGCTGGCCGTCGTCGGCGGTGTGACGGTCGTCGCCGTCTACGCCTCGCCCAGTCGGAGTCTCGCCGAGTTTGAGCAGATGCTGGCAGAGGTCGGGACTCTGATCGGGCAAGCGGCGCCCGCACCGGTGTTGGTCGCGGGGGACTTCAACGCCAAATCAACGGCTTGGGGTTCTCCTGTGGCCGATGCCCGGGGAGAGGTGCTCGAGGAGTGGGCGGTCTCGTTGGGGCTGGCGGTCCTCAACAGTGGGTCGGAGAGCACGTGCGTGCGGCGGCAGGGCGAATCGATCGTGGACATTACGTTCGCGTCCAACGCCCTGGCCCGCCGTGCTCAAAACTGGAGGGTCGAGACTGGCGTGGAGACACTGTCGGATCACCGATATATTCGGTTCGATGTCTCTGCGTCGGCTCGTTGGGATGTTCGGCCCACTGTTGTCGGAGGAACGGAAGGTCGTCCGCGTTGGTGCCTGGGCCGCCTCGACGGACAGTTGGCGAAGGAGGCGGCCATCGTCGAAGCTTGGGGGGCCGGTTCCGACCCGGTCCTCCGGATCGACCAGGAGGCCGACCGGATCGACGGCGCCCTGTCCCGAGTGTGCGACGCGGCGATGCCGAGGGCTAAGCCGCACCCGCAACGTCGGCGGGTGTACTGGTGGCGTCCGGAGCTCCGTCGGCTGCGCAAGGCGTGCGTGGCGGCACGGCGCCGTTACGTTCGGTGTAGGAGACGAAGGGTTCGTGATGACGACGCGGAGGGGGTTTTCTACACCGGATATAGGACCGCCTGCCAGGCCCTACAGAAGGCCATAGCACAGGCCAAAGAGGCGGCGTGGGAGGAATGGCTGGAGACGCTCAACGGCGATCCGTGGGGGCGTCCGTATCGGGTCGTGAGACAAAAGCTCCGACCCTGGGCTCCTCCGCTGACCAGCAGTCTCCAGCCGCAGCTCTTGGCGAGGGTTGTGGACACGCTCTTCCCCGAGCGGGGAGAGTTCGTGCCACCGGCCATGGTGCCGCCCGCGAGCAGGCCCCAAGAGGAGGACGACGGGTCACCGGTGACTCCGATCACCGAGGCGGAATTGCAGGCGGCTGTCATCAGACTAGGGTCGAAAAAGACAGCCCCTGGGCCCGACGGAATCCCCGGTCGAGCCCTGAAGATCGCGTCGGAGGAACTCGGCGAGAGCATGCGGCGCCTCTTCACCGCATGCCTGTCTCAGGGTAGGTTCCCGCGACGGTGGAAAACGGGCACGCTCGTTCTGATCCGCAAGGACGGGCGTCCGTCCGATCAGCCGTCAGCCTACCGCCCGATCGTGTTGCTCGACGAGGTGAGCAAGCTCTTCGAGCGGGTGCTCGCTGCCCGTCTCGTCGGCAGTATGGAGCCGGGACTCGACGAGCGGCAATACGGGTTCCGTCCCGGCCGCTCGACGCTCGACGCGATCGCCAGGGTGAGGGGCCTGGCCGAGGAGGAGGTGTCTCGGGGCGGGGTGGTGTTGGCAGTGTCGCTGGATATTTCCAATGCCTTCAACACCCTGCCCTGGGAAACGGTGATGGAGGCCCTGCGGTTCCACGGTGTGCCGGGCTACCTGCGGCGTACCGTGGCCGATTACTTCTCGGGCAGGGCGGTGGCCTTCCCGACTGCGGACGGATGGGCCGTCAGGTCGTTGTCGTGCGGTGTTCCGCAGGGGTCGGTACTAGGACCGCTCCTGTGGTGCATCGGCTACGACTGGGTGCTGCGCGGGGCCACGTTGCGGGGGGTCAGCGTCACGTGCTACGCTGACGACACCCTCGTGTCGGCCCGCGGCAGTTCATACCGGGAGGCGGCCTATCGCGCCACGGCTGGGGTGGCGCACGTAGTCCACCGAATCCGCGCGTTGGGCCTCGAGGTGGCCCTACA
Organism: Nymphalis io; assembly: GCF_905147045.1. Taxonomy (NCBI): domain Eukaryota; kingdom Metazoa; phylum Arthropoda; class Insecta; order Lepidoptera; family Nymphalidae; genus Nymphalis; species Nymphalis io. The sequence continues at coordinate 14,819,711 of NC_065889.1, forward strand.
CAAATCCGAGGCCCTCGTCTTTCACGGGCCTCGGAACGCGCCACCTCCGGGGGCGGCGATAACGGTGGGCGGAACTTCCATCGCCGTCGGGTCGACGATGAAGTACCTGGGACTCGTGCTCGACGGCAGGTGGAAGTTCGAAGAGCACTTCCGGCGCTTGGCCCCAAAGTTGGTGGCTGCAGCCGGGGCGCTAGAGAGGATCCTCCCGAACGTGGGTGGGCCAGGAGGTGCCTGCAGGCGCTTGTACACCGGCGTCGTGCGCTCGATGGCGCTCTACGGGGCGCCGATATGGGCGGACGCTCTGAGCGCCCGTAACGTCGCCTCGCTGCGACGTCCGCAGCGAGCGATGGCGCTCAGAGCGGCTCGGGCGTACCGCACGGTGTCGTACACCGCGGCGTGCCTGCTCGCCGGAAGCCCGCCATGGGACCTCGAGGCCGAGGCTAACTCGAGGGTCTATTGGCGGATCAAGGCGGCAGTGAGAGCGGAGGAGAACCGGCCCCACCCACGTGAGGTTCGGACGTGGCGAGAGGAGGCCCGCGAGAGGGTATTCGCCGAGTGGTCGGAGAGACTGGGTGTCCCGGGTGCTAGCCGGGTCCTCGTTGCGGCCATTCGGCCGGTGCTGAGGAAGTGGGTCGAGCGCAAGCACGGCCCACCCACGTATCACCTCACACAGCTTTTGACCGGCCACGGTTGTTTCGGCCGGTACCTGTGTGAGGTGGTCGGTAGGGAGCCGACGGTGGAGTGCCACCATTGTGGCGGAGGAGCCGTGGATACGGCGGAACACACGCGCGTAGAGTGCCCGGCTTGGGCGGAGCCTCGCGCGGTCCTATCCACGGCTGTAGGTGGGGACCTGTCGCTTCCGGCCGTCGTCGAGAAGATGGCCGGAAGCGAAGAGATCTGGGCGGCAGTGTCACGGTTCAGCGCATGTGTCATGTCGCAAAAGGAGGAGGCAGAGCGGGAGCGGGAGGACGACGTGGACTCGCTCCCGCAACGAAGAAGGAGACCTCTTCGACGGCGACGTGCCTTCGCAGGCCGGACGCTGCCGCAGAGTTAAGGTGTGGTTGGCGGCGGAGCCAGTCTGTTGATCCGCCGCGGGGCTTCAAGCCCTGACGCCCAGCCTCCAGTGGCGGACTCGGGGGAGTCCGTCACGTAACAGGACGGAGGCACAGAGAGGAGGGAGGCGCGCCCCAACATCCTGGCGCGCTCTCGAGATGGGTCGCCTTATGGCGACGACCGCTGGCGGGGTTGCGGTTGTAAGTCACAACGTTCCCGTGACCCCGCCGCCTTGCGGAGAGGCGGAAATCCGGGGAGGTTTTAGTGGGTAGGACGGTGGCCCTCTGCCCCGTGAGTCCCACATACCCGTCCCGGTCGAGTCCGGGCGGCAGGCGTAAATGCCTTTCCTCCTCGAGAAAAAAAAAAAAAAAAAAAAAAAAAAAAAAAAAAAAAAAAAAAGGTTAGGTTAGGTTGGGGTGCATGTCAGTCACCTCCACGTGGTGCACCCTGGGCAACGGGGTCGACCAGCAATCCGATGTTTTTCCGGAATGCTTGTCGATCGCGGCTGAGACTGACGCGGCGGAAGTGTCGCGGGCCGCTCCTGGGACTTCTCTGTTGCGCAGAGTGGACCAGCGAGCGGCTCCGTGGCAAATAGGAGGACTCCGGGGTCCTTTTGGGCCGCCGGAGAGAGAGAGAGGAGGAGTTGGTCTCCGGAGTCCTTTCGGGCTGCCGGAGACAGGAGTAGAGGAGTAGAGGAGGAGGGAGAGGCGGGTTCGTCCAGTTTCGGTGTCGATGCTGGGCGGACAGACTTCGGTCACCGCCTTCTCGAACTCGTTTCCCCATCCAGGCGCCAGCCTGTGGTGGGACCGAGGGCCTCGCCTTCACCGGCCGGGTCGAGAGGAGAAAACCTCAATAAAAAACAACAGGTGGGTCGCTCACCCAAAGCGACGGCCGCAGGTGGGGTCGCGGTGGTGTGCTAACGCGTTCCCGTAACCCCGCCACCATGCGGTGAGAAGGAAACGAGGAGGTTTTAGTGGGTAGGACGATGGCCTTCTGCCCCGTGAGTCCCACATACCCGTCCCGGTCGTGTCCGGGCGGCAGGCGTAAATGCCTTTCCTCCTCGAAAAAAAAAAAAAAAAAAAAAAAAAAAAAAAAAAAAAAAAAAAAAAAAAAAGGTTAGGTTAGGTTAGGTTAGGTTAGGTTAGGTTAGGTTAGGTTAGGTTAGGTTAGGTTAGGTTAGGTTAGGTTAGGTTAGGTTAGGTTAGGTTAGGTTAGGTTAGGTTAGGTTAGGTTAGGTTAGGTTAGGTTAGGTTAGGTTAGGTTAGGTTAGGTTAGGTTAGGTTAGGTTAGGTTAGGTTAGGTTAGGTTAGGTTAGGTTAGGTTAGGTTAGGTTAGGTTAGTTAGGTTAGGTTAGGTTAGGTTAGGTTAGGTTAGGTTAGGTTAGGTTAGGTTAGGTTAGGTTAGGTTAGGTTAGGTTAGGTTAGGTTAGGTTAGGTTAGGTTAGGTTAGGTTAGGTTAGGTTAGGTTAGGTTAGGTTAGGTTAGGTTAGGTTAGGTTAGGTTAGGTTAGGTTAGGTTAGGTTAGGTTAGGTTAGGTTAGGTTAGGTTAGGTTAGGTTAGGTTAGGTTAGGTTAGGTTAGGTTAGGTTAGGTTAGGTTAGGTTAGGTTAGGTTAGGTTAGGTTAGGTTAGGTTAGGTTAGGTTAGGTTAGGTTAGGTTAGGTTAGGTTAGGTTAGGTTAGGTTAGGTTAGGTTAGGTTAGGTTAGGTTAGGTTAGGTTAGGTTAGGTTAGGTTAGGTT